>NC_133617.1:467509655-467834655 GCF_048593235.1 Sminthopsis crassicaudata
AGACCCTAAAAAAAGAACACCACGGAATATTGTGGCTAAGCTGCAGAATTACCACACAAAGGAGAAAATCCTGCAAGCAGCTAGAAAAAAACAATTTAAATACCAAGGTGCCACAATAAGGGTCACCCAAGATCTGGCTGCCTCCACATTAAAAGATAGAAGGGCCTGGAACCTGATATTCCGTAAGGCAAAAGATCAAGGACTGCAACCAAGAATGAACTACCCAGCTAAGTTTAGCATCTTTTTCCATGGAAGAAGATGGTCATTCAATGAAACAGAGGAATTCTATATGTTTCTAAGAAAAAAAACCAGACTTAAACAAAAAATTTGATCTACATCCACAAGACTGAAGAGAAACAGAAAAAGGTACACAGAACCCTTGAGAACTGTAACTCTGTTGTGGGTATATAAAAAATACTCAAGGATAATTTGATTTTACTGATATAAAAGAAAAAAAGGGGGGTGTAGTAAAGGGAAGGAGGTCGGTTCAGAAAAAGGGGAAGGAGTGATAAAAAGAGGGAAACTACATCCCAGGAAGAGACATAGAAAATACACCATATCTGAGGGAACTTAGTGAGGGGGAGAATCATTGTGTGAATCTTACTCTCATCAGAAGAGGCTCAAAGAGTAAATAATTAACATATTTGTTTTTCAGAGAATTTTCTCTCACCTCATTAAAAGGGGGGAGAGGAAAAGGGAAAAGGAAAAGGAGAATAAGTGAAGGGACTTGGAGGGAGGGGGGAGGGATCCAAAAAAAAAGAGGGAGGGTTGTGCGGCACAAGGGGGGTCTGTAAATTAAATATCGGGGAGGGGGATCAGGGGGGTCAAGGGAAAAAAGCATAAGCTGGGGATAATACGATGGCAGGAAATACAGAATTAGTAATTTTAACTGTAAATGTAAATGGGATGAACGATCCCATCAAACGGAGACGGATAGTAGATTGGATCAAAAAGCAGAACCCTACAATATGTTGCCTACAGGAAACACACTTAAAGCAGGGAGATACATACAGAGTAAAGGTAAAAGGTTGGAACAGAGCCTATTATGCTTCAGGTAAAGCCAAAAAAGCAGGGGTAGCTATCCTTATCTCAGATCAAGCAAAAGCAGAAGTAGATCTTGTTAAAAAAGATAAGGAAGGAAACTATATCCTGCTGAAAGGTAGCATAAATAATGAAGCCATATCAATACTAAACATATATGCACCAAGTGGTATAGCATTTAACTTTCTAAAGGAAAAGTTAGGAGAACTGCAAGAAGAAATAGACAGTAAAACTATAATAGTGGGAGATCTCAACCTTGCACTCTCAGATTTAGACAAATCAAACCACAAAACAAACAAGAAAGAAATTAAAAAAGTAAATAGAACATTAGAAAAACTAGGTATGATAGACCTTTGGAGAAAACTGAATGGCAATAGGAAGGAATATACTTTCTTCTCAGCAGTTCATGGATCCTATACAAAAATTGACCATATACTAGGACATAAAGATCTCAAAATTAAATGTAGGAAGGCAGAAATAATAAATGCCTTCTTCTCAGATCACAATGCAATAAAAGCTACATTCAGTAAAAAGTTAGGGGTAAATAGACCAAAAAGTAATTGGAAACTGAATAATCTCATCTTAAAGAATGACTGGGTGAAAGAGCAAATTATAGAAACAATTAATAATTTCACCCAAGATAATGATAATGATGAGACATCATATCAAAATCTTTGGGATGCAGCTAAAGCAGTAATAAGGGGAAATTTTATATCTTTAGAGGCTTATTTGAAGAAAATTGAGAAAGAGAAGATTAACGAATTGGGCTTACAACTTAAAAGGCTAGAAAAAGACCAAATTGTAAACCCCCAACCAAAAATTAAACTCGAAATACAAAAATTAAAAGGAGAAATCAATAAAATTGAAAGTAAAAAAACTATTGAATTAATAAATAAAACCAAGAGTTGGTTTTATGAAAAAGCCAATAAAATAGATAAACCTTTGGTAAATTTGATCAAAAAAAAGAAAGAGGAAAATCAAATTGATAGTCTTACAAATGAAAAGGGGGATCTTTCCACCAATGAAGAGGAAATTAGAGAAATAATAAGGAGTTACTTTGCCCAACTTTATGCCAATAAATTTGATAACTTAAGTGAAATGGATGACTTCCTCCAAAAATATAGGCTCCCTAGATTAACAGAGGAGGAGATAAATTGCTTAAATAGTCCCATTTCAGAAAAAGAAATAGAACAAGCTATTAATCAACTCCCCAGGAAAAAATCCCCAGGGCCAGATGGATTCACATGTGAATTCTACCAAACATTTAAAGAACAATTAGCCCCAATGTTATATAAATTATTTGAAAAAATAGGGGATGAAGGAGTCCTACCAAATTCCTTTTATGACACAGACATGGTACTGATACCTAAACCTGGTAGATCGAAAACTGAGAAAGAAAATTATAGACCAATCTCCTTAATGAATATTGATGCTAAAATCTTAAATAAGATATTAGCAAAAAGACTTCAGAAAATCATCTCCAAGATAATACACTATGATCAAGTAGGATTTATTCCAGGAATGCAGGGCTGGTTTAATATTAGGAAAACTATTAATATAATTGACCATATTAATAATCAAATTAATAAGAACCATATGATCATCTCAATAGATGCAGAAAAAGCATTTGACAAAATCCAACATCCATTCCTACTAAAAACTCTTGAGAGTATAGGAATAAATGGATTATTCCTTAGAATAATCAGGAGTATATACTTAAGACCGTCAGTAAGCATAATATGCAATAGAAATGAACTGCAACCTTTCCCAGTAAGATCAGGAGTGAAACAAGGTTGCCCACTATCACCATTACTATTCAATATAGTACTAGAAACGCTAGCCTCGGCAATAAGAGCCGAGAAAGAGATTCAAGGAATTAGAGTAGGAAATGAGGAAATTAAACTATCACTTTTTGCAGATGACATGATGGTATACTTAGAGAACCCCAAAGACTCTGCTAAAAAGCTACTAGAAATAATTCAAAATTTCAGCAAAGTGGCAGGATACAAAATAAATCCACATAAATCCTCGGCATTTTTATATATCACTAACAAAATGCAACAGCAAGAGATACAAAGAGAAATTCCATTCCAAACAAATGTTGATAGTATAAAATATTTGGGAATCCATCTACCAAAGAAAAGTCAGGAATTATATGAGAAAAATTACAAAACACTTGCCACAAAAATAAAATCAGATTTAAATAATTGGAAAGACATTCAGTGCTCTTGGATAGGCCGAGCGAATATAATAAAGATGACAATACTCCCCAAACTAATCTATTTATTTAGTGCTATACCAATCAGACTCCCAAGAAACTATTTTAATGACCTAGAAAAAATAACAACAAAATTCATATGGAAGAATAAAAGGTCAAGAATTGCAAGGGAACTAATGAAAAAAAACTCAGAGGAAGGTGGTCTAAGTGTACCTGATCTAAAGCTATATTATATAGCAGCAGTCACCAAAACCATTTGGTATTGGCTACGAAATAGACCGGTAGATCAGTGGAACAGATTAGATACAAAGGACAAAAAAGGGTACATCTATAGCAATCTAATCTTTGACAAACCCAAAGATTCCAACATTAGGGATAAAAATTCATTATTCGGAAAAAACTGTTGGGAAAACTGGAAATTAGTATGGCAGAAATTAGATATGGATCCACACTTAACACCATATACCAAGATAAGATCAAAATGGGTCCATGATTTAGGCATAAAGAGGGAGATAATAAATAGATTAGAGGAACAGAGGATAATCTACCTCTCAGACTTGTGGAGGAGGAAGGAATTTATGACCAGAGGAGAACTAGAGATCATTATTGATCACAAAATAGAAGATTTTGATTACATCAAACTAAAAAGTTTCTGTACAAATAATACTAATGCAAACAAGATTAGAAGGGAAGTAACAAATTGGGAAAATATTTTTAAAAACAAAGGTTCTGACAAAGGTCTCATTTCCAAAATATATAGAGAACTGACCATAATTTATAAGAAACCGAACCATTCTCCAATTGATAAATGGTCAAAGGATATGAACAGACAATTCTCAGAGGAAGAAATTGAAACTATATCCACTCACATGAAAGAGTGTTCCAAATCACTACTGATCAGAGAAATGCAAATTAAGACCACTCTGAGATACCACTACACACCTGTCAGATTGGCTAAGATGACAGGAACAAATAACGATGAATGTTGGAGGGGATGTGGGGAAATTGGGACACTGATACATTGCTGGTGGAGTTGTGAAAGAATCCAGCCATTCTGGAGAGCAATCTGGAATTATGCCCAAAAAGTTATCAAACTGTGCATACCCTTTGACCCAGCAGCGCTACTACTGGGATTATATCCCAAAGAAATACTAAAGAGTGGAAAGAGACATATATGTGCCAAAATGTTTGTGGCAGCTCTTTTTGTTGTAGCTAGAAACTGGAGGATGAATGGATGTCCATCAGTTGGAGAATGGTTGGGTAAATTGTGGTATATGAAGGTTATGGAATATTATTGCTCTGTAAGAAATGACCAGCAGGAGGAATACAGAGAGGCCTGGAGAGACTTAAATCAACTGATGCTGAGTGAAATGAGCAGAACCAGAAGATCACTGTATACTTCAACAACAATACTGTATGAGGATGTATTCTGATGGAAGTGGAAATCTTCAACATAAAGAAGATCCAACTCACTTCCAGTTGATCAATGATGGACAGAAATAACTATACCCAGAGAAGGAACACTGGGAAGCGAATGTAAATTGTTAGCACTAATATCTGTCTGCCCAGGTTGCATGTACCTTCGGATTCTAATGTTTATTGTGCAACAAGAAAATGATATTCACACAAAAAAAAAAAAAAAAAAAAAAAAAAAAAAAAAAAAAGAAATCTTAAAAGAGGAAAAGGGACCCACATGTGCAATTATAAGTGAGAGGGGTTTGAACCCAGGCCTTCTGTTACCGGAGCATCTTTTTTACTTTGGGCAGAAATAAAAAGTCTCACTTGTGACAGTTGTTGTTGAGTCATGTGTGACTGTTCGTGATCCCATTTGGAGTTTTCTTGGCAAAGATACTGGAGTGGTTTGCCATTTCCTTCTCTAGCTCATTTTACAGATGAGAAAACTGAGGCAAATGGGGTTAAGTGACTTGCCCAGAGCCATCCTGTCAGTAAGTGAGAGAGAATTTGAACTCAGAAAGATGTCTTCCTGACTGTGTGCACTATGGTGCCACCTAGCTGCACACTTCTGCTACTTACGGTAATGGAAAAGTCACTGAACTTGCCCTTCACTTTTCAGATGAGACAATCAAGACTAGAAATGACTTGTTTAAAAGATTACATCGGTAACTGAACTATCAGAGATGATTTGAACCCAGTTCCCCTGATTCTAAGATTTGTGTTCTTTCTTCAAATTGAGTTAGAAGATAGAAGTGGGAGTACAAGAAGGGATCCTTTAGAAAGTCTGGGAATAAAAAGAAGTGATAGAAAAAAGTTTGTGCAGACATAAGGATGTTTTTTATTTTGTTTTGTTTTATTTTTTTGTAAATCAAATCATTTACTACTGGTTGCCACTTGAATGTACTTCAATTGTGGAGAAGGAAAAAATTTAGGACCAAAGTACAAAATATAAAAATCTATTTTGATTATATAAAATCACAGTGACAAAACTTTTGATAAAATGAATAATTATTTATTTTATCCCCTCTATTACTGCCCTTTTGCATGAAGAAAATGTACGAATTTTTAGAATCATACTTTTTTTTAAGAGTGGATATATATTGTAAGAACCAAGCAGAATGTGGAAAAATATCAGATTCATTTTCTTCTATTCTTGAACTATACTGTTAAATATTTTGTGTTTTATTAAAAAAAAAAAAGTTCTTACTATTAACTTGACTGATTGTAACTGGGCAAATATTGCTTTCATTCAACAGTTAATTGTGAATGATCTTATTAATAATCTCCATGCAATTATTGCCAGAATAAAAAGAGATAGTTTACATTTAACTAAAAGTCCTCTCTGCAGGAATTGTTCTAACATTACCAGCATGGAGTAATGAAGCAGTAAGTATAATTTTAATCTCTTCATATAGATGAGATAGTTAATCTGTAACACAGTCCAATTGAATGGGCCTGAGAGATAGAATCCTGGAAGCAGCCTCTTGGATACAGGAAATTCACTACAATTTGATACTCTCATCCCTCACCTTCAATTTGTAGCTCTCACTTGTTCTCATTCTTGTCCCCCATTTGACTTCCCTGATAATAATTTTGTTGCTTCATATTTAATGTATATCAGATTGCTTTTTTTTTGTTTGTTTGTTTATTTGTTTGTTTTCCTGAGGCTGGGGTTAAGTGACTTGCCCAGGGTCACACAGATTTGAACTCGGGTCCTCCTGAATTCAAGGCTGGTGCTCTATCCACTGCGCCACCTAGCTGCCCCCCAGATTGCTTGTTTGCTGGGACAGGGAAGGGAAGGAAAGAGGGAGAAAAATTTGGAACACTAGGTTTTGCAAAGGTGAATGTTAAAAACTATCTTTGCATGCATTTGGGAAAACACTATTTAAAAAAAAGTATGTAATAGTATTATGTCTAAAAACCCAACATATTTATCTTAATTAAAAATACTTTATTGCTAAAAAAAATAATAATAATTTTGTTGCTTTGGGGTTTGGCCCAAGCCTTTTTTATTTTTTTTTTTTAACATGTTAGTGTGTCTCTTCTCAGTTACAGAAGTTCTACCTTCAGTTTCTGGGCTACCAGACTTTGATCACTGTTTCAGCTGGCTCAGAGCTCTCAGTCCTTGATATAGCTGGCAATAAGTTCCAAAATCCTTTGCCTCTCCACTCAGGTACAACATACGGCCAGCTTTACATTCATTTGTCAGCAAGAAGTAGTTATGGAAGATGAGATGATCTCCCTTTTTCTGAAAGATTTCTTCTATAATTTATAAGAGTGGGAAGATGATGGGATTGGCTTTAGCCCTTGACTAGCACCAGCCCTGAATTAGGAGGACCCGAGTTCAAATCTGGTCTCAGACACTTAACACTTCCTAGCTGCGTGACCCTGGGCAAGTCACTTAAAAAAAAAAAAAAGCTTGTTTCCCAAGTGACCCTGACTGATTCTGACCAATCCTCATGAAAAGTAAACAATTATAGTTAGAATTCATATTTGTTTGTTTGAAAAGTGGGGAGAAGGGCTTCAGCCACAGGGTCTCTGGAGGAATCAGGAAGGTCTGGGATCAGATCCTGCCTCTGATACTATGGGCCTGAGGATGTTAGTCGATCTTTCTCATCCTCAGTTTCCTCATCTATAAAATGGATATAATAAAAGCTTGAAGTCTTTGCAGAATTGTCACAAGAATCAAATAAGCTAACATAAATGAGGCATGTTATCAACTTGAAAGGACTGAAGAAATATCGATTGTTATTGTTGGAAGTCCTAAGGGAGCCATTGGCCTAGATCTGGATCTAGGGGTGGTCAGTCTACTCAGCACAAACCATATTTTGGAATCTAGATCCAGGACCCAAGTTTGCATTCAATTTTTGGTTCACAGGACACCTGGACTTAGTGTGCTTCTTTCTCCCTCTCAAACAGAGATGAATGGGGAAAGCAGGAGGCAGCCTCTGTCTAAGGTGTGGAAAATGAATTACACAGAATGGATGGGGCAGTAATTAACCTTCGTTGCAGATACATCCAGCCTGTCACTACTTCTTTTAACACAGAGAATAGTCTCATTCTTCTTTGTCAGCTTGGTCTTCCTGGCAGGACTAGTGAATCTTCCATTTGCTGATGGAGAACCTACAAGGGCCCTTGCTATCTTTCATAGGGTATGGGGTCCCAATTCAGTTTTCTTTCCACAAAGGGAAAGCTCTCAGGTGGGATTTCCAGAATAATTGTCAGCTCCCAAAATACACACCACTCTCGGAGGATGCAAAGGGGGATAAAAAAAGGCCTCATGGACTTTGCAATCTAGGAGGGGAGGAAAACCAAGTATATAAATGACCTTAATACAAAAAAATCCCTAGTCAGTCTTAGACTTTGGGGAAAATGTGAAATAGAAGAGGTCCCAACAGAGACAATTCAATTCAACAAATACTCTTTGCTTGGCAACTACCATATGTGGGATGCCTGGATTAAAAGGGAACTTCACAGAGTGGACAGATTCATGTCCTGCCTCTGACACATCAGGACATTAAATTATTTACTATCTCAGGGAATCATGTAACTTGTGTAACTTTTTAAGATGGTAAGTTGCAGTCTAAGCTTTGCTCTTCATGAGGAAAAGGAGTTTTTTCATTGCGCATTTCCTATGTTATTACCAATATAATCACAGGCCTGGTTTCTTCCTTCTCCTTCTCCTCCCCAACAACAATAGCAACAACAAGGTTCAAGGGATTGGACTGAATAAAATAATTGCAAGACAAAAACAAATGCATCATTTTTTTTCTTTTAAAATTTCTGCTTTTAGGGCTCCTTCTCCCATCCTTAGGTACCGAGTACTCTGTTTGTTTTTTTCTTGTTTTCTCAGGGAAACATCATCTAATTCAATCTAAGAGGTTTTGGATTTTCTATGTTATACCTTCTTGAAGTATTTGCATTTTAAAAATGCATCCATATAGAACAATGAGTATTACAAAGAAATAATTAAGAGAGACAGAGAGAGACAGAGAATGAATATGGGGGGAGAGAGAGAGAGAGAGAGAGAGAGAGAGAGAGAGAGAGAGAGAGAGAGAGAGAGAGAGAGAGAGAGAGAGAGAAGGGAGGGAGGGAGAAACAGAAATAGAGAGATAGAGAGAAGGGGAAAGAGGAGGAGAAGAAGAAGAAAAGAAGAAGAAGAAGAAGAAGAAGAAGAAGAAGAAGAAGAAGAAGAAGAAGAAGAAGAAGAAGAAGAAGAAGAAGAAGAAGAAGGAGAAGGAGAAGGAGAAGGAGAAGGAGAAGGAGAAGGAGAAGGAGAAGGAGAAGGAGAAGGAGAAGGAGAAGGAGAAGGAGAAGGAGAAGGAGAAGGAGAAGGAGAAGGAGAAGGAGAAGGAGAAGGAGAAGGAGAAGGAGAAGGAGAAGGAGAAGGAGAAGGAGAAGGAGAAGGAAGGAGAAGGAGAAGGAGAAGGAGAAGGAGAAGAAGGAGGAGGAAGAGGAGGAGGAGGAGAAAGAAGAGAGAGAGAGAGAGAGAAAGAGAGAGAGAAACAGAGACAAGAGAAAGAACAGCTAGTGAGGGGGTAAAGTATGTTTGTTTAGGGAGGAAGGGGCTGGGAAATAGCATCTAAGAGTCCTTCAATTTCACTGCCAACTCAATTTCCCTGGCAGATTAATTCAATGATGGCTTATCCTGGTTCACAATGAAATTTTAGCATCCATGCCTTAATGCATCTTGTTCTGGGTCTGGCCCAGCATTGGTCTCATGGTTCTGAGGGGTTGGCCCAGTTCCTAACTGATCACAGGTGGCATTTTGCCCATGCAGCTCAAACACAACAAATGAAAGTCACAGGCTCCTGGAGCCTATCAACTGTCTGTCACCCCAAACTCAACCATTGGCTGGGGAGGCAGGACTGTTAATATGGCTGCAGGCTGGTTTGCTCCAGTTGCAGCCACATTTAGTGAGCAATAGAGCTGCCTGTGAGGTTTTGTTTTGCTCTGCCAATATGTAATTTTTGCCCTTTTGTCTTTCTCTCCTTCTCTCCCCCTCTCTTTTAATAGAGATCTATTTGCTAAAATAAATTGAAATGGGAGAAAGAATATAAGGCACAATTTATACTAGATATATCTGCAATTACTGAGTCTGAATTAAACATATCCCTTCATGAATAATGAAGCAGAAATAGGCCAGAGGAAAAAATGAGATAAGATCTTAAATCCATGTATTTTTAATTGCTTCATTATCTAAAATTTGGTATGAATAGCAGTGGATACAGTTTGCTGTTAATGCACAAAAAAAAAGAAATGAGAATTTTCAGCCAAATCACAAAAGGCTATCAAAAATTAATTTTGTGTGCTGTGATCATTTAAAATGTAAGTGATTTTGTAGCAGAATGACATAAAAAATACCATTTATATGCTAATACTAAACGAGTCATATTTTTTTTCATTTTGATGCAAAATAAATTTTATTTTCATTTTAATAAACTAATGAATTATAAGTTCTTTCTTTTCTTTTTTTTTCCTTTCTTTCTTTCTTTCTTTCTTTTTCTTTCTTTTTTTTTTTTTTTTTTTGGTAAAAAAGCTCAGGAAAAATAATGAGAAGTTGGTGGAAAAGCCAGAACTATATGATAAAGGACTGAAATATGGCACTACACTCTCGTAGCAACTGGTTAAACTCAGTGAGAAATTTTGGAATTCATGATGCCTCCCAAATTTCCTAGGAGTGATAAGTTCAGAGTTTATCTTCCCCCAGGAGTAACAAACTTTCCCATGAGCTCCTTGTGTAAGAAAATGGAAAGTCAACTAGCTTCATCAGATCTGAGAAACTCTAATTCTCTTTATTGCTTCCTCACCAACACTTGATCTTTAGTGAGAGATACCCACCCAGGGGTCTCTTTATTTGTATAGACACATAGATATCACCCTCCAAATTCTGATCCCCTCTGATGGAGAAGCTGTTAGCCTAGCTGCAGCTCAAATGGTTCAGTACTCTTTTTTCTCTTCCCTGACTTATCTTCTCTTTCCTTGACATGGACTACTGGGTTTAATTCCCTTTAACCCGGATCTCTTTAAATGGAAGCCTCTGAGTTATGGTGCAATAATTCACACCCTCTGATCTGGTGGGCACAAGGCCACAGGCCAAGTGCTGTTAAATGAGGAAGGCCTGAATTACTATCCCATAACTCACCCGTTGGAAGTGTCTTATTGCAATTACGGTATGTCCCTGGGCAGCTATTTAAAAAAAATACAAGGAGGGTCCCAGGTCCTTTTATTTATATATACATATATATGTATGTATGTATACATATATATAATAATGCAGTTTTCAGTTCTAAACACTTCTGATTCTGAAGTCATTAAAAGCCAAGTTAAATAGAAAGATGAAAGACATTAGTATCTCATATTAGCAATGAAACACAATACTTAAACTCTCCTTTTACTTCCTTCTGTCAATATAGCATCAGTTACTCTATGTTATTTTAGAGCAAATGGATTCCTTTGGTTTCCTCTCACTTCACTGATTTTTTTTTCTTTCTAGTCTTACCAATGAGCTTTTACTTTAGAAAGGAAAAATGAGCATAGCTTTCCTTAGAGCTAAGTACCAATCAAATTCTATTGTTTAACATTCTATGACAATAAAATCTCTGTATAAAGCAGATTTCTGAGTTTTTACAACTACTACTCTCACAAGAAATATTATTTGCAATTCTATATCAATGTATTATTTTTTTTCTGAGACTACATGCTCCTAATTCAGTAGGGTGAGAAGGACAATTTTTTAAGCTTTTTATCTTACCAAATACGAAGATGGTTTTCAACAGTCATTGCTGCAAAACTTTGAGTTCTAACTTTTTATTTCTCCTTTCTCCTTATCCCTTCCCATACATAGCAAGCAATACAATATAGGTTAAACATGTGCTTCTAAACATATTTCTATATTTGACATGTTGTGTAAGAAAAATCAGATCAAAAAATGAAAGAAAAAAACACAAAGGAAAGAAAAAAGCAAACAACAAAAAAAAAAGTGAAAAACCTATGATTTAATCCATAATCAGTTTCCATAGTTTTCTCTCAGGATGCAGATGGCTCTTTCCATCATAAGTCTATTAGAATTGCCTTGAATCAGCTCATTATTGAAAAGTCAAGTTTATCACAGTTGATCACATAATCTGCTATTCTTCTCTTGGTGCTGCTCATTTAACTTAGCATCAGTTTATGTAAGTCTTTCCAGGCTTTTCTGAAATCAGCCTGCTCATCATTTCTTATAGAATAATAATATTCCATTAGGGAAGGGCAAGTTTTAATCTGTATCATTGTTTTAATTTGGACAGGTTCTCCCTGTTGTTAGACAACCAGGTGGTCTTCTGCTCACAGAGGCTCACTATATTGGTTCAGACTTAGTGCTGACACCTAATCAGTTTTAACCCTACTACTACTGAGTTGTAACTCAGAACTCCCTGACTCAGGTAATCCACTAACCTCAAACTTTCCAGAAGCAAGGACTACAGATGGGGGCCAGTCCCGGCCTCCTAAATCAATATAATCAAAAAATGTGCACTATTCCATGGAGTCAGATTCATAAAACAATAATCCCAGAAAAAAAAAAAGGAGCTCAAAAGCCATAAGATCATAGATATAGAGTTAACAGGGATTTTAGAGATTGTTAAATCTATTACTCTCACTTTACTGCCTAGAGAACTGAGAAAGTTTTCTCTTTGATGAAGTGCTTCTCAGTAGAGACAAGCAAACCTAAAATGTCATGTATTCTCTTCCCCCAAAAGACTTCCATTTCTCTTCCTTTCCTCTAAATCTCATTCATACTTTAAAGATCTTATTCAAAATGTACCTTCTCTATCAAGGCTTCCCTAACAAGTCCAACTCAGAGAGATCTCTGATTTCCATTTTATAACCCTCATTTTTGTACTCAGCAGAACTTGGACTTATCAGAATACCTTCTCTTACATTGCAGCCCCTTATGAGATTACAAACTCATTATCATGAGAGTATAATCCTTGATACTTTTCTGAGTTTTTTGTCCATCCCTACAGCCAATGCCTAAGACACAACAGGCACATGTTAGTTGGCTGCTTCATAAAATCATGAGTTAATACAATCTTCCTTATTGTCCTAAAACTTGAAAAATCCTTTTTATTTTTAAATCACTTTTTAAATAAAGTTATTCATTGCGGTACTTATTATCTTAATTAATTTTAGTTGACTATGATTCTTTAAGTATACCATCATATCATATGCAAAAAGTGATACTTCTGTCTCCCCTTTACCTATAGTTAAATTTCTTTTTCTTGGCATTTTATATATATATATATGCAATGGGCAATTTTTCCCTTTCTCACTAGATGTAATTTCCCACTCAGTTGTCCAAGTCACCATTCACCCAAACTTCCAACAGTTGTCGCTTAGTTAAGACACTACTGACTTGTGGCACAAGTTCCTCACTATATTTCCATTTTGTTGTTCTAAAGGGAATTAATAAAGGACTATTTTACATGCTTTTATTTATTTTTATTTTTAGTGAGGCAATCAGGATTAAGTGACCTGCCCAGGGTCATACAACTAGTAAATATTATTGGAGGCTGGATTTAAGTTCAGGTTCTCCTGACTCAGGGTCAGTGCTCTATCCACTCCACCATCTAGCTGCTCCAAATTTACATGCTTTTTAAAAAAATTTGATGAAGCAACTGGGGTTAAGTAACTTGCCCAAGTTCTCATGGATAATCATGTTTTTGTTTTTATGTAAAATTTAAAAATTATTCCCACTTCATGAAAGATCTTTTATAGGAAAGTAAACTAATAATAAAGTGACTTCATCTGAAAGTACATGCAACATTCCACAGCTAGAATAATGCAACTAATTTTTAAAAATTAACAGACATTGATAAATTGATAAATATTAAGTTTATTGAGCGTTACCAAATAAAAAGTAGAAAGACTAATATTAGTTTTAAGGAGTGGGGGAACAGAGTAAGGGATGGTAAGAGCTCTTTTGCTAAGGCACAATACTGATCTCATGCATTATCAGGGCTAAATAGTTTTTGTATACAAGATGTAAGGGGCCCTAGGCTCATTCTCTGAATAGATCACATAACAGAATATCATGGCAATCCTATTTTGGATTGTTTGCATTGCAAGTGCAATGGAAGAATACAAACATATGTATGTGAACAAAACAGAGTAGCTCTTATCCATAGTGTCTACATGATACCTAGTTCAAGATATACAACAGACAGCTGGAGGTATGAAGCTGAAAGTCAAGGGAGAACTACTGAACAAATAGATCTGAGAATCATCTACAGAGAAATAATTGGAAGCCATAATATCTGGTGAAATTATCAAGTAAAATAGTATAGGAGAAAAGGACTCAAGACAAAGTCCTGTGGAAATTTGCAGTTAGTAAGTTGACCTGATGAAAATCCAAAAAAAAAAAAAAAAAAAAAAAAAAAAAAGAAAGAAACTGAGAAGGCGCAGTCTATTAGATAAGAACACAACCAGTAGAGAATAGAGTTCTGAAAACCTAGAAAGAGTATCAAAAAGAGAGTGATTGATAGTTCCAAAGTCTACAGATAGCTCAAGAAGGATGAGGACTGAGAAGAGGTCAATGGATTTGGATATTAAGAGATCATAGACTTCCAAGTATTTTATACATTCTGTAGTCCTTAATTGTAATTGAAATTTCTTTCTAACTTCCTGCTGGATTTTATTGGTATTTTATAGGAATGTAGATGATTTTTCCCATTTACTTGATATTTTATTTTCCCAGTTTCATGTAAAACAGTTTTTACATTTGTTTTTAAAACTTTGAATTCCAGATTTTCTTCCTTCCTCCCTCCCCTGCATTGAGAAAGCACATGTGAAGTTATGCAAAACATTTCCATAAAAGTCCATAGATTTCATGCCTGCCCCTCCCCCAAAAAAAACCTTAAGAAAAATAATGCTTCAATATGTATTCAGACACTATCAGTTCTTTCTTTGAGTATAGATAGCATATTTCATTATAAGTCCTTAAGAGTAGTTTTGGATCACTGTGTTGCTGAGAATAACAGTCATTCAGAGTGATCATCCCACAACATCACTGTTACTTTGTACACAATACATTTTATTCTGTTATGAGTGCATGGAGGACTTTCCAAGTTTTTCTGAAAACACTCTGCTCCTCATTCATAGAACAATATTCCATCATAATCATAAACCACATTTTATTCAGCCATTCTCCAATTGATGGGCCTTTGCTTAATTTCCTACTCTTTGTCCTGAGAAAAGAGCTACTATAAATATTTTTGTACACATAGATCCTTTTCCTTTTTTTGAAATACATGCCAGTAGTGCTATTGTTAGGTCAAAGGGTATGCACAATTTTATAGCACTTTGGGCATAGTTCCAAACAGCTACAAAATAACTGAATCAATGCACAATTCTATCAACAATGCATTAATACCTCATTTCCCCCACATTCCCTCCAATATGCCATTTTCCTCCTCTGGCCCATTAGCCAATCTAATAGATGAAGTACTATCTCAGAATTATTTTAATTTTCATTTCTCAAACCTGTAGAGTTACAACATTTTTGTCAAATGGTTGTAAACAGCTCGATTAGTTCATCTCTTTTTCATCTCTTTTAATCATTTATTAATTGAGGCTCTTTTCAACAATGAGATGATTCAAGCCAATATCAATAGACTTGGGTTATGGAAAGAGCCATCTGCACCCAGAGAGAGAACTGTGGGGACTGAATGTGAATCACAATATAGAATTTTCACATTTTTGTTGTTTGCTTGCTTTTTTTTTCTTTCTCATTTTTTTTTCCTTTTTGATCTGACTTTTCTCGTGCATGATTTTTGTGGAAATATGTATAGAAGAATTGCACATGTTTAACATATGTTGGATCACTTGTTCTCTAGAGGATGGTGTGAGGGAAGAGAGGGAGAAAAATTTGGAATACAAAGCTTTGCAGGGGTGAATGTTGAAAACTGTCTTATAAAAAAGCTTGGAAAAAGATAATTTCTTGAAAGATAATATGTAGACTCTTTTTTTTGATCATGGATTTCAGGTAGATCAATAAATTTTAAATAATCTCTCCTGGATCTATTTTCTAGATAAATTACTTTTCCAATGAGATATTTCACATTGTTTTCTATTTTTTCACTCTTTTGATTTTGTTTTATTGTTTTTTTGATTTCTTATAAAGTTATTGTACCTCCTTTTCCATTTACCAATCTTGTTTTTTGGAGGTTCTTATTCTCATTAGCTTTTTGCACTTCCTTTTGCATCACTCTCATTTCTCTTCCCAATTTTTCCTCAATATCTCTTACTAGATTTTCAAAATTCCTTTTGAGCTTTTCCATGACCTGACACCAGTTCTACTTTTTTCTTGAAGACTTTGGATGCAAGAACTTTAACTTTGTTATCTTCTACATGTGTATTTTGATCTTTGCTCAGAATATTTTTCTATTTTTTGTTAATTTTTCTAGCCTATTATTTGACTTTTAACTCTTTGTTAAAGTATGGTTCTGTCCAGGATGAAAGTTGCAGTTTCCCAAACTTCAGGGTTTTGTGCAGCTATTTTCTGAGATCTTTCTAGGGACTTATAAATTTACAGTTCTTCCAAGGAGGTATGATCCAGGGAGAAGTGTGTTTATTACTCTCTTAGTCTATACTCTGGATCCCTCTTGCCCTGAAACTGTGAGGAGGGTTTTCTCTATCTGTAAGTTCTAGTGTGGTAATTCTCCCCCTCACCATGAGACTGTGAGCCAGCATTGCAATCTGGGCAACACAACAGAGTTCTGCCTCAATGCTAGCAAAGAGACCCTTATGATCTTTTTTCTGAACAGTTGTTCTACCTCCCTCCCACCATCTATGGGCTAAGATCTCCAAAAGCAGCTACTGTCCCTGCAGCTGCTGATTCAGTGGCTCCCAAGGCCCAATTTAAATCTGCTGATTTTCTAGTTTCCCAAGAGCCTCTCATCCTAGTGTAACAAACATTTCCTGCCAACCTTCTAAATTGTTTTTGGTGTCTGTGGTCTGAGTGGTCTAGAAACCACCAGTGCTACTACTGATTCAGAAATCTGCTCCTGATTTGCTGGGGCTAGGGATGTGCTGGCTCAGCCTGTAAGAGAACTGGGCTGCTCTTCCACTCTGGTACAAAAGAACTTCCCTGCTAACCTTTTAAGATGTCTTCAGCTGAAAAATTGTTTCACTCCATTTTTTTTGTGGATTCTGATGCTCTAAAATTTGTTTAGAATTATTATTCACAGATATGTGCAGAGGTGGGGGAGAGCTCATAAAAGTCCCTGAAATGCAGGTGATATGTGTAGATTTATTTTATGTCCAGCAAGTTTGCTGAAGTTGTTATTGTTTCAATTAATTTTTAGTTGACGCTTTAGGGTTCTTTATGTGTACCATCATGTCATCTGCAAAAGTGATAATTTTATTTTTTCTTTGCCTATGGCTATTCCATTAATTTCTATTTTCTTGTCTTATTACTATAAATAGAATTTCTAGTACTATGTAAAATAGAATAGTGGGGCAATAGACATATTTGTTTCACTCCTGAATTTATTGGTAAAGATTCTATTTTATATATACCACAAATAATGGTAGCTCTTAGTTTTAGATAGTTATATGAATGTATGTATGCATATATGTATGTTTTTTATTATTTTAAGAAAAGGTCCATTTATTTCTGTTTTCTATTGTTTCTAAAAGAAATGGATTTTGTCCTTTCTCATTATATTGCATATAATTATATATTTTTGTTGGCTTGTTATAAATTTGGTTAAATGTTTGTGGTATTCCTAATATTAATCAATTTTTCATTCCTAATATAAATCCAATTGATCATAATCTTTACAATATGTTGCTTTGGTCTCTTTATGTTTTATTTGAAACTTTTATATCTATGTTCATTATGCATATTAGTTTCTAGTTGGGATTTTTGTTCTGATTTTCCCTGGTTTATGTATCAAGACTATGTCTCTTTAAAGAAAGGCATTTGGTAAAATAACTTCTTTTGTTCTTTTTGAAAATAATTTATGTAATATTGGAATTAATCATTCTTTTTATGTTTCTTAGGATTCATTTGTGAATCCATTTAGTCCTAGAGTTTTTTTTTTCTTTTAAAGTTTATTCTTGGTTTGATTTCTTCTTCAGAAATTGAGTTGTTTAAATTATCTATTTCATATAGCATTCATTTGGATATGTTATGTTTTTACAAACATTTATTTCATTTGATGGTTTTTGGCATATAGCTTGGCAAATTAGTTTCTAATAATATTTTTTGTTTCTTCTTAACTTATTGTGAGAAATTTTCCAAATTAGGTGTGAAGATTTGGAATCAAAAGGACTGTCAAAAACCCAAGCAATTATGATACTGATAAAAATAAACTGCTCAAAAAAGTCCAAAATATGTCCAGTAGATTGAAAGGTATTTTTAAAAACACTTACTATATTCCAAATTCTGGGAAGACAGAGGCAAAAACAAAATAATTTCTGACCAAAAGAAATGTACATTTGATCAAAGAAGCAAACGTACATAATCACAGCAAATGTTATACCAGTTTCAATAACCTCTCCCATATAAATTATTATTTCTGTTGCCATATCTTTAAGAAAATATAGAAGCTTGTGAAAGAGGCGGTTTAATTGTGTATTGGGAGAGCTACCATAGCTAGAGAGATTTTTTTTCCTGAGAAATTGTAAGAGTTAATTGCTATGGAGAAAAAGTGTGAAGAAAGTTTTTCTGAGAAAAGCAAAATTAACCATTAACCTGAAGAGAAGAAGGGTAAGCTTGAAGGGAAAGCTTGAGATGTTTCCAACGTTATCCTGAGAACTGAGTGGTAGGACCATGTTACCAAAGTCCAAAAGAAGTCAGCATCTAGCAGATAGCTAAAGATGACTCATGATATTCCTAACTTTGAGACATTTTTCTTCAATTCTGTGCTATCAGAACTACTCTTTTAATGTGATTTTTTTAGATCATAACATTAAATATTCAACATATATAGTATACAACATATACAATAAACATTGAAATAATTATATATCAAATAAAATAGCAAAATAGGTAAATTAATGTCATAATTCAGTAGTATTATTAATCTATTTTCTTTTATGCACCAATGAATCTTATTAGATTATAACAAAATAGAAAATACCTATGAGAAAGAAAAAAAAAATTTTCACATATGACCTCTACTCTCACCCCTACCCCATGTAGCAAGACTTTAAGATGATCACATCACATAGCCCAGAGGTATGTAACATTGTATCCTGCAACATTTTCAAGTTAAATCCAAATCAAATTAAAATATAATTAAGAAATATCTAACAAAATAGATACAATATAATATAGAAAACATTAATATCTGGTTTTCTGCATCACTATATAACCTTCAGGGATTCTTACGTATAATTTAATTGATGTAGTCTAACTGGAATTGAGACAATTATGTTTTATATTGTGCTAGTCAACAACCACACCAAACCTGTACCATTCATCTCCTTATTAATTCTCTCAAACGTGGTTGAAGAGCACTCAAGCTGTCCAGTCCTCATAAATTAAGAAAAATATATAATCTTTCCCCTAATTAGTTAGTTTTGAGTCCATACCCTACTTCTAAATTAATCCAAAGTAATATTTTTTCCTACAGGTTTTCTCTTCCCAAACTTATTTCCAAAATCTCTAGTCTCATAGGTTCAAATAAAAATCAATAACACTGGCAAATAAAAATACAAAATACAAAATACAATGCAATTCATTAACAGTGTAACAAACAATACCAATACATATTTTAAGTAATTTCAATCAATACATATATAAATGATTTTAATACATACTTTAACATGTTAACATATTTTAATATTCTTTCACGGTGAGAAAGCTCCCCTCCTACCCACTACCACTCTGAGTTACCACTAATCTTCATCTGTAATTTCTAACTTTTCAACTCTGGAAAAACAATTCTACCATCTAGTTTTCTCAGAATGGCAGTCAAAGTCTCTCAAGAATTCTCTTTATAATTTTATTTTGCAAAATAAAAATTAAACTCACTTTTCTCAGAAAATCTCTTTAGTCATTTCTAAAAAATGGCAGCTAACTCTTCCATCTGTTATGAAAGAAGTTTTCTTAATCTTTTCTCTACTTCACACATTCTCCATTTCTATCCACAACACATAACAGACCATAAAATAAGCATTTGACTTATATGCAATTATTAAAAAAGAAAAAAAACAAACCCATAATCTTTTTTTTTGACTAATCATTTGAGAATATACCAAATAGCTCAGTTTGGAAAAATTAAATTTTGAATAAATTATCTTTCTCTCTATATTTCTATTGCTCTTAAAGATGTAGTTACAGTTTCCATAGATTCCATAGATTCTGGGGAAGTTGTCATTGAAGCTATACATAAGTATATCCAAAATGCATATGTACAAAGTAATTCAAGGTTGGGAAGGCACCAGAAATAAGGGGATCAGGACCAACCTCATATAGAAAGTAGTATTGAAAGGAAACTTGGAATTCTCCAAGAAATTACAGAACATTTTTCATAAAAATAAAAGAAATAATTGTGAGGATAGCTGTTGCTCATTTTGGGACTATGTCAATGTAATAAAAATGACAATACTATCCAGCTATCACCAGGAACTCCTACACTGATTTACTGTTCCAGTTCACATTGTTAACTTTGAAGAGAAGTCATATGTTCATCCTGAGCAAGGAGAATGGTATAAGGCACAAGGAAATAGCCCAGTTTAGATAAATGTTACAACAAACATGGAAAAGCAGAAACAGATGATGAAGTGTCTTAGTCTAACTCAGTAGTTATTCTGAATTAACACTTCTTGAGCTTCTTCACTGTGGTAGATCCTTTAGGCCTTTTCCATGACATTTCTCCTTATCTCACAGAGAATCAATGAGATGAAAGGTCACAAGAGGCCTATAACTAGGAGGGGGAGGAAAATCCCTTGACGTGTCAGAAACAGAAAAAAAGAAGGTTTGGGTTTTTTTTTTTTTTCTCATTTGGGAATTAGCAAGAAGTTCTTCAGAAAATAATAATGAAAAGATAAGAATATAAGTGAGGACAAAGCCAGGAATTTTCCATATATCATTTTTATTTTTTTAAGATATTACTTGTTTTTATTTTTATTTCTCCATTATAGCACTTTGTCCATGAGCTTGTGAAAACATTGTTTATCTTCCTAATCGTAATACTTTTTAATAATAGTTGTTTTTTTTTTAATTTTTAAATTACATGCAAAGAAAGTTTTCAACATTCACCCTTGCCAATTTTGTATTCCAAATTTTTCTCCCTCCTCCTGTTCTTCCTTTTTTTTTTAAGATTAACAGCGAACTTTTTTTTTAGTCTTTAAGTTCTTTCTGACTTTTTGTGATTCCATTTGGATTTCTTCTGGGAAAGACACTGGAATGGTTTGCTATTTCATTTTCTAGATGAGGAAATTGAAACAAACTGGATTGAATGACTTTCCCAGAGTCACCAGTTAGGAAGTATTGGAGGCTATATATATATATATATTTTTTTTTTCTGAGGCTGGGGTTAAATGATTTGCCCAGGGTCACACAGCTAGGAAGTGTTAATTGTCTGAGACCAGATTTGAACTAGGGTCCTCCTGAATTCAGGGCTGGTGCTCTATCCACTGGGCCACCTAGCTGCCCCTGGAGGCTAGATTTGAATTCATGAAGAGAAATCTTTCTGACTCTAGTGTCAGCATTCTATCCACTATATGTCAGCTGGGTAGAGATAGCAGAATCTAGTCAATCATAATTATAGAATTGGAGAGGGAATTAAGGGCAATGACATGATGGCAAGACAGTTGGCAAGTAGGGGATAACATGAAGCATAGATGAGGTCTGTCAGTACTTTATCAGACTGCTGCTGTCCTCCACCCACTGAAAGGGTCATGAATACTTCTCACTACCATTTCCCTCTCTCAACCCACTGCAGATCTATTGGGAACTTCCTCATGGATACTGCTGGACTCAACACTTAAGGCCTGTAGTCCAGCTCCATCCAACAGGTGATGCTCATGACTTCTCCAGATCTCAGGTTCTCAAGTTGGCTAGGCCATGAATTAATTAAATTTTTGGAGTCTTCATTAAAAGGATTACAATGTTTTCCTTCCTCCAATGCACCAAGTACTTCAGGTCTATTTATACTTTCTCTAATGCAGTAGTCCTTAAAGTAGCTCTCTGGAGGTTCCCAAGACCTTTTCAAAGATCTTTGAGGTCAAAACTATTTTCATAATAATGCTAAGGTATTTTAACTTGATAGTTAGATATAAGACATTTAGCTTGTGGCATTCTCAATAATTTTTTCTGAGAATGTAAAGAGGAATGCTGCTCTAGACTGATGTCTAGACTCCACAGCCCCACCTTGTGCAGCTTTGGGCACACTCTTTCTGAGACCACTGGAACCATTCCCAGACTGAGGAAGGGCAGAAGCAGCAGCTGCTTCTTGTCATTTAATGATGGAATTATTAGCCCTGTGTCACCTTCATGAGAAGGCATTTTTGGTCAGAAAAGTCTTTCAAGTGCCCTTCAGATCATAATATATAAGCAAACTTTTCACTCTCTCCACCCAGCAAAAGGAAGTATTCCCAATGATTCTGTAGTTCCAAAGTTAAGTTGAGATTCCAAGAACTAGTTAAAAAAAAAAAAGCAACACAACTTAATAACTGCATTTCAAGATGACTGTTTTTTTATCCTATGTGTTTTATTTTACTATAATTATTTAATTACTATTAAACTAAGTAAATTAAACAAAATTTAAAACAATTTATTTAAATAAATATTTGAATAATTAATTTAATAATATTCAATAATTGAATTTAAATTAATCAGTTGATTGATCATTTAAAATAATTAGTTAATTATTGAATATTTTATTTTTATATAATACTTTAATTTTTTTAAATAAAAATGTTCTCTTTTGTTACTATTACCTTTTTAAGTTCTAAGTTGTTTTCCATTTGATACATATATACAGATATTTTAATATATATATACACATACATACTTACAACATACATAACATATATTAGATTGCATGCTATCTTGGGAGGGAAAGGAGAAAGGGGGGAGAAAAGAAAATTTGGAACCCAAAATCTTGCAGAAATTAATATTGAGGGGCAGCTAGGTGGCACAGTAGATAGAGCACCAGCCTTAAAGTCAGGAGGACCAGAGTTCAAATCTGGTCTCAAACACTTAATACTATCTAGCTGTGTGACCCTGGTCAAGTCACTTAACCCCAATTGCTTCCGGAAAAGGAAAATAATTAATTAATTAATTTTGAAAGCTATCTTTACATGTAATTAGAAAAACAAAATACTATCAAGGTTTTTTTTTTTTGTTTGTTTGTTTGTTTTTATGTGCCTCTCCTTTCCCTTCTTTCTTCTTCTTCTTTTTTTTTTTTTTGGAAAACGTTTATAGGGAAGAAACCAGCCTACATGTTTCTATGCATGTTACTCATGCTTCATAAACATTGAGCTTGTTACAATTAGGCAAGAGAGAATGTATGTGATGATAGGAATGTATTTTGATCAGAAAGGATGCCTTTAGGAACAAATTTTCTAGTTGCTGGCTCAGCAGTTAAGCTTTAGCTTAGACAATAGAGTACCACCTCTTCAAATAAGTATTCTTTGAATCCTGCCTCATACTCTTAGTCTTACTTAGTGATCTTGTTTTATTCCTCCAGGCTAATAAAATATTATAGAAGAAAGTCAATGGTATCCCAAACTCTAACATGATTTAAAACAATTATTCCAGACATGGTCCTGCCTGAAGGCAGGGAGATGGTCCAGATGATCTCTAAGATCACAGCTCCCCTGGTATGATTCTATCCATTCATCTCAGCCTGAAAGAAAATATTGAAATGTGGCTCATGTCCTGCAGTATAAAGACAGGATTAAGGAGTGTGGGTAATGATGCTTTTTGGAATATATCAATGGAAATATTCAGGCTTAGAATAGCAAATTGTGTTCTTTTGAAAAGAATAAGAGAAAAAGACTGGGCAGTTATGGACTAAACGACTGATAAGGCACAAATCTATTGGATGAAAGTATGAAGCCCGTGGAGATGAGATAAGGAAAGTACTGTATTTAAACCTAATAGGATTATAATTGGGTGATTTCAATCTCCCTCATATGAACAGAGAACCTTTTATACCTAGGGTTATGATAGACATGGAAATGATGGCCGTGGGAAGTGATTACTTAATGAGGGAAAGAGTCAGAAATATAAAGAAAAATCATCAGTGCTAAGGTCTAACCCTGCCCTTTATAGCTCAGTTAAAGAAAATGGAAGGCCCCTATAGCATAGGAGGGTTTCAGGACCACTGATTTAGAAATGGAAAAAATATTAAAGGTTATCTAGTCTAGTCCTGTCCTTTTACATGCAACTTGTGATTTAGTACTGCCAGGTTTTGACTTATCTAAGCTGGATCTGATTTATTCCTTCCCAAATCACCAATACTTGATTATGTCCCTCCACAGGATTTACTCTAAACAAATCTCTTAATGTCTATGCAAATGTGAATAAGGGGATTGCATCATTTGGGAATCCTGTACAAGTACTCAAGGTACCAATACATTCATACTAGATATAATGCAGTTCCCTTTTTTTATTCCCATAGAAAATGCAAAGAGTTCACAGGAATTCATACATAAATGCAGAAAATACATAAAAAACTCACAATAGGTCATAGAAAATCACTGTAATCCTCTTCCCTCTCTAGTGATTTCTGCTTTTTACCAGGAAATTATAAGGTATTTTAGACTCAGTTCTTTGTGATCTCAACAGAAGGGAAACAAACTTGGAATGCTTAGGTGAGCAAAAGACCAAACATTGCCATGAATCTTTCTTTGATCCCACTGAGACTGAAACAGTTTACGGTACTACTATGAGGGTTTGGGCTCCTATGGAAGGAAAATTCATTTGAGTCTACTAGATAAGTAACACCCCAACATCTTCTGACCTTGGACCAATTTTGATGATTTTATGGTACTACCCAAGGAACTGGAGTCTCTAAGGAAGAGGCACTTAGAGCACCTTACCAAAAAAATCTCCTGTGTAGTCCCCGTTCTATCCTACAACTTCCTAACAAATTTACATCAGACCAAATGACTCACTGTTGCAGCAAAGTGTAAATTCATGTTTTTTATTCCTCCATGAGCTGACCTTAGTTATTTGCTATACTGCCTCTTTCAGTCCTGGGAGGAAAAGATAAAAATGGTCTTTTTCTATCCATGAGGAAGGAAGTTCTCCTCTTAACAGAAGACTGGATTCTTGAATCATTGAATTTATCTTTTCTCTGCTTTTTTATTGCTATTCAACTGTTTCTCACTCTTTGTGACCTACTTTGAGGTTTTCTTAGCCAAGATATTAGAGTAGTTTGCCGTTTCCTTCTCTGGCAATCAGTCTAAGGCTGTATTTGAATTCAGGAAGGTGAGCCTTGTTGACTCAATATCCAATACTCTTATTACTGTGTCAGTTAGCTCCTTCTTTGGCTAGAAGGATGGATAACAGAACTCTTGAATTTAGGACTTCTAGAAATAAAATCCATAAAGATTCTCTTTAGTCACATGGTTCTCTTCTTCATTGGTGATCATGAAAGTGACAGATTATGACCCTGTCTATCCAAAACCAATAGCAGGAACTTCACATCATCCAAGTACTGTCCCCTCAGATCACATAAGCAAATATTTTACCTCTGTCATTTACCCTCAATCTTTTTGGGAACTCTTCAGGATACTTCACCATTGCACTGGAGTGCTGCTTTTTCTGATTGTTCTCAGATCTCCAATCTCTTACCTGTGCTAAGAAAAAGGAAAAAAAAAGAAAAGAAAGAAAAAAGAAAAAGAAATGCAATAGACAATCATGAATGAAAGGGTCAGGAATACCATTCTTAGACACTTTGGGCTCAAACATTAGAAGTTCATCTTGTGCTTTGGTCACAGGCGCTATTAAAAGCTTTTAAGAATACCCCAACCCTACCCCAGGGAGAGATGGATATAGAATGACAATAGAAAAGGGAAAAAGAATAAGCAGATCAGGTAGCTCTCCTTTATAGGCCAAAATAATGTGGCACCTCTTTTCCAGAGAGTTTTTCTACCTAAGAAACTGAGTCAACCATTTTTATTCAAGAAACCTTCATCAATGAAACTCATATTCCAGGAGACAATAAAGGAGTCCCCAAAGCCATTATTTCATTTTGGGAGCATTCTCAGTTTCTGATATTTTATTAGAACATGTTTCCAGGTCTCTCAACAGGGTGTCAATGGGTATGACTATATCACATTTTAAAAATACAATATATTTTAAAAATTATACACAAAGATTCCCTGTCTTTATAGACTCAACAGTGAACCTTCTGTATGAACCCTGCCGTCCACCTTCATCTTCCCCTGCCTTTATAGAAATGAGATAACTGAGTCTCAGAGAAATTACATAACTTTTCCAAGGTCACAAAAGTATTAAATGAGAGATTTAGATTCAGTCTTACAGCTTCTGACTCAAAATCCTTTCCACTGAACTGGGCCTATTGTCAAATTTCCAAGTTTCCTTCATTTCTCTATTCCCATGGGGAGTAGCAATAATTAAGAATTGAAGGCCTCATGTTACTAGTTTCATATCTTGCATATGGGGAGAAAAAAAATCTAAGGTCAAGTGGATAACAAACAGCCAGAACCCCAAGAGAGATGCTTTTTTATAGACCTCACATTCTTAAGATCTCTTTTCCACCTTGGAAGTGAGACTCAAGCCAGGGAGTTATGAATAAAAACAGTACTGCCAACTCTGTTTCAAGAAGGAACATAACCTAGACAGAGCACTTGTCACTCATGGAGCCAATAGCTGATGAAATGTAAGAAACTTTTCCCCATTGAGAGAGAGAGAGAGAGAGAGAGAGAGAGAGAGAGAGAGAGAGAGAGAGAGAGAGAAAGAGAGAGAGAGAGAGAGAGAGAGAGAGAGAGAGAGAGAAAGAGAGAGAAAGTGAGAGAGAGAGAGAGAAAGAGAGAGAGAGAGAGGATAGCGATGTATAAACATATATACATATATATATATATATTTTTTTTTTCATTCACTTTCAGTCATACCTGACTCTTTGTAATCCCATTTGGGATCTTCTTGGCAAAAATACTGAAATAGTTTGTCAGTTTCTTCTCCAGCTCATTTTATGAAGCAAACAGAGCTAAGTGACTTGTCCAGGTTCACATAAATAATAAGTGTCTGTGACCAGATTTGAAGTCAGAAGATTAGTTTTCATAATCCCAAGGCCCACACTCTATCTGCTGATCCACCTAGTTACCTGTATGTAAATACATACATAAATATGTATGTATATTTGCATGCATCTATGAATATATATTTGTGTGTGGAGTATAAAGATATATACACACCAATTGATAAATGGTCAAAGGATATGAACAGACAATTCTCAGATGATGAAATTGAAATTATATCCATTCATATGAAAGAGTGTTCCAAATTACTACTGATCAGAGAAATGCAAATTAAGACAACTCTGAGATACCACTACACACATGTCAGATTGGCTAAGATGACAGGAACAAATAATGATGAATGTTGGAGGGGATGTGGGAAAACTGGGACACTAATACATTGTTGGTGGAGTTGTGAAAGAATCTAACCATTCTGGAGAGCAATTTGGAACTATGCCCAAAAAGTTAACAAACTGTGCATACCCTTTGATCCAGCAGTGCTGCTATTGGGCTTACATCCCAAAGAAATACTGAGGAGGGGAAAGGGACCTGTATGTGCCAAAATGTTTGTGGAAGCTCTTTTCGTAGTGGCTAGAAACTGGAAAATGAATGGATGTCCATCAATTGGAGAATGGTTGGGTAAATTATGGTATATGAAGGTTATGGAATATTATTGCTCCGTAAGAAATGACCAGCAGGAGGAATACAGAGAGGCCTGGAGAGACTTACATCAACTGATGCTGAGTGAAATGAATAGAACCAGAAGATCTCTGTACACTTCAATGTTGTATGAAGAAGTATTCTGATGGAAGTGGATATCTTCAACATAAAGAAGATCCAACTCACTTCCAGGTGATCAATGATGGACAGAAACAACTACACCCAGAGAAGGAACACTGGGAAGTGAATGTAAATTGTTAGCACTACTGTCTATCTACCCAGGTTACTTATACCTTCGGAATCTAATACTTAACGTGCAACAAGAAAATTGGATTTACACACATGTATTGTATCTGGGTTATATTGTAACACATGTAAAATGTATGGGATTGCCTGTCATCAAGGGGAGGGAGGAGAGGGAGGGAAGGGATAATTGGGAAAAATGAATACAAGGGATAATGTTATTTAAAAAAATTACTCATGCATATATACTATCAAAAAAATTTATTAAAAAAATTTAAAAAAGATATATACACACATATCATATATATGTGTGTGTGTGTGTGTGTGTGTGTGTGTATATATATATATATATATATATAATTTTTTAACATATGACCTTGTACTCATACTTTTATTTAGGTCTTGAGCTAAGTAAAATAAAAATAGTTTATAGTTCTCCAGAATTTTTGAGTTCGTAAAGTACTTCCATATACCTTCTCTAGTCAGCTCTCTCAACAACCTTGTGAGAAAAGTACCATTATCCCATTTTCCAGAAGAGAAACTAAGGTTCAGAGATTAAGCAATTTCCCCAAGATCATACCACTAGTAAGTAGTAGAACCAGTACTAAATCTATTTGTTTTATTTTAATTTTTCTTTTCTGATTTCCCATCCAGGACTTTTTGTACAACTTAATTCCAAATTACTTTGTCTCACTGGCCTTCAATTTCCTCATCTATAAAATAAATAGATCAGTGTAGATGGAATCTGAAATCATTTCATGACATATCATTATATGAAATTCACACTAATATCAGCATTGTAGGGAAAGCAAAAAAATCAAGCCTGGAATCAAGAGCAATGCACCCATTAGGCAGCTAGGAAATATGTAAATAGAATGGTGGATCTGAATTTGGAATCAGGAAGACTGAATTTAAATCACCAGAACTTTGCTAGTTGTGGGATAGCCTGGGCAAGTCATAGTAATACCATCTTGCATTACTGGGTTCTAGGGAGGCTCAAATGAAAAAATATGAATGAAGTGATTTCCAAACTTTAAAACACTGTACAAATATTGTTGTCTATTGTTGTCATGATTATTATGAGATGCTTATCTATTCTTCAAAGGATAGAAGGAATCAGAGGATCCAGATTCAAATTTTTCCTCTGATAGTCACCTCTAGTCTAATCTTAAAAACTTGACTCCTCTCCTCTGTGAAATAAAAAGGTTGGATTATATTACCTCTGACAGATCTTCCAGACCCCAATATATGCTCCTATGGATGATCCCAGTGACACAAGGAGGAACAGTGATGGAGAAATCAGTGATGTTTCCTAACTGGCTTCAGTAGAAGGAAAAGCAACAACAACAAAAAAGGGAAGACTGGAGCACGGCTTGGGTGATCTGGGATTCCCCAGATACTTTCTTATGTACCTGTTAATAGTAACAACAACAACCACATTTTATATAGGGTTTTAAAGTTGTAAAGCATATTATCTTATTTTATTTTATCCAAACAAGCATCCAAACAAACACTACTTTGAAGATGAGGAAACAATGGCAGGCAGATGTCACATAACTTGCTCAGGATCACACGGCAAGTAAGTGTCCACAGCACGTTTTGAACTAAGGTCTTTCTAAGGTCTTTCCAATTCTAGATTCAATATTCAATACATTGACTCACCAGTCTGTTGTTTTTTTTTTTTTTTTTTTGAGCCTATCCCCTTGATGCTGTTGAAAATAGAAATCAAGAGATATCCTGTGAGTCTTCCTACAACAATTCTTGACCATTTGTAAGCAAAAGAATCAAGATTAGGGGAGGCTGATAGCTGCATGTCAGTAGGAAAATGTCTAATGATAACCTGAACACCCACAAGCTCTCCTAATTGCTGCCTGTCTATAACTTCTCCTGAGGCCATTTTCCCATTCCCGGAGGGTATTAAAGTCTTAATCCCTGACACATGGTCCCAAAAAAAGACTAGCATCTCATCTCAGGAAGACAGACTTGTCCAAATGAAACAGCCATTGTAGAAGAAAGGACATCAAAGATGGTCCAGCAATAGTAACACACACACACACACACACACACACACACACACACACACACACACACACACACAGATGGTGACCAAACTAGCTGCTTCTGTAGCATCAAAACTCTGAACACCCTTCGGGATTTTTAATTTTAGTCACTGTTTTAAACAATACTCAATGGAAATTACTTGGTTTTCATTTTGTCTTTAATCAAGTGAAATTGCACCATCATTTTGTTTAGTCATTAAAATTTTCTATAGCAAATCTAGTCAACAAGAGGCATTTAAAGAGTCTTAATCAGTCTCAGTCAATCTTGAACAAGGTAGAGTTACAACATTTTGAGTGAGACAAATGGAATGACAGAACTCTCAAGACAGGCTGCTTGCATCCTCCATCTGTTGAGCCAAGAGCTGTTTCAATATTCCCCACCCATTTTTTCTTCAGTGTTAGTGACAACAGATCTTTCACTTTTTGTTCTGAATTGCCAGGTTTCATATTCATCTTTTCCCATACCTGTATTGAAACAGAATCATAGCCCATTCATTTCCGAGACTTTTGGTACTTGAAGGGTCAGAGTGCAGAGAAAGATCAAGGCATATTTTGGATTGGAGAAAATTTGCCATTATAGCAACCAACCAATCAACAGCAAGCATTTAGCAAGTACCTACCATAGATCAGGGAGTGGACAAAGTGCTATAGAGACAAAGACAGAAGTTAAACAGACTCTATCCTCAAGGTGTTTAGAATCCATCAGGAGAGAAAGCACATATAAGTATACCTACACTCTATGCTCTAAAGATATATATATATGCAAATGTATAACATATTACATATTTTATACATTCATTACACTTAATAAATATATAAATATGTAATAATATATATTTACTTGTGTTATATTTACTTGTATATTTATCATGTTTAAAACAGGTTTGTTATATTTATATATTATTTCTGCATATACTTATTTTTATTTTGCGTGTATATATAATTGCATATATTTTCATATGTTAGATAAAGATATATTCAAGATGAAACAGAGGATACACTAACATATATGGGGCCAATTTAAGGAAGTAGTGTCTGAGATGAACTGTAAAGAAAACTAGGGATTCTAAAATGCAGAGGTGAGGAGGAAGGTAGAGTGTCTTATGCAAAAGCAGTGATTGGGCAGTGAGGGGATCAGCATGAAGGAGTTTAGATATATAATAATTAGGTCATTTCTTTAAGATCCCATTTTAGAGTTTTACTGGCAGAGTTTGCCATTTCCTTCTGTAGCTCATTTTACAAATGAGGAAACTGAGGCAGGCAGAGTTAAGTGACTTATCTGGAGGCAGGAGTTGCCCTAAGGAAAGAACTGTCAGGTTAACGAGATAAAGGGAAACCAACAGGTGTTAGAAATCAGTTTTGGTCTTATAGATCTCTATTAGTTGTCCATTGTCCAGTAGCAGACAGATGATCAGGCTAAATGCTTATTTGCCCAAGCATTTAGGATACAATGATTACATATAATCAGGCTAGAAACAGCAAGGTATGACATAATTGAATTGCATTAACAATTTCTATTGACTATTGCTCTGATGTTAAAATCAGTTACATGAGAAAAAAATGCAAGAACATAAATTCTAAACAAATATTTATCATAACCTTATATTGATAACAATAAGGAATTTGTCCCAATGAGTTCATATCCAAGTAGATATAAATCAGTTTGCTTTAAAATACCCAATGCAAATACAATCATATACAGAATCTCTAATTCCACATAAGAGAATTCAAGAAGTTAGCAGTTAAACTTTTAGAAATAAATCCTACCAAAGTATGGATGGCATTCACAGAAACCCAGGCTAAGTTTGAATATGGCTTTTTCCCAACCTTTTGGCTCCAAAAGGGGCTAGCTTTGCTTAACAGCAAGGAGGCCCCTGTCAAGGTGGGTGGAGAGAGATTAGTTAATCTATTCAGTGGAGTTTATTGAGAGGCAGTAACCGGACCAACTCTATAGCTTTTATTCCCTTTAGGCATCCCTAAGAGAGAGAAATACGGCAAAAAACAAAAAACAAAAAACAAAAAAACCTTTTATTACGCCAGAGCTGTGCCATGACGTCTCAATGAGCAATGCTTGGCTTGAGCATAGAGCTCCAGACAGTGTCAATCAAATCCCAGGAAATTGAGCTGTCCCACTTCGCTGATAGAGTTTGTGGGGGGGTGTTACCTCACAAACTGAAAAACTGAAATAGAGGCAAGAGCAATATTGGAGTAGGTCTCTAGAGAGATGACATAGTCAGTGGATTCAGCATCTTGATAAGGCATTCCCATAGCTTGGGATGGGAGAGACATTCTGCTATTCTGAAACATAAGATCTTATCAAGTATTCTGATAAAGAGGCAGGGGGAGATTTTGTAGAACTAAGAGGCAGGGAAACTGAGTCAGGACTGAGTCAGGATAATTAGGGAAACTGAGTCAGGACCATAAAACAAACCAGACTAAAACTAGAAAATGCAAGGACTTGTGGCAAGGACCAGTTTCTCCCTGATCACCCCAGAATTATTAGCATAGAACAGCACTCCTTATTCAGAGAGACACATGCCTCCCTGTTTGAATCTCTGCAGTTGGGGGGCATCTCAGCCAGAGATGGACAGTCTTTAGGTTTGTGGTCATTTGTGCATTTAACTCAGCCTCTGCTGTATAGCAGTGCTCAAGACGGTCCCGCTGCCCTGAGAAGGCACCCCAAGTCAGGGGTTCCAAGAGAGAGACAAAAAATGGAGTTTGAGAGCTTCATTCTCTCTCTCTCTCTCTCTCTCTCTCTCTCTCTCTCTCTCTCTCTCTCTCTCTCTCTCTCTCTGGAGGACAGATTTCTGAGTAAATTATGCAATTAGACCAAGACACAGGCCGTCCCAAACCATTAGAGTTTTGATGTTGAAATGCTGAAATAATAATTAAGGAAATGGGGTAACAGAAGTGGAGAAACAGATCAGAGAGACTGCCAGTTCTAGGACAGGTGTCTGATTTTGGTTGTTTTTAAAGGACAATCCCAAAGACTGAATAAGGGATTTCAAAGTTAAAACATAAGCCAACCAATCATAGTCTAGTAAATTTAAACAAAGAGAAAAATAGTTTCCATTTCGGCCTAAACTGAAATAAGACATAAGCTTTTCCCAATTTCCTGACCAGCTGAAATCTCAGTTTCCTTCCCCCGCCCCGTTTACAGAAATTATCAGATTATACATAATAGACTAGTAAATTTCCTGAAAAAGCAATAGTCAAACAGTTTTATGCAAGTCCCCCAGTTTTAACGAGTCTTAAAAAAACAAGATCAATTAATTTGAAAGCCAGCCTATCTCACTCAGAATCTTTTCTGTGGAAGAGAAATCACACGTGACCCCCTCCCTACTCTGTTAGAAGAGGCAGAGGGAGGGGAAGGCAGCTAGTATTAATGCAGAGAATAGTGAGTCAAAGACAAAAGACCCTACCCCCACCCATCTTCTAGTGATTAGGGTGTGGGGGCATTTGGGGCATTTAGAAAGGTCAGACCCTAATTGGAGATAAGCAACTCCTGAAGCAAGTTAGGGGTTGGGCAAGTAGGGAGAGATTGGAACTCTTTTAGGTGTTAATGTAGCCATTCTCTAAAAGGCAGCTTGAGGGAGAATATTCTATATCCCTGGCTTCCTGGACTGAAGCCAGAGAAGTTCAGTCAAGAAAGAGACAGTTTAAGGAAACTGAGGCAGTAAAAAAAGAACTGTTGCACACCAGAACAGAGAAAGATTCTAGCGAGGCGCCAAATTGAAAGTAGTTAAGGAGTGCTTTTTAAATAGTTTCAATCTCTTAATTTTCTTCCCACTGCAGTGAGGATGAGAGGAAGATAAAAGAAACTATTTTCACTCTCTTAACAATTAATTTGCCTGGATTCAGAATTTGTTCCCCAGCCAAAATTACAAAGATGTCCTTTCTGAAACTCTACCCTGGCCAGGACCAGAACTTAGAAAGGGCATCTTTTAACTGTTGGGAGGGGGTATAGGATGCCAATTGAGAGAAATAGAGAGTGCTCTAGGAGCTAAAAGTCCTGGACCAAGAGAAAAATCAGGAATTCCCATCTGTAAGGTTACTGAGACAGAGAAAGGCTTGGTTTTTAGAGAGCAGGTAAGTATGCCCTGAGGCTTAGAAAGAAAATTGGCAGTTTTTAAATCCTGCCTAGAGAGCATGTAAACCGAGGCCCATTTTTTTTTTTTTTCCCAGAGGAATCTTTTTTTTTTTTTTTTTTTTTTTTTTTTTTTTTTAATTTTTTATTTTATTTTATAATTATAACATTTTTCGACAGTACATATGCATGGGTAATTTTTTACAACATTATCCCTTGCACTTACTTCTATTCAGATTTTTTCCCTTCCTCCCCCAACCCCCTCCCCCAGATGGCAAGCAGTCTTATATATGTTAAATATATTACAGTATATTCTAGATACAATATATGTGTGTAGAACCGAATTTTTTGTTGCACAGGAAGAATTGGATTCAGAAGGTAAAAATAACAGTTTACACTCATTTCCCAGTGTTCCTTTTCTGGATGTAGCTGGTTCTGTCCATCATTAATCAATTGGAATTGGATTAGTTCTTCTCTATGTTGAAGAAATCCACTTCCATCAGCATACATCCTCGTACAGTATCATTGTTGAAGTGTATAATGATCTTCTGGTTCTGCTCGTTTCACTCAGCATCAGTTGATGTAAGTCTCTCCAAGCCTCTCTGTATTTCTCCTGTTGGTCATTTCTTATAGAACAATAATATTCCATAACATTCATATACCATAGTTTACCCAACCATTCTCCAATTGATGGACATCCATTCATCTTCCAGCTTCTAGCCACTATGAAAAGGGCTGCCACAAACATTTTGGCACATACAGGACCCTTTCCCTTCTCTAGTAGTTCCTTGGGGTATAAGCCCAGTAGTAGTATGGCTGGGTCAAAGGGTATGCACATTTTGATAACTTTTTGGGCATAATTCCAGATTGCTCTCCAGAATGGTTGGATTCTTTCACAACTCCACCAACAATGCATCAGTGTCCCAGTTTTCCCACAGCCCCTCCAACATTCATCGTTATTTGTTCCTGTCATCTTAGCCAATCTGACAGGTGTGTAATGATACCTCAGAGTTGTCTTAATTTGCATTTCTCTGATCAATAGTGATTTGGAACACTCTTTCATATGAGTGGAAATAGTTTTAATTTCATCATCTGAAAATTGTCTGTTCATATCCTTTGACCATTTATCAATTGGAGAATGGCTTGATTTCTTATAAATTAAAGTCAATTCTCTGTATATTTTGGAGATGAGGCCTTTATCAGAACCTTGAACTGTAAAAATGTTTTCCCAATTTGTTACTTCCCTTCTAATCTTGTTTGCATTAGTTTTGTTTGTGCAGAAACTTTTTAATTTGGTGTATTCAAAATGTTCTATTTTGTGATCAATAATGGTCTCTAGTTCTCCCTTGGACACAAACTCCTTCCTCCTCCACAAGTCTGAGAGGTAAACCATCCCATGTTCCTCCAATTTATTTATGATTTCGTTCTTTATGCCTAAATCTTGGACCCATTTTGATCTAATCTTAGTATGTGGTGTTAAATGTGGGTCCATGCCTAGTTTCTGCCATACTAATTTCCAGTTTTCCCAGCAGTTTTTGTCAAATAATGAATTCTTATCCCAAAATTTGGGATCTTTGGGTTTGTCAAAGATTAGATTGCTATTTTTATTCACTATCTTGTCCTGTGAACCTAACCTATGCCACTGATCAACTAGTCTATTTCTTAGCCAATACCAAATGGTTTTGGTGACTGTTGCTTTATAATATAGCTTTAAATCAGGTACACTTAGACCACCTTCCTCTGACTTTTTTTTCATTAGTTCCCTTGCAATTCTCGACCTTTTATTCTTCCATATGAATTTTGTTGTTATTTTTTCTAGGTCATTAAAATAGTTTCTTGGGAGTCTGATTGGTATAGCACTAAATAAATAGATTAGTTTGGGGAGTATTGTCATCTTTATTATATTCGCTCGGCCTATCCAAGAACATTGAATGTCTTTCCAATTATTTAAATCTGACTTTATTTTTGTGGCAAGTATTTTGTAATTTTGCTCATATAATTCCTGACTCTCCTTTGGTAGATATATTCCCAAATATTTGATACTATCGACTGTTATTTTGAATGGAATTTCTCTTTGTATCTCTTGCTGTTGGATTGTGTTGGTAATGTATAAAAATCCTGAGGATTTATGTGGATTTATTTTATATCCTGCGACTTTGCTAAAATTCTGAATTATTTCTAATAGCTTTTTAGCAGAGTCTTTGGGGTTCTCTAAGTATACCATCATGTCATCTGCGAAAAGTGACAATTTGATTTCTTCATTTCCTACTCTAATTCCTTGGATCTCTTTCTCGGCTCTTATTGCCGAGGCTAGAGTTTCTAGTACTATATTGAATAGTAATGGTGATAGTGGGCAACCTTGTTTCACTCCTGATCTTACAGGGAAAGGTTTTAGTTTATCACCATTACATATGATGTTTACTGTAGGTTTTAAATATATGCTCCTTATTATTTTAAGGAATAGTCCATTTATTCCTATACTCTCAAGCGTTTTTAGTAGGAATGGATGTTGGATTTTATCAAATGCCTTTTCTGCATCTATTGAGATGATCATATGGTTTTTATTAATTTGATTATTAATATGGTCAATTATACTAATAGTTTTCCTAATATTAAACCAGCCCTGCATTCCTGGTATAAATCCCACTTGGTCATAGTGTATTATCCTGGGGATGATTTTCTGAAGTCTATTTGCTAATATCTTATTTAAGATTTTAGCATCAATATTCATTAAGGAAATTGGTCTATAGTTTTCTTTCTCAGTTTTCGATCTACCTGGTTTAGGTATCAGTACCATGTCTGTGTCATAGAAGGAATTTGGTAGGACTCCTTCAATCCCTATTTTTTCAAATAGTTTACATAGCATTGGAGTTAGTTGTTCTTTAAATGTTTGGTAGAATTCACCTGTAAATCCATCTGGTCCTGGGGACTTTTTCTTAGGAAGTTGGTTAATAGCTTGGTCTATTTCTTTTTCTGAGATGGGACTATTTAGACTACTTACTTCTTCCTCTGTTAATCTGGGCAAGCTATATTTTTGAAGGTATTCTTCCATTTCATTTAAGTTATCGAATTTATCGGCATAAAGTTGAGCAAAGTAGCTCCTAACTATTGTTCTAATTTCCTCTTCATTAGTGGTGAGTTCACCCTTTTCATTTTTAAGACTATCAATTTGCTTTTTCTCTTTCCTTTTTTTAATCAGGTTTACTAAGGGTTTGTCTATTTTGTTGGTTTTTTCATAAAACCAACTCTTAGTTTTATTAATTAATTCAATTGTTTTTTTACTTTCAATTTTATTAATCTCACCTTTTATTTTTTGAATTTCAAGTTTTGTGTTTGTCTGGGGGTTTTTAATTTGTTCCTTTTCTAGCAATTTTAGTTGTAAACCCAATTCGTTGGCCCTCTCTTTCTCTCTTTTATGCAGGTAGGCCTGTAGAGATATAAAACTTCCCCTAATTACTGCTTTGGCTGTATCCCACACATTTTGGTATGATGTCTCATTATTGTCATTTTCTTGGGTGAAGTTATTAATTATGTCTATGATTTGCTGTTTTACCCAATCATTCTTTAGTATAAGATTATTTATTTTCCAATTATTTTTTGGTCTATTTTCCCCTGGCTTTTTATTAAATGTTATTTTGATTGCATTATGGTCTGAAAAGGATGCATTTACTATTTCTGCCTTACTGCATTTGATTTTGAGGTTTTTATGCCCTAGTATATGATCAATTTTTGTATAGGTTCCATGAACTGCTGAGAAGAAAGTATATTCCTTTCTGTCTCCATTTAGCTTTCGCCAAAGATCTATCATATCAAACTTTTCTAGTATTCTATTTACCTCTTTGACTTCTTTCTTATTTATTTTGTGGTTTGATTTATCTAATTCTGAGAGTGCAAGGTTGAGATCTCCCGCTATTATAGTTTTGCTATCTATTTCCTCTTGCAGCTCTCTTAATTTCTCTTTTAAGAATTTAGATGCTGCACCACTTGGTGCATACATGTTTAATATTGATACTGCTTCACTATTGATGCTTCCCTTTAGCAGGATATAATGCCCTTCCTTATCTCTTTTAATTAGATCAATTTTTGTTTTTGCTTGATCTGAGATGAGGATGGCTACTCCTGCTTTTTTGGTTTTGCCTGAAGCATAATAGATTCTGCTCCACCCTTTTACTTTTAGTTTGAATGTCTCATCCTGTTTCAGGTGTGTTTCCTGTAAACAACATATAGTAGGATTCTGACTTTTAATCCAGTCTGCTAACTGCTTCCTCTTTATGAGGCAGTTTGCCCCATTCACATTTATGGTTAGAAGGACTAATTCTATATTGCTTGCCATCCTATTAACCCCTGCTTATGCTTTTCCCCTTTCCTTCCCTTTTACCCTCCTATCCAGTATTAAACTGGTAAACACCACTTGCTTTTCACAGCCCTCCCTTTTGTGGATCCCTCCCCCACCTTAAAGATCCTCCCCTTATTTTACCCCTTTTCCTAGAAATTACTGTATTCCCTTCCCCTTAGCTTACTCCTTCCCTTTCACTTTTCAATGAAGTGGAAGAAGTTTCACCATAAATCGAATATGTCTATTGATACACGCTATGTTCATCTCCCTCCTTTCTTTCTCTCAGATATAATAGGTTACCTTTGCCTCTTCATGAGATGTAGTACCACCACTTTATACTTTTTTATGATATAATCTCCTTTCCACCTCTAGTTTCTAAGACAAATTGTACATATGTTCTTTACATATTTTTTTGACAGAAATATAGTTCTCAAGATTTCTTTTTACCTTTTTTAGAAGTCTCTTGAGTTCTGTATTTGAAGATCAAACCTCTTATGTAGGTCTGGTTTTTTCATCAAAAATAGATGGAATTCATTTATTTCGTTAAATGTCCATCTTCTTCCCTGGAAAACGATGCTCATTCTTGCTGGGTAAGTTATTCTTGGCTGCATACCAAGTTCCTTAGCCTTTCGGAATATCATGTTCCAGGCCCTGCGTTCTTTTAATGTGGATGCTGCTAGATCCTGTGTTATCCTTATTGTGGATCCTCCATATCTGAATTGTTTTTTTCTAGCAGCTTCCAATATCTTTTCCTTTGTCTGATGGTTCTTGAACTTGGCCACTATATTTCTTGGCGTTTTGATTTTAGGGTCCCTTTCAGTAGGTGATCGATGAATTTTCTCAATGTCTATTTTACCCTCTGTTTCCAAAACGTCTGGGCAGTTCTCTTTGATAATTTCCTCGAAAATGGTGTCCAAGCTCTTTTTTTCCTCCCATTTTTCAGGGAGTCCGATTATTCTCAAATTGTCTCTCCTGGATCTGTTTTCCAGGTCTGTTGTCTTTCTGGTAAGGTACTTGACAGTCTTTTCAATTGTTTCATTTCTCTGGTTTTGCTTGACTCCCTCTTGGTTTCTCCTTGAGTCATTCATTTCTACTTGTTCCAGTCTAATTTTCAATGATGTATTTTCTTCACTCACTTTTTTTATATCTCTTTGTAATTGTCCAATTGAGTTTTTATCTTCTATGGAATTTTTTTCCATTTTATCCATTTTATTTTTTAGAGAGCTGATTTCTTTTTCCAGCTCTCTAATCCTGTTTTCCTTGGAGTTGTTTACCTTTTCCAGCTCACTAATCCTGTTTTCCTTGGAGTTGTTTACCTTTTCCAGCTCACTAATCTTGTTTCTCAATGATTTGATTTCTTTATCCATTCTGTCTTTGAATGCATGGCATGACTTCTCCAGGCTCTCTTGCCAAGCTTCCCTTTCCTTTTCCCATTTCTCTTCCAGCTCTCTTGTGAGAGCCTTTTTGATTTCCTCTATGAGGTTCTTTTGTATTGAGGAGCAGCTTATATCCCTCCCAGGGGATACATCTGGGGACATTCTGTTCCTAGTCTCCTCAGCATTTGAAGTCTGCTCCCTCTCCACACAGAAGCTGTCAATGGTTAGAGCCCTTTTGAATTTTTTGTTCATTTTGTCAGAGTAGGAATCAAAGAAAACAAACTGACAAGAGAAACAATTGGTCTGTTTTGCGGGGGATAGGGCTGGATGTTATTAATGGGCTTCCTCTACAGACTGGGGGCAGGGCAGCAGAGAGCCACTAACAGAACAGCAATGACTGTACTGAGTCTGCGCTCTGAGGCTCTGAGAACGCACCGAGTCAGTCCAGGTGGGGGTTGGGGGTGGCCGGACTCTGAGAGATGCTGGCTTTCTGGGGTTTCAATCTTCACCTCCGGTGTTTACACCCTCTCCGCTGCTCCTGGCTTGCTGCCAAGACGGAGCATCCACACTGGGGCAAAAGCCCTTTCGCAGAAACAGCAGAGATCACACCCCTCCCCCTCCGGTCTGAGCTGTGTGAGCTGCCTGTCTTGCTCTGGCTGTCTGCCCTCAGTCTGCGCCCAGTCTGATTGACCCTCCCCCGAACAAACACAGACCTTTTCTGGCGACTTTCAAGGATGTCTTCTCTTGGTGATAATTTGTGGATTTCTTTCTGGGTCAAGCATTAAGTCAGAGGCTTGTCATGAAGTAAGTTCTGAGAGAAAACGAGGAGCTCAAGCAGCTGTCTGCCTCCACGCCGCCATCTTGGCCGGAAGTCCAACCGAGGCCCATTTTAAAAGGTATGGGACAAGCTAGTTCTCTGAGAGCGCTGGAAGCCTTGGCTCCTTTAAGAGCCAGGTAGAAGCTATGGGAGGGTGTTTCTAGAGATCTTGAAAAGAGTCCCCAAATCTCCCCACTGTACCCCAAGAAGGGGACAGGATGGGAGCATTTAAATGGCAGGTTAAGCCACATGGGAGAGATTGGAAAAGAGAGAGGATGGGGGAAGGGAGAGATGTTATCTTACCCAGTGCTTCTCAGGTGGCGAAGGTGGCTCACGCAGTTGGGTAGAGACACATCTCCAAATTCACCCGATCCATTGACTGTCTCCTCATGGCTACAGCCTGATCATTACGGTGGAGTGTGAGAGGGGCTCAAACACAGATATCTCCCTCAGAAGAGATCAAGGAGACTGCTGGCCTGGGACCCGAGAAGGTTGGCCACATGGTGGGGGGAGGCAGGCTTTTCTGGCGAGATAAAGGGATTAGAAATGCCTTGGAAAAAGGTCTTTTGTCTCTAGAAGAAGCGGCCTGTAAAGACAAAGTGAGACAAAAAGAGAACTTTTTTTCCTGAAAAGTAGTCTCCACGGGAGACTTTGCTCACACCCCAAACCTGGTCTGGGTGCCCTATGTTTTAGAGTGAGATGAGGGTAGGAACACAGATATTCTTCCTGGAAGCTGCTTGAAACTGCTAAGGATGAAAATTGGTTCTGAGAGACCTGAAAAGGTTAAGGTTAGTTTTCGGGGTAACAATTTTCGGGGTCCCCGTATGGGCCACCAACTAATGAGGGAAAGTAAAGGGGGAACCCCATTTCTCAGTGCATAGATAATCCCATGAGGAGCAGTGTCCCCTGTAAAATGAATTTACAGGCCCAAAAACCTAGATTGATAAACAAAAGGTTTATTGTAGAAATTTGGAAGTAAAGTGAAAGTTAGAAAGACTCCAGGGCCAAAGATGGCCTCTGGGCGGGCAGGAACCCCTACATGGCGGGAAGGATACCATGTGTTGGCTGGGAAGGCTCCTGCAATGAGGGAGTTCTGGCTCACCTCTTCCTCTTTTATACCCAAAAGATTGTGGGAGATACCAAGCTCTGGTGGGCTTTTCAGTTAGCTCAGATCAGGTGAGGGCTGGGGGAAGCTGAGCTGATAGTGGGGGGCTGGGCCTGGATAATCTTAAAGGGACTTCAACCCCCATCACTACTACTATTACTATTTATTACAATTACTACTATTATTTACTACTACTACTATTGTACTGCAACTACTACTTCTACCACCATCATCACCATTATCACCATCACTACTACTACTCCATCTCCTACTATTACCCCTACTGCTACTACTACTACTTTCACCACTATCACTACAACTATTACTAATAATGACAACTAGCATTTTTGTAGCACTTTAAGATTTGCAAAGTGCTACTAAAAATTACCTCAAGGTACCAACAACCTTGGTAAGTATGTGCAATTATTCTCCCTTTCTACAGTTAAGGGAACTGGAGCACAGAAAGGCTATGATTGGTTTTGCGTCATACCTCTACTAACTACCTAAGGCTGGATTCCTGACTCCAAGTCCAATGTTATATACACTATGTGGCCTGACTTCCCTTTACTGAAAGCTTGCAGGTCCCAGCCTGAGTTTTTCCTATGATTATGGAAAAAAGGAACATTCAATATCCTCAAGAAAACAGCAGAAAAATCCACATGAATAAAAGCCCAATCCAGGCACATCTTCCAAAAGTGTACAAAGACCATCTTTGATGCAAAGTGAAGTAGGCAGAACCAGAAGAGTAATTCAACAATAACAACACAATAAATACAAACATCTTTGACAGACATAAGAACTCTGCTCAATATAATGACTAACAATGATTCCAGAGAACTCAAAGTGAAACATGCTATCTATAATTTATATATACATATATATATATGTAAACATGCAAGGTCATCAGGGTGCAAATATAAATATAAATATATATTTAAATATGACCACTGCAGGAATATTTTTTGCTTGGCAATATATCTTTGTAACAGGGGTGTTGTTTTTCTTGCTTTCTCATTTATGGGTAGCGGGTAAAATGAGGCATGATGATTCAAGGTGGAAGTGAAAGAAGATGGATCTTTGAAAAAATTAAAATTTAATTAAAACAAGAAATAACTCTTGTCACAAGTGAAATTTTTCCTGCATAATTAACAAAGTGATCACTTTGGAAAAGCATTGTCTGTAAGAATACCTAGCTGTTAAATGATTTACTAGAAAAGAGACTGAATTAGCAAGATTTCTATAAAACAATTATACTAGTAATTGCTTTTATTCTTAATTCACCACCAGTGGTGACAAGAACAATAGTGTATATAATACAGCTAGTATGTGTAACACAAGGATAGGCAGTTATCAAACTTCTAAGCCCTACATTTACTGCAATTAGAAGAATAGCTAGGTTGAATTTGAAGCATATCCCTGATTAAGAGATAGATGGTCTTCAGAAATAGACTAAGATTCCTACTTCTCCAGAGTATAATAATTGTAGAGAGGTTTCGAGAAGAACTATAGAATCATCATCATCATAATAGCAGATGGTTATATAACACTTTAAAATGTATAAGGCCTTTTATATACATCATTTCAATGGATACTCATAATACTTTTGGGTTAGAGAGCATGGTGCTATGGATAGAATGCTGAAATCAGAAATAAAGAAAACTTGGGTTCAAATCCAGTCTCTTCAGCTTACAAGCTAGTTACTTAGCATTTCTGAGCTTCAGTTTCCATATCTGTTTAAAAAAAAAAAAAGAGGGAGGATAATACCTGTAACATTACCCAAGTGGCTCACTAGATGTTGCACTAGATTTGAAATCAGGAAGACTCATCTTTCTGAGTTCCAATCTGACCTCAAGCAATTACTATGTGATCTTGGTAAAGTCACTTAACTCTGGTTGCCTCAGTTTCTTCATTTGTAAAATGAGCTGGAGAAGGAAATGATAAAATGCTCCAGTATTTTTGCCAAGAAATGGGGTCATGAAGAGTTGGATATGACTCAGAAACAAATGTACAACAAGACTTACCTCACAGATAATTCATGTAAACTAATAAGATATTGTTGGGATGTTTCTGGACCTGACTTTCTTTAATGATTTGAACTAGATAGGAGGCCCCTTCCACCTCTAAATCTATATTACTATAATATTTAAGTATCAGAGGTATGATTTACATCCATGTCCCACCTGACCCAAAGTTTTTTGTTCTTTCCAGTACTCTAGAACATTATGAAATAAAGGGAAGTTTAAAAGTAATTTAATGCAATCCTTACCCACCTTTTGAATCCTGTTTGATGTGAGGGTATATGTGTTTGTGTATGTGGGTGTATGCACACATGTATATCCCACCAGTGATCAGCCAGCAGCTGCTTAAATGCTTCCAATCTAAAGCAGACCATTTGGTTTGAAAGTAACCTTAAGTATTAGATATTTTATTTTATGCTGAATGGAAATTTGCCTCTTAGTAATTTCCATCCAATTTTCCTAGGTTTTCTTCTAGGGGCCAAGCAGAAGAATAAGGATCTTATGTTCCAGTCAATTCCAGTAGAAAAAGGAACTAGTGTCTCCCAGCAACAGTACTGGTGTCTATACAAACCCTTGCCACACCCCTACACTCCCCCACAATACTTTTCAGTATTCCTGTTAAATGCTAGATGACTTTCTGTTCCATTACAGACTTTGCATATGTAAGAGAAAGTTATGTCTGAGTGTGTGCAATTTTTAAAGTGAGTTGAGCCTTTCTGCCTGGAACCCATTTAATGAACATAAAAAGTGTGAAGAAAGCTGTAACAAATGCAGGAAATATGCTGACAGTCTCTTTCTTTCTGTAACCTGTCCTGAGGGACAGGAGGGGGTTATGAATTAGATCTCTAGCAAGTGACTGAAAATCCCTGTAAGCAAAATGGGATGGAACTTAAATAGGCCAGGTCAGGCTAACTTAGTTTTAAGTTCTTCCTAACATGATAATAATGACCCTACTGGGTCATCAATGCCACATTTAATAAACATAGGCTTATCAGATTGATAGAGGAAGAGATTTGATATTCACAGTCCTCACCCTTGTCCAATGACTCCACCTTAACCATAAAATAATTTACATTTGAGTGTTACTTACCCATGACTTCATCTAGCATGCAGAGTCCTTTATTTTGATAAATAATTTTCTTTTCTTTTCATTTTTAATAGTATTTTATTTTTTCTCAGTTACATGTCAAGAAAATTTTTTTTGCATTCATTTTTATAAGATTTTGAGTTCCAGATTTCTCCTCTCTCTTCCTCCTTTCCCCTCTTCCAAAAATGATAGGCAGTTTGATATTGTTTATATATGTTATCATGTAAAACATATTTTCATATTTGTCACACTTGTTAAAAAAATAAAGAAGGAAAGGAAAGGAAAAAATGAGAAAGAATAAAGTCAGTGAAAAAATATTTTTTGGTCTGCATTCAGAGTTCATTACTTTTTTAATGTGGTTACAGATAGCATTTTTTTTTCCTGAATCCTTTGTACTTGTCTTGGATCATTGTGTTGTTGAAAAGAGCTGAGTTATCATAGATGATCATCATACAATGTTGCTAATATTGGATACAAAATTTTTTTGATTCTATTCATTTCACTTTACATCAGTTCATGCAAATCTCCCTAGGTTTTTCTGAAATCTTCCTATTCATCATTTCTTACAGCACAATAGTATTCCATTACATTCATATACCACAGTTTGTTTAACCATTCCCCAAGTGATGGGCATTCCCTTACTTTTTAATATTTTACCACCACAAAAAGGGCTGCTATAAGTTTTTGCATATATAGGGTCTTTTCTTATTTTTATAATCTCTTTGGGATACACACTTAATAGAGACATTGCTAAATCAAAGGATATGCAAAGTTTGATAGTTCTTTGGGCATAGTCCCAAATTGCTCTACAAAATGTTGAATCAGTTCACAACTCCACCAACAATTCATTAGAGCCCCAATTTTCCTATGTGTTTTCCAGCATTTACCATTTTTCTTTTCTTTTCTTTTCTTTTTTTTTGTCATATTGATTTTACCTTTCTCTAATCAAAAATGATTCATATGTTTTCCCTTCCTTTGAAAACTGCCTGCTCATAACCTTTAACCATATTTCATTTGGGGAATGGCTCGTACTGTTATAAACTTGACTGAGTTCTTTATATATTTGAGAAATATATATCTTGATGTCATATACTTGCTGTAAAGATCATTGCCCAGCTGTCTGTTTTCCTTCTAATCTTCATTGCATGGCAACATTTGTACAATATTTTTTAAATTTAATATAATCAAAATTATATATTTTGCATTTTGTAATACTCTTTATTTCTTGTCTAATCATGAATTTTCTCCCTTTCTATAGGTCTGACAGGTAAACTATTTCTTCTCTTCTAATTTGTTCATGGTATCACCCTTTATGTCTAAATCATGTATCTGCCTTGACCTTATCTTAGTAAATAGTGTATAGTAAATATAGTTTGTGCCTATTTTTTCCAGTTTTCCTAAAGGTTTTGTCAAATAGTGAGTTCTTGTCTCAAAAGTTAGGATATTTGGATTTATCAAACACTAAATTGACTAACAAGTTTTGTATACCAAGTCTATTCCACTGATTTTGCTTTATAATATGCTTTAAGATTTGGTATTGCTTGATCACTTTAATAATTTTTTTCATTATAATGCTAGAATTATTCTCTATGCTAGATCTCCAATAATCAGCTAAGCTGTTCCTGGAATTAATATGACAGGGAAGTTTGGGGATACATCAATTTATACTATAAGTATTAAATATTAATGTATGCAAAATCAATTGGCTAAAAAGAACAAAAATCTGTCTAGGATTCCTAATGAACACTTCTTTCCATACTTTGTGACAACTATGTCTAACTACCAAGGTACTAAGCCACTAGAATAAAAAATTCTCATATTTGGAAGAAACTGCTAAAGTCATCTAGCACAGTTCAATTAGGACCAAGAATTCTCTCTCCAACATACTTGAAAGGCAGCCATCCAACCTTTGAAGATTTCTGGGAAAGAGGAATCCACAATTTTCATCTTTGGATGACTTTAATTCTGGAAAAAAAAAATTGAAGGCAATGGAGAGATAAACTGGTTTCAAATAATCATAATTCACCCAAATTAGTTCAAATAGGTTCTGACTAGTTCCAACCTATTCTAAACAATTAAAGTTGCACACACACACACACACACACATAAATATGCACACATACATATACTGTTTCTATTTTTGTATATAGAAATGTTTGTGTTTTGATATTTGACAAGTTCAGAATAACAAAAAATTAAAACTAAAAAACTGAAAAAAAAAGAAAAAGAAAAATGAGATAGTCCCTGTTTTCAAAGAATTCATGTTCTAATTAGGAGAGACAACATATAAAAGTTTCTTCTGCTTATCTAAAATAGATGTGATACTTAAAATCTGGCAGCCAAAGTAGTAGAGCAGATGATAAGACCCTTGGACCTTGCAACTGATAAGTATTAGGAAATGGTTAATAAGCTCAAGGATAATAATGCAGTAGGGCTCTGGATTACCTCAGACAGATGTTAAGAATATTGGTAGTAGGGGGGAACAGGAGGAAGGTAAGGTGCTGAGACCAGGCATCCAGAACCTGGAGGACTAGGCAATGAGACTTAGGGCAGGGAGAAAAAGGGTTCCCTAAGACCTATTCTTTCTGGTTCATAGGGTACCCATTGGCACATCCAAGTAAACAGCTGGCAGGTTGGGGGGCAAGCAAAGGAAAGGCTATTTTTGCTGATCTATTAGGCCTCAGTTGGAATGTGTCAAGAGATCAATTGAATATCCTATGTATATAGAAAAGAAAAAAATAAGAAACTGCCTTATTATTATCTATTTTCACTTCTGAAGAACATAAGGTGGGTGTCACAGAATAACAAAATCTTAGGGTTGGAAAGTTCCTGAGAAATTTTCTAGTCCAATGCCTCCATTTTAAATGGAAGCAAAAGGGAATAGAAAGTTCCAGGAGTCACACAGAGTATCCCCTTAAGTTGACTTACTACAAGGTAAAACTCTGCAGTTATAGTCAGGGAATAGCCTTTTCTGAAAGCATTGTTTTGTGGTTCCCACTCAGAAACCTTTAGGAGTACAGATTTTCTATTCCAAAAGAAATAGGGATCAGGTTGAAATCTTCAAGGAAATTGATGATTTTCAAGTTCTATATTATGCTCTCAGATCTGTTGGATTTCCCAGCAGAGGAAGGACATAAAGAAAAGGAGAAAGAGAAAGTTAAAAAAAAAAAAAAAGGAAAGGGAGAGAGAGTACAATAGAAATAGAATACAGGAAAAAAACAGAAACAAGTATCTAATTTAATATAATTTAACAAACATTTATTAAGTATTTACCATGTGCCAAGCAACGAGATATAAAGATCTTTCCACAAGGAACTTACAGTCTCTTGGTTGGCAAGGTGGTGGGAAATACCACAGATAAGAATATACAAAATATAGAGAGTAAATAAAAAGTAACATCTGGTATATAAGGGGAGAACACTAGGAAGTTGGAGAATAGAAAGATTGGGAAATGCATCCCATAGGTGATTGTACCTCAACTTTTCCTTGAAAGAAGTTAAGAATTCTAAAGGTAGAGATGAAGAGGGAGAGGTTTCCCAACTTGGAATGCAGTCTGTCCATAGAACAGAGGAACAAGAAGTGGGAACAACAGGAAAAGAGAAAGAGTGTGTGTGTGGGGGGGGGGGTGGCCAAGACTAGCCAAAAGACTAGTAGTTCCAAGATAGTCTAAGTCTTATCCATAGGTCAATAAGGTGTCTCCAGATACAGAATGCTGCTGTTCCACCTGTAATTACTGATTAGTGACAGAGCTGAGATTAGAGCCTCTACCTCCCAGGTCTGATCAAATTCAGGGGTTTCCTCACTAATATCATATGGATTTCTTACCATTTCTCCTTGTTGATAGTTAAGATTTCTTTAATATGAGTCTTTCGTTTTATAATTGGAGGTCAGACTTTAAAAGTAAATAATCCTAAGAGTGGAACATGGTGACTAAAATTTATTAACAGTAAAGTATATAAAAAAAGTGATTAAGACTTTGTGATTGGATAGAATTCCACCCAACCCTCTATCATTTACAGTCATGATGTCTATTTGGAAGACAGCTTTCTTGGATTATCCAACTCTAGTCAGTTTTTAGATTGGAAGCCTGGTCATTTAAGATTTGCTTTACAAAATCCAACTGCATTTCCCTTTAAAGTAAAAGAAGCTATAAATAATATTTGAACTATGACACAAATCCCCAGTTTTGTGTGAACCTAAGTCCTATTTGTCTATTTTAGTCTCACAAAAGATAAGACTACATATGCAGAACAAGATGGAGAACATTAGCAGCTGCCACTGTAAAACAATATTATCCTTGCATAGGATTATTTTTGCCTTTTTATTAACTATTTTCATCCCATCAAAATTTTAAAATTTGTTTGCTTCAAAAATAGTTTCTAGAATTAGCATTCATGCAGCACAAAGTGTCTGGACTGGAGTGAGGAAGAGTCATATTTATGAGTTCAAATCTGATCTGATACCCTTACTAGCTATGGGACTCTGGGAAACTCACTTAACCCTATCTGCCTCAGTAGTATTTATTATTGCCAAGAAAACTGCAAATGGGGTTGTGAAGAGTTGGACATGACTGAACAACAAATAGCAAGCAAGCTAGGGGCAGAGTAGGGACAGTTTTTATATAAAGGTGGTAGAGTAAGGATTGAGTACAGAAAGAGAATAATTCAGGGTCAGCTGAACTTCTGTGACATTTAACTTCCAGAATAATTCCAATCTGATTCAGTGCCAAAATCCTTTGGAATGCTATAAGCAGAAGAGAGGTTAGTGAAAGAATAGATTTGTGGTTTCAAGGATTAATGGAAAGACTTGCAAATCATTTCAAAATCCTGTTCATTGGAGAAAAGTGAAGTTGAAAAAAAATTAACAAATGTGGAGAAAGAGAACTATGTGTTGCCTCCTTGGTATAACTGACAGAATAACATAGAACCTGAAAATATCCATCTTTTCCAAATAAAATAATCACTTGGCCTTCAAGGATTTAACTTGTTTAGTTATATCACTCATTCTCTAAGTAGTTCACTTTCCTAATGTCTGAGCTAAAATGTTTATAGTGATAAATGTAAATCCAGTATGGGTTAAGAAGTACTCAACTGTTTGGTCAGGTATACATGTATTATATTTATTTATACTCTATCATATTTAGCATGTATTGGTCAACCTGCCATGGGGGGGGGGGAAGGAGGGAAAAAATTAGAACAAAAGGTTTGGCAATTGTCAATGTTGTAAAATTTACCCATGCATATATCTGGTAAATAAAAACTATTAAAAAAAAAAAGAAGTACTTAAACAATTATCTAAGTACAGGCATAGGATAACAAAACTTTTGTGAAAAAGATCTGAGAGTTTTAATGAGCTACAGGGACAGTATAAACCTTCAGTATGGTATAACATTCACAATGACTAATATTTCATTGTTGTGGTGGTTCTTCCAGCAGTTCAGTCATGTCTGACTCTTTGTGACCCCATTTGGGGTTTTCTTGACAAAGACAGTAGAACAATTTGCCATTTCCTTCTCCAGCTCTTTTTACAGATGAGGAAACTGAGGCAAACAGGCTTGAGTGACTTGTCCAAGATAATATACTTAGTAAGTATCTGAAGTCGAATACTTCCAGATCTTCCAGATTCCAACTGTGAAAATTTATCCATTGTTCAATCTAGCTTCCCCAATGCTACATTAGTCTGCTTTAATAAAAACATAGTTTTCAGATGGAAAAAAGGATATAGTTCTTCTAAACACTGCCCTTGTCAGAATACATCTGAAATAGTGTTTTAAGTTTAAGCTACCACAAGAAAAAACATTGATTAGTTAGTCAATTGTAGTGCAATCAGAGGAGGATGGCCCAGAATAGTGAAAGGATCAGAGGACATGCCATATGTGTGTTAATTAAAGGAAAATATAGTTGTTTAGTCTGAAAAAGAAAAAATTTAGGGAAAGAGGTAAATGGTAAATGGTTACAACACATTTTAAAATTCAATCTGCTTTATTAATATTTTCTTTATTTCTTTTTTAAGGCTAGACAATCATTAAAACAATAAATCAAGCACAGATTTCTGGAGTATAAATGCTCACACTGTAAATTTAACAATCAAGATCTTGAATGTTACAGGATAGCTAGGAGACACAATGGATAGAGCACTGGATTTCAAGTCAGAAGGACCTAAGTTCAAATCTAGCTTCAAACATCTATTAGCTGTGTAATCCTAGGCAAATTACTTAATCCTGTTTGCCTCAATTTCCTCATCTCCAAAATGAGGACTAATATCTTCATTAAAAACTAATATCTTCACAAAGAAAACTGCAAATGGGGTTGTGAAGGGAGATTATAAGAAAGGAAGATATGAATATTGTAGAAAGACATATTTAGGCTTGATGTGAAAAAAAAGCTTTTAAACAATTATAGCACCCATTCCTGAAATAAAAGGAGCTACCTTGGGAATTAGCAGGCTCCTGCCCTCCAGAAATCTGTAAATCAAGGCTAGATGACATCTTGTATTGTAGAAAAGTGCTTAGGTAGGTCCAGCTCAGTCTGGGCAATTCCTAAGGGCCCTTATATTTGATATTCTATGTTACAGAAACTCAAGATCAGAAATCTACAACATTTTCCCCCCTTATTCCAAAGGTGGTCTTCATCACAACACACCCCAGCGAGGTTTCATCACTGTTAAAGCTCTTAATAGACAAACCTGCTGTAGTAAAAAAGGTGGGGAGGGTCTCACTCTACTGTCTGAATGTAAAATAATCACATATATAAACTTTAGGTGAACTACAGATCCACTATATATATGTTTGAGTATTGGATGCTGGAGGAAGAGGTAGATAGAGGGACCTGACCCAAGTCCATTAAGAGTAGAAATTGTCAGTTCTGTCCCTTGGTTGAAAATAGATTCTGTTGAAAAATAATGAATGTGATGTGTCCATCTTTTCTCAAATCTGGGGCATTGACTCATTGTCTTTTAAAAATAAAATAGGTCAGCAAAGTTAGACTATTCATAAGCAAGGATATATACTTATATGTATGTATGTGTGTGATACTTTTTTTTTTAATGAAGCACTGGGAGACTTGAGAAGAAAGGACTTTCCTCTATCTATTCTGTTTGCATAAGACATATCCAGCTTTTCAGTCATCAGTTTTCTTAACTGGACTATGACACCTCTGCTGTCTTCTTTTCTGACTGGCACTGTTACCAGGCAGACAAAATTTAGTCTCTTCACACGCCCTGTCTGGCTAGAGTTTCACATTCTAATCTTTAGCAACTCAGGCCAAATTCAGCACACCTCAAAGTTCTAATTATATTCTGAGTTATTTAGCAGAGTTCTGTTCATGGAGCAGGCACTCAATAAAAATGTGTTCACCAGTTGATTAAGCTGATGACAAATTTTTCTCTAAAGGAGAGCTTCTTAATTCTTTTTGTGTGGTAGAACTTTTGGCAGTCTGGTGAGGCCCATGAATCCCTTCTCAAAATAATTTTTAATGCATAAATAAAATACATAGAATTATAAAGGAAACTAATTATAATGAGATAAAGTCATCAGGATATTTTAAAAACAAGTTCACGGACCCCAGATTAAGAACCCATGTTCTAAGACCTTCCAAATAGCTATTTAATAGAGGGAAGTAAAATACTATGTACTAGGTGAGTGATAAACAGTACTAATTTCCTAGGTGGTGATAGGCAGCTCAGTGATTAGAGTGCTGGAGAGCTGGAGTCAAGAATACCTGAATTCAAATCTGATCTCACACACTTACAAGCCATGTGGCCCTCTTCTGTAAAGTGAGCTGGAGAAGACAATGGCAAATCACTCCATATTTTTGCCATGAAACCCCAAATAGGTTCAAGAAGAATCAGCATGACTGAAACAACTGGACAATCACAAATTTCCTGTATCTTACTATCTATTTGTTTCCTGAAGAAATATGAAAGAGCTTCTATAGTTTCACAATTCTGTTTGCTTTATTTGCAAGCTTATTTTATGTCTCCAAACTGCTGAGGCATCCTTTATTGATGTCATTGATATTGACATTTATGGACGTATTAACATCTGTGCTTTGCTCTGTAACATTGATTTCTCCCATATCAAAGAGTCCACAGACCAAAAGCCCAAATCCTAGAACTGACAAATATAAGAATCATATAAGGATGCTGTAGCTGGGAAGAGGAGCACTAAGTTATCCCTGACTTGAATTCCTAACCTTCAGACAGTTGCTGATTCTAGCCAGGCGTAACCACTTTTACAAGACTATAAAACACTTTGAAAAACAGCCCACAGTGCAAGTGTGATCCCTAATCATTTTCTTTTTGCATTGATTTTTAGTTCAAACTTCTGGGTAAGCTAATTCGCAAAAAGGTCAGTCTTTTAAAGGGAAAGAAAGTGTGTTTCCTCTCTCTTCTTGTAGGCTTTTTGGGAACAGTAAAATGCTCAAAGATGTAGGTTGTTTAGAGTCCACTTCATATCAAAAGTTGTAGCTGTATTGAGTATGACCTCAGATGCAGAGCTACTTATGATCTAGATTTTCCTTTTGTTGATCAGTCATGTAAGGTCTGGCAGGGCACAGATGCTGTAAATGAGTACACAGGGTGATTCCTGTGTGCTTCAACCCTTGGTCCCAATCCATAATAACAACATTTCATATACCTATAGAGCTTAACAGCTTACAAGGACTTTTCTTCACAACCTCCCTGAGGCACAAAACACAGGTATTTATTTCCATTGAACAAATGAGTTGTTCAGAGAGATTGGGTTATTTACTCAAGGTCATACAAATAAATAAGGATCAGGGGTGAGGTCTAACTATGATTCTAAGTCTGAGATATTTTGCATTATATCATACTGACTTTCATGTAGATTTAACCTAACATGACTTTCTAAATAAGAGAACATGGGAGTCCTCAAGAGCCAAAGAAACATATACTCTATGGCAAGATGCCATTATGTCTTATCTAACCAAACTTCCAGACCAAGTTTCTGGTCTGTGTAATTATGATTAATCTGTCCTGGATATCTAGAGAAGTGATGAACAAACTACCTCTACCTTTTTTGAAGGCTATGACTGTGAAAAACTGCATATGCATTTCTGTCAGTCTTGGTTGGAATATTGTTAAGTTCTGTTGAATTGCTTTTATTTTCCTTGTTTTTAAAAAAATTCTTTGTTGCAAGTTATGTTTTTTAGTATGTACCAGGTTGTGCAGGTGGATAGAGTTCCAGCACCAGAGTCAAGAAAACTCATCTTCCTTAGTTCAAATCTAGCCTCAAACACTTGCTAGCTATGGGACTTTGGGTATGTCACTGAACCCTATTTGCTTCAGTTTCTCAGCTGTAAAATGAGCTAGAGAAGGCAAACCCAGTGTCTTTGCCAAGAAAATCCCAAACAGGGTCACTGAGTCAGACTAAAACAATAAAAATATTTTGTTGTAAAAGAGAGGAAAGAGAAATAAATTTTAAAATAAAATTTATCAATAAAATTTGTTTTAAAAGACTAGGTTGTTTAAAACACTAGAAAAAACATCAGTCTGTTCAATGAAAATGAGTTCTATACTCCCCAGCAGAATGGAGCTTCAAGGAAACATTAGTAAATTCTATGCCTATAAAATATTCTGGTATCTATAATTTTTCCTTAATTGGGGGTGGGCCTCATCTGAAACCTCTTGACTTCCTTCTATCTACAATTGATACCTGTGGGTTCAAGACTACTAATACTCAACATGTATTATATAAAGAACAAACTTCAGGATGCCTTGCTTACCAATGCTGTCATGTTGTCCTTTATGAGCCTTCAGACTCTGGACTCTGACTACTTGGATTTATGGTGCCCACCCAACCTTTATTCCTGACTTTTCTGTATTCTACTACTTGTCTTTCTGCAGCAAGTATCTAGTAGCTCTTCCTACTTGTGTTTATTTCTTACACTTTTGACCTTTGGCTTGCTTGGTTTATGGAAATAGATGGTGACAAATATAAAAATCATATAAGGATGCTGTAGCTGGGAAGAGGAGCACTAAGTCACATTCCTTGTACTAGCCCTCACCTGGGCCCACCTGGCCATGCTTGTTCAAATTTCTTCAACAGAGATGAGAGAATAAGTTATAGAAAAGAAAAAAAAATACTGTCTTCATGTTGCTTCAGTTCAGGTTTGAGGTGACTACGTTTATCAATCCCTAGTTAATATATCAGAGAAAAAGAAAGATGGAAGGAAGGAAAAAAATAATTATTTATTAAATGTCTATTATATGCCAAGTACTGTTTTAGTACAAGGATTTAAAAGTGAGTCAAAACATAGAGAAAAAAAGGAAGGAAGGAAGGAAGGAAGGAAGGAAGGAAGGAAGGAAGGAAGGAAGGAAGGAAGGAAGGAAGGAAGGAAGGAAGGAAGGAAGGAAGGAAGGAAGGGAAGGAGGGAGGAAGGGAGGAAAGAAGGAAGGAAGGAAGGGAGGGAGGGAGGGAGGGAGGAAGGAAGGAAGGAAGGAAGGGAGGGAGGGAGGGAGGGAGGGAGGGAAGGAGGAAGGAAGGAAGGAAGGAAGGGAGGAAGGGAGGGAGGGAGGAAGGGAGGAAGGAAGGGAGGGAGGGAGGGAGGGAGGGAGGGAGGGAGGGAGGGAGGAAGGAAGGAAGGAAGGAAGGGAGGAAGGAAGGAAGGAAGGAAGGGAGGAAGGAAGGAAGGAAGGAAGGAAGGAAGGAAGGAAGGAAGGAAGGAAGGAAGGAAGGAAGGAAGGAAGGAAGGGAGGGAGGGAGGGAAGGAGGGAAAAAGGAAAGAGACAGTCTCTGCACTCAAGAAACTTACATTCTAATAGTTAAGAGACAATTCACACAGACCAGCAAAGGGAATTTTGTCCTGAAAGTCACAGGGATAATGAGTTGGTGTGTATCCATTGATCTGATGACTATGTCCAAAGCAAGAAGTAGAAATCAGGCGAGGAAAGCACTTGGCAAGATGGCCTGGATAGGAGGATTGGGTGGCTGGATAGGCTGCAAAAATGAACAAGGTCTGGGATAGAGAACCACCTAGTAGATATAAAAGGTCAAGTGGAATAGTTTGTGCTCAATCAAGAGGGCTGGACCTTGAAACAGGAACTCAGAAGAGTGAATTAACTTTCCTAGAGACTGGGTACATGAATTCTGGAGGTCCATTGTGGAGGCTGCTGATCCAAGTGAGGAAAATTTGGACAGCAGTGACAAGCTGATGGCAATATTGCCTCAGCAGCTGACCAGATGGTTATGAACCAAGTGAGAATATATCTGCCCAGATGTGATCTGACCAGCCTGTGAGAAGCTTAGCAGATTGGACCTGCTTAATAAAAATTAAAAAAAAAAAAAAAAAAAAGCTTGATTTGAAAAAAGGGACAAGGAAAAACACTTTCTAAGTTAAGCAACAGTAGAAATTAGCTTCATTATTGTAACTCACAATATTTCAACTCAGTAATTATTGTTGATATATCAAGCATTCTGTATTCTATGACATCTATTTTGTGACTGGGTAGTTCAATGGATAGGGCACTGAACTTGGGTTCAAGAAGATCTGAGTTCAAATTCAGCATTAGACACTAGTGTATGTAACCCTAAGCAAGGCATTTAATCTCTGTTATAATGATTAATAACAGTAGTGTCTCCTCTCAGAGGTATTGTAAAGGTCAAATGAGGTAATATTTGTAAAGCACTTTGCAAAACTTAAATATTATATAAAATATTGGATATTATTGTTATTAATTATACAAGACACAGCATAAACTCCGTTAACAAGGAGTTTACACTGAAAGATTTAAATGCTATTTTAAAGAGATACATGTTAGAAAACCAAGTCATAACTGAATAAATAAGGTATTTATATCTAGTATTATATTATATTAATTATATTATCTAATACATAATATTTATATTTGTGATATAGATTATAAGCTTCCTATGCTGGTTAAAAAAAGTGATAGAATCATGAACTTAAATTTTAAAAAGTCATTTATTCAATCCAGTTTATTTTAGAGATTAGAAAACTGAGTTCTAGTGAAGTTAAATGATTGACTTTAGTGAGATCACACAAGTAGACAGTGAGTCTCAAAACTAGAATTTGAATTGAGGTTTAATTCAGGTTTCTCATTACATCACTCTATCTCCAATATCAAGTGTAGTTAAGGTTGAACAGAATTTTCTTCTTTCATTTTTTTCTACTTCCTTTAAGGATTGATCCTATGGGATACCAATCCCCAAATCTTTGTTCCTGGGGGAAACTCTCCCCTTGATGCTTTAGAGCTACCTGCCAAGCCTTAGCACAACTTTGAAGAAATGTAAAATGTTGCAGTAAACAGCTCAGTACATCTTTCAAGTGTTAATTGCCTTCCCAGACCTTGGAATTTCTCAGTGAGCTCACTAACAAGTTTTATTGGTGGCATAAAATTTATTGTGTTGACATACCCTTTAAAGTGCTGAATTCATCAGAGCCAACCCAATGCCTGGGTGACATTATGGTAGAGTGAGTCAAAATTTTTCTAAGAAGGTTGTTTCTCCTCCCTGCCCCACCCCCACTTCTCTTGTGCCCAGCAACCCAAATTAAACTACAGAAAAAAAGAAGGGGAGGGGAAGAGTGGTAACACTTATACGGAAATGTAATCATTCTTTACCAAGAGCATTCACAGAGAATGTGAAATGAAGCTTTGTATTTATTACCCAGAAGTCAGGGTCTCAGCAAATAGACATCATTATAGGACTTTGTGTTTAGAGATGTCTCAGCATGGCAAACCAAAGTCATAGAGAACATTTAAGCTCCTCAGAAAAATGAGCCACTTAGAGACCCTGTTAGAGAAAGTTCTGATTTATTTAAAGGGATGTTTATTGTTGTACTGTTCACAGAACTGATCATCGTTCCCAATTTCACTTTGCAAGGCATCTACTAGGTCAAGGTCACTGCTGAAAAGTGGTTTTTTGGGGGAAGCATAAAAGAAGGAAAAGATCCCAGATTTAGAGCTGGGAAGAATTGTAGAAATCATCTAGACCTACCTTCCTATTTTTAGAGGAGAAGTGAAGAGCCAGGACTAACTTGGTGGCAGCTCCAAGTTTCAAATCGGTTCTGTCTACACCAAACTCAACATTATTTTTGCTATTGCAGGAAGTCCTCAAGAGATTGATGAGTAAATTTCAAGGGGGATCCATGCATTTTAACATATATTGGATTGCTTGCCATCTAGGAGAGGGGGTGAAGGTAAGGAGGGGAAAATTTGGAACCCAAGACTATGCAAAAGTCAGTGTTGAAAAATTATCTGTGCATGTTTTGAAAATAAAAAGCTTTAATTAAAAAAAATTTAAATAAAAAAATTATTTTATACATTTAAAGATATAAGCATCAGCAGACCCATAAAAGATTAAAAGAACCTTTATATAATATGAAAGGTATGTTCCATAACACTGTTTTGTGGAGACAAAAGGCAGAGTAATGGTAGAGGCTGCAGATGATGGTTGCTAAAGAGTGGAGCTCGCCCCAGATCTTGAATTAGAGGACTATCAGAAAGCAATTTGAGCAGCAGCAAGGTTGCAGGCTTTTAAGGTCACAAGTCACAAAGCTACAGTACATTCATTCTGATTGGCCATGATAGCTGTTCCTTGTGAGTATTATTTATTCTAATTAGAAATATTTCCTGGATACACTCCTGTCTCCTCCACTTAGTAGTAGAGATGTACAAATTCAAGGTGATCCCCAGCCAGTTGGAAAGGCTTGGTGGCAAAAGGCTCTTTCAGGTAGTTTCAAAAGGAATTTGACAGATGTCCAGAAATGAGGAAAGCAGGAAGTACTGCTTATAAATATCCTTTTACATAAATCATGTATTGGTACTAATCTGTAAGTAGGGATCAATCAACAAGTATTTATTGTGTCTAACATAACCCTATTAAATGCCATTTATAGAGCTTTTTAAAGATCACAAAGTGCTTTACATAGATTACATTATTTGAATTTCACAACCATCCTGTGAAAGAGGTCTTACAAGTATTATCTCCATATTACAGATGAGGAAACTGAGTCTCAGAGAGGTTAAAATAGCCCATTATCAGATAGCTAAGCAAGTATCAGAATTAAGATTTACAAAGTCCTTGAACACTGGTACTTGAAAGGGGAACTGGGTTCAGAATCTGCTTCTGACATTTTACAATTATGATTTTGAAAATCTTTCTGAACCCCAGTTTCCTCATCTGTAAAATGAAGGGCTTGGACTAGATAGGTGACCTCTGAGATCACTTCTAGTTTGAGTGTGATCTTGTAAATCCTAAAGTCAGTACTTTATACACTATATCAGAACCAGCCTTTGCTGGTTGTGGGTCATACAATAAAGGTAAGATAAGAACTCTGCCTTTAAAACTTATTTTCAAACGTATACTCTCCTTTCCACTTCCTCTGACACAATATTTCTTGTACAATAAAACGTCTTTATTAATATTAGTGATTTTATTATACAAATTGGTGAGTTATCTAACAATAATAAAAGCATATATATGATTCTTGACTCCCATTATTTCTATGCAAACTAAACTATGCAAGCTCCTAAGAATGCAACAATTGTTGAATGCTTTGTCAAAGTATATATATGAGACTCCAGAACATCTAAGTTTCACAGTGGATAGAGTACTGGGTCTAGAGTCAGAAAACTCATCTCCCTGAGCTGAAATCTGGCCTTACAGGTAGGTATACTAGCTAGTAATGATGGGGGTTGAGGTCCTTTAAGATTCCTTTCTGATTTCCCAACCTCCATGGCTGACCTTTGATTCACAAATCCTGGTCAAAAAGCATCCTTTTGAACATCCGGGCCCAGCCCCCACCAGATCTGAACTGGCTTGGGTTTTCCCAGCCCCCACCAGATCTGAGCTAACTGAAAGCCCACCAGGAGCTTGGGAGCCCACCCACCCACCTTCAACATCACCAAGACCCCCCATTATAAAAGGGCAACTTCTGCTTTTGCAGAAGTCCTAAGTATGGCATCCTGATGCCAAGGATTTCTGCTCACTGGACCTAATCTCTTCTATCTCTACCCTCAACTTTACTAACTAAACTTTACTTCTAAAATCCTACAATAAATCTTTTTATCAATCTAGATTTTCAGGCCTGTAAATTCATTTACAGGGGACACTGTGCCTTATGGGACTATCTTTGCACCGACAAAACAAGGTTCCCCCTTTCTTATTTCTCATCAGTAAGACCCTGAGCAAGTCATATAAACCCGTTTGCCTCAATTTACTCATCTGAAAAATGAGCTGGGGAAGGAAATGGAAAAGCTCTCCAGAATCTTTACCAAGAAAAGTCAAAATGGTATCACAAAGAGTTGGACGTACTTGGAAATTACTTAATTGAACTAAACTGATATGTAAGGCTCCCCATAGCATTCTTTGTCAATATTTTCTAGACATAGAATCGGGTTACCCAGGTGATTACAGACAAGCGGAGTAATGTTGTTGCTATCATGTAAAATTTAACATAAATTTTTAAAAACTTTATGTGTCAGAAGTTTAGTTTCACATATTCATCCTTTTTTTCCTATTTATACACACACAAATGTGAAAGAACATATATAATGTAATAGAAATATATTATACATCATAAATTATAAATATTTTGGCTTTTTATTTTATATAGGCTACATTATAAACATTTAGGGCAACTAGGATAGAGCATTGAACTTGGAATCAGGAAGACCTGAGTTCAAATCTGACCTATTTGTGACTAGCTAGTATGTGTCACTAATATGTCACTAGTATGACCCAGGACAAGACACTTCATCTTGTTTGCCTCAGTTTCCTCATCTTTAAAATGAGCTGGAAAAAGAAATGACAAACCATTCCAATATCTTTGCCAAGAAAACCCCAAATGGGGTCATGAACAGTCAAACATGACTGAAATGACTTAATAACAACAACATAGAGTATGTGATAAATATGTGATAAACATTAGAAAATATATTATTAAAAAATAGAAATATATGATAAATTATATATAGGAACATGTTATGGGCCAGAACTCTGAACCTAAAACAAAGCATTCTTATAGGGTGCTAAGTCAATGAAATTAATAGAGACAATGGTTATCTAGTTTAGCATAGTTCAGTATGATTGATTTAATCCTGCAACAAATAATGGTTTCCTAGTGATATAATGATTGGTTTATACTTAGTGTAGAGCATATAAGCTAGGAGCCTCAGCTAGGTTGATTCAGAGCTAGAGACAGAGGCAAAGAAGACAAAGGGCTAGAGGCAGGAGCTTAAGCTTTCAGAACCAAGGGGAGAAATTAAATTCAATCTTCAGTCTTCCTGGAGGCTGGCCTGGACTCCTGCATTTCCTCCACTAAGACCAAGGCCAGACTGAAAGGCTCTCCAGAAAGCTTCCCAGCATCAGGCAAGGAGACAATAAAGACTTTTGCAATTTAATACCTGCCTGTTCTTGTGGTGATTATTCTCCTGAAAACAGGGTTGATCCCCGAGATCCCAAGAAAACCAAACTAGAGAACATTTCAGGAACATATATATATATATTGTTTGTATAGACATATAATAAATGAATGGGACTATGTTATAGTATATATATATATATATATATATATATATATATATATATATATATATGTATGTATGTATAATATAGATGTTATGTTATATACTATACAGGACATATATTCTACATATAATTCTAATATATATATATATATATATGTATATATAATTCTACATATATATATTATAAAAATGGAAATGTATGGCAAATTATAGCTATAGGAACATCTATTTTGTGTACATTTATAAGAAATGTATGGGAATATATTAGAAACAAATAGGAATAAGTAATATATAACTATATAAATGTACCATAATGCCTGTAATAAATATATTGAGATATGTTATATGTAATATTTTAAAGATATAGGCATATATATATATACATATAATAAATACACATATTTTATATGTATAAGCACACATATACTTATGTAATACACAGTATACATTTGCATATATATACATACAAATATACATAAACATAGATAGAGATAGATAGATAGATAGATAGATAGATAGATAGATAACTAGATGGATAGATGGATAGATGGATGGATGGATGGATGGAAGGATGGATGGATGGACATGCACCAATTCCTTTCTAATCAATAATTCTTCCTTTCTTCCAAGCTACAAATTGACACATAGCTCAAGATTTAGGTTTGGAGGTGGATGTTTGTTTTTTTATCTTGTTTTGTTTTTGTGAAGAATATTGGAATCCAGTGTATGTCTTTCATATTATGGTAAATATTTTCCTCTAGACTAAAATCTTTTTTCTTCATGTTCCCCCAGGAGAATTCTTTCTACCACTTCAATTCTCATTAATCCAGAATTAGCAGCTCACTCTAGGACTATCTAATCAGGAGAGAGAATCAAGATAGCCAAAACAGAACATTTCTAAGATTATGCTAAAAGAAAGATGAAATTAAAATAATCTTATCCCTTCAGCTGACCAAAGGTCAATCCCAAAATTTTTATTAGGGAAAGGACTTTGTTTTGGACCTGATGTTAAAGTCCCTTCTGCAGATGTAGCACATCTGTCAGTACTCAGGACCATAGAGCTGATGGAATAAAGCAAAACTCAGGAAGCAGTACCCAGCCAGGAGGTACAGGGCCAGCACTCACAGAGTTAGCCAAGCTAGAATCAGATCAGGACAGGAATCTGAACATGAGGTCTGGCATAGGAGCACGGAAAACAGCCTGGTCTTGTGGCGGTTTGGGAAGGAAGGGTTACTGCTGAGACCATTTGCTTCTCCCCTTTTGCATTGTTACCAGAAAAGTGTTACCCATTCTCGGACAGTTTTACTGAGACTTTCTCAGGGACAGTATATTTCGAGGGGAACTTTGTTAGGCAATTCCTTTTGAATAGTTTGTTTTGTGAAGTAAAATATGTATCAAAATATTTTTTTTTTACAGCTAGAATGAGAGAAAAAAAAAAAAAAAAGCAGAAAAGCAGCATGGTAAAAAGGACAGAGTTCCAGGGTTAGTCAAGAAGCACTGGGTTTGAATCTTGCTTCATACCTCTACTAATCGCATGACCCTGGACAAATCACTTTAATCTTTCTTGGTCTCAGTTTCTCCTGTAAAAGAAGGAAGTTGTTCTCAATGATTTCCAAGTATTCATTATGCAACTGGAATAGGAGACTGGTTAAATTATTTATACATCCATTACTAAAAAGATTGTTATTCAGGTTTCGATTGATTTTGATTTTTTTTAGCATGATCTAAATACCTTTTTTTTTCTGATGAACATTAATATTGTGGTCATTAGTGAATACTGATCTCATTAGTGGAAGAGGGATTAGTCTTTTTGGCTTGCCCCCCTTAAGATAGAGCCAAGAACAAAAGGAGAAGGAGTGGAATTGGAAGAATCACAAAGCATTAAAGTTAGGCTTGATGAAAAGGAAAATTTTTTCACAATCCACTACCTTGGAAGGTAGTGCGCTCCCCCTCATGGGAACTTTTCAATTGAAGGTCAGTTTACCAGTTATTGCATATGATGTAAAGAGGATTCTTTTTTCAGATATGTGTTGGACATCAAGACTTTTGAGGTCCTTTCTAACTGATATTCTACAATTCTTTTGGAGTTGCATGGATTTGGATTGCAAATAAAGCTACATGAGGTATTATAAATATTTAAATAATTTCATTGCAAGTCTTACATTAACCTATTTGCAAGTCTTTCAATAACCACATTTCAAAATTTTCAATAACTTTATCACGTTTTCCAGTTATCTTATTGCAAGAAGGATTTGTATCTTCCATGGGGTATAGAGAGCTCACCTTGTGGTAACGATGGCTTGGGTTCAAATTCTGCCTCTGACAATTATTTATGCTGTGGGCTTTGCCATTACATAAACTTCTCAGGGGTACAGGTGATGATATTAGACTTTTAAGTTGAGGTGAAGTTGACTATCTGTTTTGATAGGGGTTTCCTCCTCTGAGAATTCCCTAAGTCAATGAAATCAATTTCTATCTCCAAAAGGATTAATAAGTCAAGTGCCTAATTCTAGGCTATGTGTGTTTACATATCTGTTTATCCACCCAATAGAATATAAGATTCTTGAGGGAAGAATCAGTCTCAGTTTTGTCTTTGTATTTCCTAAGCACATTGTATGTCCTTATAACCAGATCATCCTTAGTGAGTTGAAAGGAAAAATAAAAATAAATAAATAAAAAGTTGCATGATTGGTTCCATCTCTACCTAAAAGATAACAACAGTCCCCAAATTGAGTAAAATGTAATCCATTTGACTTGTATTTCCTCAAGCAGCTTGATTGCATATGTGTGCTGATTTCCTGCCACCTTATTCCTACTTGATTTTTCATCTCCAGATGTGGTCTGTTCTACACACCTGTCAAGTGTGGATCAAAGTGGACCTGAGGCCCATTGCTATACTTTTCTCATCTTTTATATCTAGCATCCCTCCCCACCTCTTTCCAACTTTAAAACTTGACTATCTCACCAGGCCTCATTTCTAAAATATATAAAAAATTTATATTTGTAATTTGTAAAACTACAAGCCATTCTTCTGCTGATAAATAGTCAAAAGTTATGAACACTTTTAGATGAAGAAATTAAAGCCATGTCTAGTCATATGAAAAAATGTTCTAAATTACCATTGATTGGAGAAATGCAAATTAAGACAACTCTGAGGTATCACTTCATACCTCTCAGAATGGCTAAAATGACAGGAAAAGATAATGATAAATGTTGGAAGAGTTATGGGAAAACTAGGACACTAATGCATTGTTGGTGGAGCTGTGAACTGATCCAACCATTCTGAAGGGCAATTTGAAACCATGTCCTGAGGGCTATCAAACTGTGCATACCCTTTGATTCAGCAGAGTCTCTATGGGACCTGTATCCCAATGAGATCATAAAAAAGGGAAAAGGACCCTTATGTGAAAAAATGTTTACAGAAGCCTTTTTTGAAGTGACAAACAACTAGAAACTGAGTGGCTGCCCATTAGATGAGGAATGACTGAATAAGTTATGTTATATGAATGTAATAGAAAATTATTGTTCTATAAGAAATGATGAGCGGGTTAATTTCAGAAAAGCCTAGAAAAACTTACATGAACTGATGCTAAGTGAAGTGAGCAGAATCAAGAGAACATTGTACACAGAAACAAGATTATGTGATGATCAACTGTGATGGACTTCACTCTTTTCAACAATGAGGTGATTCAAGGTAATTCCAATAGATTTGTGATGGAAAATCCCATCTGCATCCAAAGAGAAAACTATGGAGACTAAATGTAGATCAAAACACAGTATTTTCATTTTTTTTGTTATGTTGTTGTATGTTTTCTTTTCATTTTTTCCCTTTCTCATGTTTTTCCACTTTTGACCTGATTTTTCTTGCACAGCATGACAAATATGGAAATATGTTTAAGAAGAACTGCTTATGTTTAACCTATATCAAATTGCTTGCTGTGGAGTAGGGAGGGAGTGGAGTAGAGAGGGAAAAAAATTTTGGAATACAATTTGCAAAGGTGAATGCTGAAAACTCTCTTTGCATATATTTGGAAAAATAAAATTTAAAAAAAACTATAATTTTATTTTTAAAAAAGTGTTTCTCCCATGCCTTGCCAAATAACTCTCTTTAACTTGTATTTTGAATGAGCACCCATTTCAGGGATGCAAACATAACTGGTACCTTGAGACACCTGGGCCATTGACATTCGTAGGCCATCAGTAAAATTAGTAGTCATCAGTGAAGTAGAAAGTTATTATCAGATAGTGCTGAAAATAAGGAATAGATAACACAGCAATCCAAGTAGGAATAGTGTGGCCTTTTTAATAATGCATGTATGAGTAATTTTACCAATCGCCATGTTCACTCTTGCAGAGCATATTTTTTCTCATACATAAGCAAACAGAAGTCTGAAAAGTTTATGAGAAATGTGCTAGCAGATTAATCTTCGAATGGAAATCTAACCTGTGGAAATCAACTAAATCCTTTCATTTTCTTTTAGACTATACATTCATTTCCATTTTTAACCTGTGTAATATTGAGCTGTGTACCAGGAACTCAGATTTCAGCTTATAATGGAATGAGAAAAGGAAGGGGAGAGATGAAAGTCACATTTTTATAATTTTCAGTAGTTTTTAGAATAATCACTCCATTTGCTTACCTAGAGAGGATTTTGCTCACATTAAAATATGTTCTTCAGCCTCTATCCATTTTTAACCTCATATGTTTGGAAGCAACTATTTCCACATTGTTCAACATTTGGCTCACTGTTTGTCCCAAAGTCATCTAGATAGTATAGTAGAGAGAGGGCTGGGACTAGAATCAAGTTTTGAGTTCAAATCCAGCTTCAAACACTAGCTGTGTGATCTTAGACAAGTCACTTAAATGCTCTGTCTTCTTATCTACAAAATGGGGAGAGTATTTACCGCTCAGGGATATGGTGATAAGCAAGTCCGATATCTGTAAACCTTTACAAAGACCTTAATGCAGTATAAAATGCTAACTTTTATAGGAGAATGCTGTAGGCAGGGATAAATGACTTTTTTGACCCAATTTGTCCTTTTTAGATTATGAAAGTTCTATAGAAGAAAATTAAGAGTTTGTGCTATTTTATCCAGGTGAAAAACCCTGTCAAAGACATAATATTTGATGCAGCCTCATAATAATGTGCTATTATTGGGATGAGGAGAGTCTTTTGACTAATCACTCTATTCTTCCTATGTGTAATTTAATAGTAGGTCATATATAGCAGTTAACAGAGTAACAAGGAATGGAAAAGTCACTATCCTTCTTCCACATATGGTCCCATGCAATTAGGAAAACAGACTTTAATTTCTTTAGCTAGTAAAATGATGCAAATTGTGTCCCCCTTGACTTTTTTGGGGGAAGCAAGTGAAATATGAAACTCTCTTCTGACAGAGATTCACCCTTCAGGGCAGTTAAGTGGCTTCATTCTGTTGGAAATCTTGGTGGGGACTAGTTGCACCCTCCATTGTACCCAGGATCACTCCTAGTTTCATTCAGATGGAGATCTGGGTCTGATATTCCTATTGAGTGGCTTGAAACTCCAAGATAAATAATCTCTTTTCAACTGGAAATCTAGACCTGGGGGCATTGGCAACATTGAGGAAATTCTCATTTAATTTTTAATAGAAGCCCTAGCCTCAGACCACTAATAAAAGACAATTCTGAACTCCCAATCTCTGCAGAAGTCTGAAATAGGATTATGCTTTGCCAATGAAGCTCTTTTCTTGGCAAAGCTGCCTACCCAGGACTCTTGCCCACTGTGAAGATATTCTCTTCTCAGTGTTAACCTTTATTTCCCTAACAGGACCTTTTGCCACTAAGAAGTCTTCCTTAGAAAGCTGGCTAATAAAAAAAAAATGCCTTTTCTTGCCACAAATGGATTTCGGGTTTGTGAATTCTTTCACATTGGACCTGTGTAGACCAGAGGGGATTCCCCACCCCAATTCTCACACCACTAGTATTGCATCATTTTTGGTTCCCTGACCAGAAATTTCCAAGAATATGGACAAGATAAAAGCCATTTCTTGTTTATTCTATAGCCAGAACAATCCAAATTCCCAGGAAAATTTGGATTATTGGAGCTCAATGCTGGAGCAGAATTCTCTCAAGGACGCCTGAATGGGAATACCTGCATTCTCTACTAAAAGTCCCCTTAATCAGGGAGCACTTTGTCATCTCTCCATCTATAGGGATGTCTAGAGAAGGATGGATGCTCTAGAATCTTGGAAACGAAGGCTTTTGGCAAAATGGGACAAAACATCTCTGTTTCTAAGGATCCTTCCTTAGGCAGAAACAAATTCAGCTTGAAAGATCTCAAACCTAAAAGGCTTAAATTAAAACAACATTGCAGGATACTGCTTAAATTTTCTGGTAGGAAATCAAATCCCTCCTTCCGGCTCCTCTAGGGACAAGGGTGCCCTCCTCAGCACCCCTATGCAGTCCCTATCAGGAGGCTTCTGAACCCCTTCCAGAATGGGACCTTACATCCAGCAATATCTCTTTAACTCTGTCTCTCACCTGGACCAGATCTCTCCCAGCTTTTTTTCCCCTCCTCAGCATACTGATTCTGACCTCTGCCCCCTTGGGAGAAGCAGCAGACTCTCAGGGAGAGACACTCAGAGCAGAGGTGCCTCTTTCAAAGGCAAATCTCTCCCAGACCAAGATAAAACCTGGCCATTACTCTGAGGACCCTACCCGGCCTTTTGAGGGGTCCCTCCTTGATCTGTTTGGGAAAATGTTAATATTGAACAATCTGCCCCAGATATACGGAGGAAGCTGCAGAAGCCAATTCTGAGCCCTCAAGTTTCTCCCACTCCGCTGTTAGAAACAGCTGTTGGAGTTCTTAATGATAGGAATCAAACTGCAGCCAAGGAGAGAGGGGGCAGAATTAAATCGAGATTTCCCAGAATCACGAAGGTCCGCGCTTTACACTCCCCAGTCCTTGTCCTGAGCAGGAGCAGCACTGGAGGAGGGACTGCCTGCAGGGAACGAGCTGTCTCCCCAATGTCCTGCCCTCTGCCAGGAGTTTGGGACTTGGTAAAGCTTCCCCTTGCTCTAGTTCCAACACTGACATCAACAGCAGGATCCCTGGCTATCCTCGGATGTGGCCTGTAGGACCATTGTATTTCTTTTTGCTATAGGAGGTGCTTCTCCTTCACTCTCACTCTGGCAGTTTGGTCTCACCTGCCCTCCACCAAAGAGTGGGGATTTCAGGGGTACTCAAGAGCTGCCTTGAGACCTTTCCTCTGCCTCCCCAGCTTGGTGACCTGTCATTTAAATGTTCGTTATTATTCCCTCCTACCCTGCTCCCTTATTGGGGTGTGATTTAATGGTGAAATTGGGGACCCAATTTTCTCTTCTCAGACCTCCAGAGAAATTTCTTAAGCACAAACCTTTATTTAGAGAGTTAAGAGACTTTGAGAAGCTTAACAGAAGTCTTATCTTGATCTGCAGTCCTGACTGGCAGTGCCATGCCCTGGGCGATCCCCGACCTGTCCTCTGTTTCTTAAGGGAACTGGAGCTGCTTGGAAGCAGTCTTATCTAGTACTAGATGACATTTAAATCTGAAGTCCCACCAGAGAGGAGTCCCTAAATGCAGCCATGAGAACCCTAAATTTTCTAGCCTCGAGGGGCTACAGGGTTGCAGATTCATTCGCTAGAGCTGCTGCCCATTCACCCCTGACTATGGCATCTTTAATCCCCCAGTTCCCTCATTCTTATACCCTTTCCTATAGTTCACAGGAAAAAAAAAAAAAAAACTCTTGCAGAAAAAAGGGAATAAATCCTTTCTTCTTCTGGCTGGTTTCAAATACCCCCAAACCAACTCTTACCTTCCCCTCTCCTGAAGCCTGTTCAGAGAAGAGGCACATACCCAGGGGAAATTTGGCAAATAGACTCTACACAAATGCCCCCTTGCAGGGGTTTCAAACTGCTTTCAGTTTTGTTAACACTTTGACTAATTGAGTAGAAGTTTTTCCCTGCAGGATTCAGAAGGCTCTGAAGGCATCGAGGCATTTGCTACAAATAGTTAAGTTTTTATTTCTCAGAACACACTAGAGAAAGAAGGGTGAAATCTCTGTCCTTTCTCTTACTATCACTCTTCTACCTAAGTTTTTCTCACTCCAGGGATGAGAATTTCTGCTCCTAGCATTTTTTCTCCTACTTTTCTTGATTAGCGTTCTATGTCCCTGCCTGCAATTAACTCCTTAGTATTCTATGGCCCCTGCCAGTAGTTAACTCCTTCTTAGCCTTTCAGCTAGGAAGCTCTGTGGGCAGTGGGAGCATTGTTGGGTGGCCTATCAGCATCCTTAAAGCAAACCACAAATGGGACCTGATGCATTTTTTGCAAAAGGCCCCATTCCCCAACGTCACCATTTCAACCCTGTATGACACCCCAATTGTAATCTGCTCCTGAGATTTGTTTCCTCTAGGCCTCAAGTTTCAAATTTTCAACTGCCCTTCAGCCTGGAGATCATGGGATGACACACAACACCACTTAGAGGCTGCTGCTGCTATCTTCCCCTCCTGGCCAGAACCCCCAGTGAACTTAGGGACACCTCTATGACCTTTGTCAGCTTGAAGCAATTACAGAAGATGAGACCTTTGCCCCAAATGAATTTGGGGGGAACTGCTTGATGTGGGGAAATAATGCAAATTGTGTCCCCCTTGACTTTTGGAGGTAAGCAAGTAAACTCCTCTGACAGAGTCCCACCCTTCAGGGAAGTTAAGTGGCTTCATTCTGTTGGAAATCTTGGTGGGGACTAGTTGCACCCTCCATTGTACCCAGGATCACTCCTAGTTTCATTCAGATGGAGATCTGGGCCTGATATTCCTATTGAATGGCTTGAAACTTCAAGATAAATACTCTCTTTTCAACTGGAAGTCTAGGCCTGCAGCATAGACAATATTGAGGGATTCTCATTTAATTTTGAATAGAAGCCCAAGCCTCAGATCTCCAATAAAAGACAATTCTGAACTCCAAATATCTGCAGAAGTCTGAAATAGAATTATATTTTTGCCAATGAAGTTCTCTTCTTGGCAAAGCTGCCTGCCAGGACTCTTGCCTGCTGTAAAGACATTCTCTTTTCAGTGTTAACCTTTGTTATTTTCCTGACAGGACCTTTTGCCACTAAGAAGTCTGTCTTCCTAGCAAAGCTGACTTCTCAGTGCCAATAAAAAAGCCTTTTCTGTCTACAAACAGATTTCAGGTTTGTGCACCTGCGTTGACCAGGGGGAATTCCCCACCCCAATTCTCACACCACTAGCACTGTATCAAGACTATCAAAATAATGTGAAGAGAGCCTAGCAGATCATGGATCACAAAATTTTCCAGCCAGCCCTAACCCTAAATGCCTTAGATACCATTCAGGCCAACCCTTTCATTCTAAAAATGTGGAAAACAGGCTCAGAAAGAAGGTACTTGCCCAAAGTACAACCAAGCCCATTAGTAGTGATGCTAATCCAATTCAATTTGCATTGGTTGACAATCTAAAAAAGTCTTCTCAATGCTCAGCCATCTTTGTATATTCAGGATCTGAAATAAATTTTCTTGCTCACTTACCTGACCCCAATGCTTTAAAAAGGCAACAAAGAAGAATGAGACTTAGATGAGATTTCAGAGTTCTTACAAAGCTCTCACTTTTGTTGTCCTTGGTAATTTTTGTGTGTTTGAAAGGAATCAAGTACATTCAACTTTAAGGTCTGAAAATCTACTCTTATAGAGTGCTAGAATTGGAGTCATCAAAATGTTGGTTCAAACCTCTCTTCAGACACTTACTAACTGTGACTGGGAGCAAGTTTAAATATTTAAAATATTTAATATTAGTCTGAGCTCCTTGAAAAGGACTCTTTTAACCTGGGTCACCAAAATTTAGCTAAGTGATGGCACATGGTAAGTATTTAATGAATGTTTATGGACTGACTGATTTAATCTTTGTCTCAGTTTCCTCATCTAGAAGATGAGAGGATTTCTTGTGAGTCCTGAGATCCTTTCTAATTCTAAATCCATGCTTCTATTGATGAGGGTGAATCCCAGCAAAATAGCAGGGAGAGGCACTGTGCAGAGAGAGCCTGAATTTTACAGCCTAAGTTACCTCCTGAAGCAGGCAGAGGGAAGCACTGATTATCTTGATTTTTTAAAAATCTTAATTGTGTCTTTTGTTCTTTAAGTGGACCTTTATGATACTCCCATCCCAGTAGTAGGCTTGAATTCTTAGTCCAATTCTTTGCATTGACAAAAACCTTCATAACTCCACAGTTACTATATCCAATTGGAAAGCCAAGATATAATGCCAACTCCTGAGCTTCTATCTTTCCTATAAAAGAATCTCCCTGTACCTCACTAACTTGTTAAAGCCTATTAGGATCCTAACTCCTTTTTAGGATTAGTCAATTAGCTCAGTGTCACAATAATTAACTCCCTAACTCCCTTTTAGGGTTAGCTGTCCTTATGAAGTTGAGGGTGCATTAGGATTCTGCCAAGCCTTAATAACATCTTTCTTCTAGTTAATAGTGAGTTCCATTAGAGAATTTTTCTTTTCTCTGGTTGATGCTAAAATCCCTTTCCTTTACCAAAGGAAAAAAAAAGATCCTTATGAATTTAACACCCACTCTTAGCAGTGTAATAAAATCTTTTCCCCTTGATTGAGAGAAGGTCTAAGCCTACAAATTCTTTTGAGACATTTCATGACACTAGCCAGTAATCCCAATATATTTTTTGGAGTAAATGGAGTAAAATACCCATACTTGTTATATGGTGGCTAACCTTATCATATTGGAGTATGAGGAAAGTCTGACCCACAACCCATCACTAAGAATATTCTTGAAGAAAAAAATAAAATTAAACAAAGCCCTAAAATCTAAATCTATCCCTCCTGTTGCCAGTTGCCTCTTCTCTCTCCTCCCTAAACTGTGATGGGCACTACAAGGTGCTACTTTATCATGGTAAAGTTCATAAACTGAATGAGGAATATCCCTTCCAAAAAAGACTAAATAGAAGGAATTCTTAATTATAAAGTCCAATACTTGGAAATAATTGACTTTTCTGGAAAGCTAGCGTTCAAGTCCAAATGCCACCTTCTCGGGGATCACTCTGCTGTATTATTCACATTAGCCAGAGCTAACTTATTCCAATAAGCTCTGGCATCCCATCCCATTGCAAGTATCTGCATACAGTACATTATGCAAATGTAAGCAGCTGACTGTGTAATGATACAGTTTTATCATGTTAGCTTTCAATGCCATCTCTCCCTTCAGATAACTTTGTCCCACGTTTACTTTAAAGGACATTTAAAGACAATATTAGAGCTTTCCTTTCTCAGAATTATCTTTTTCCCCGAAACCATGGGGAATATTTGGTTGGTGAGGCCATCTGCTTCTGAATGGCTGTGTGACATTGGTCAATTCTTTTTCTCTCTCAAAGTCTCAGTGCCCTCATCTGCAAAATGAAGGAGCTGGACAAGATGATTTCTAAGGTTCCTTCTAGTTCTGAATTCTGTTATTCTGCTCATCATATGAGAAGTTGCTACAGATGCCATGGCAGTACTTGGCTATTCAAGTAGTTTTTTTGTTTTCTTTCTAATGCTACCTGACCTCTACCTCCAATCCAAGTTGACAGTTTCCCACTGGCAATAATGATTCCCCCCTTCCTCCCGCCCTCCTTTCTCTCTCTCTCTCTCTCTCTCTCTCTCTCTCTCTCTCTCTCTCTCTCTCTCTCTGTCTCTCAGTCTCTCTCTTTCCAGATAGATTGTAACCTCTGTAGTACCAACCAATGAGGGAAGCAGGTGAGGAAATTGTCTTTTGGGACAGAGTATAAAAGGCTGTACTTTTGTGCTTCAAAGATGTGCCTGCTAGCTTAGACACCTGCTCTTGCAAAAACATAGATAAAATATTTTCTGTATTCATCAGCAAGTGCAGTTCTTGGTAAGACACTTGTTTCTTATACTTCCCCTTCACTTCTATTCCTTTCTTCTTTTTTCCTATTTCCCTATTTCATTCCACAAGTTTTTATCTATAGACTCAGAGTGACATTCCTTTAAGGAGTTGACATTATGATTAATTCTTCATAGAACTTGCCTCTCACATATGCAAAATGATCACTTAGTATAGATTTCTCCAAGGCAACACTCCATTCTCCTTCCCCCACCCTATCCACCACATATTCAGAAATATATAATAGAAAACTTTTCTTCACGTAAGTATGCTATCCAATATCTGTGGGCAGAAGGCCTGGGTTCAAAATTCTGATAATTGTGTGACAATCTCTCTGTACCTCAGTTTTCTTATCTATAAATTAGGTTTGACTAGCTGCCCTCTTTGGTAATTTCCAGCTGTAAATTTAATGAGCCTCCAATTCAATAATCAAAATAGCATCACATTCTAGAGCTAGAAAGATGTATGTAATATTATAATAGTGTGCATTTGTAGTCCAACATAACATTCACATTTCAAAAATGTTTTACTTTGGTTAACTTAAATGAGGGGAGTGAAGGAAAGAAGTTATATGAGGAATATTGCTTCCATTTAGCAAATCAGGAAAATGAAACTGAGCTTTGTGCAAGATTATACTGTAATGGCGAAGAAACTGAGCAACATAGAGATTGGAGAGTATTCAATATAAAGTTTATTAAATGGAGAGATTTACTGGGACCAAATGGATCCACGGTTTGGTCTCAGGGCTGAACAAGACTATTGTCGCAAAGAATCCAGCACTGAATATCGGATACAGGATTTTTTATAGGGTAACAAGAACAATAACATAATGGGGGGAGGAACCTAGGATGAGGATGACATAATGGAGGCAGGCATAATGGAGGGAGGTACTAGAGCGGCTCCTGATATTCTAATAATGTCTAAAATGGGTAAAGACCTTTATTCAATCAAACATTAAGAGGAAATGACTATAGCCTAAGGTCTAAGATATAACACCTTTATCCTAACATTAAGAGGGAATGATTATAACCTGAAGCAGAGAATAGGACAATTAAGGAAATTAGGTCAGAACATTAAAAGAGAACTGTGGCACAACAATACAAGCTAGTGTATGCTATGACTAGAACTAGTCTTCTGACTCCACTATGCCTGGAGGATCTTTCCTTTTCTCTCCCTTCTACCTATCCAAATTGTATTCATTCTTTAAGGCGCAGTTTAAGCCTCACCTTATCCACAAAGCTTTCCTGAATGCATGATATAATGGGGAAAAAAAAAACTGAGCTAAGAATTATAAGATTATATATGTGTTTATATATATTATGAAATTATATTCCTAAATCTGCTAGAGACTTCTTGTGTAGTCTTGAGAGTACTCTAAATAGAAATTTTTCACTGAGGAAAACCCCAGAAATAATTATGAGGTGCACAAAAAAAAGTTTCCATGTCATGTTCCCAATCTCAAATATCATCTCATGGTTGTTTTTGGTTTAACTGGTGGTTCAGGCTTCTTTGACTAACATGATGCTGATTGACAAGGGATGCCAGCATTATGGAGAACTTCATGTGAATCTTCCTTTTCTCTCCCTTTTCTATTGATTCAACACAAGAAGGTTCTCAACAGTGATCTGAGGTCCACAACCCACTACTCATGCAGAAATGCTGAAACAAGTGCATCTACAACAAAAACTTCAGGCTTCTAGTTGATGCTTTCCATTCCAATTAACACAAGCCTAACTTACTGTCTTGGGGGACATAAGGAGACTTCAAACTAGGATCCTGGCACCTCCAATTAGAGTAATGTCTCAGTTATGGTGGTTATGGTCCCAGACTTTGACCAAGCCACTTCTCTTTCTTATGCTTCAGTAGCCTTATATAAATAATAACACATTTATATAGGATTTGGAGGTGTGTATGCCAAACAGTTTCTTCACCTGTGAGAAAGGTATTATAAGTCTTGCTGTCCTAATTGGACAAAGGTTATACAATGATAGTCTTTTTTCCCTTTCTCCACACATCTTATTTTTTAACTTAATTTATTTATTTTACAATTAACAAAAAAAATCAGTTTTCCATCCCTCCTGATGAGGTGAATAAGACTCTAGCAAAAAAATCCCAAGTTCTCATCCTTAGAGACATTAACCAGAGAGGGCCTGAGTTACAATACATAACAGAGAGGGCAATCTATTCCCTAAGGCAAACAGGGAGGAGGATTGACAGGATTATCTTGTCCTTATGTGGACCCTTTTGTTATCCTTAAGTGGACCTTTGTTGCAATAGGCTTTGTTGAAATCCATGTCTAATTCCTAGGATAGACAAAATTATCATGACTTCATTGTATCCAATCAGAAAGACAAGTTTTATTTTTCTCCTATAAAAGAACCTTCTTCACTAACTCTTTTCTTAGGAATTTAGTCCACTTATTAAGCATCACAATGGCTAGTTCATTAGAAACTTAGCCCCTTGACTACCTGACATCTAGGGGAAGGGGTTTTTGCAAGGGTCAATGTTGAAAAATTACCCATGCATATATTTTGTATATAAAAAGCTATAATAAAAAAAAGTTAAAAAAAAAGAAAAGATAAATAATAATAACACAATAGGAATAGAGACTGACACTTTGATTTCATTTCTATAAGGAATTCCATGATGTGACGATTCTTTCTACCAACGCAAGATGACACTTTTTAAAAACTTATTATATTAGAGATTTCCCAAAAGTTCTGAGAAGTTGAGTGCTTTACCTAGAGTCAGTCAGCCTCTGTATCACAGGCAGGACTTGAAATTCTCCCTAATCTCAAATCTGCCTTTTTCTGGATTGTGCAATCCTGCTTCTCTAATAATGAATAAAAGCTGACTTCTTTTATAGCACCTCAAAAAAAAAAAAAAGAAAGAAAGAAAGAAAGAAAAGAAAAGAAACTTAGCCCCGCCCCCCCCCTCTTAGTCTTTCCCTTGTTATGATCTCTTCCCCTTACAGGGAATTTAGTCTGAGTCTTTCCCCTTATTAATCACTAACCTCCCCTTTAGAATTTAGGTGGCCAGTGAATGATGTAATAAGCCTTTGCTTTGGAGATGGTCTAAACCTATAGATTATTTTGAGACACCTGGAAACAAAACCCAATATATTTTGGGGTCCCATCAGAACTGTTGTCATAGGAAACTGATCAGTCAAGCAAGCATGACATCTTTACTAGAGATCAAATGGCTAAGTTTGAGTATCTCACCATATCTAAGGAGCAAGAATAGCAGTCAATAGGAGTCAAGAAATCATGACATTGAATCCATTACAGTGAACATCAGGGGACAAATGCTGCTCCTTCTTTGGACCTACAATATCATCCCATTTACTCCCTCTCTCAATAATAATAATAATAATAATAATAATAATAATAATGTTATCATTTATTTAATGTTTAATTCTGTGCCAGGCACTGTGCTACGCACTTTACATTATCTCAACCATCCTGGAACATAGGTGCTATCATTATCCGTATTTTATAATTGAGGAAACTGAGGCATACAAAGGTTAAAGTGACTTGGCCAGAATCACACCACTACTAAATGTCTGAAGTTGGTCTTGAATTTAGGTTTTCTTAACTCCAGACCCAGAGCTCTAGCCACTATGCCAAATAGCTGCAAAAGAGATGATTTCAGTGAAGAGCCATTGCATATGAAATATCAAACAAATGACCAGAGAAATATAGTATCTTGAGTCAGAGAAGCTGGATTCAATTGTCAGCAGTCACAAGCTGTGAGGCTGTGGACAAGTCACTTCATCATAGCCTCCTTATATGGTGCAACTAGGTAACACAGTAAAAGCAGTATTTGGACAGTATCAGGAAAGGCTGAGTTCAAATATAGCTTCATACTTCCTAATTGTGTGATTCCAGACAAGTTGTGTAAGCTGTTTGCCACTAATTGCCCAACCATAAAATGGGGATGATAATAGCACCTATCTCCCAAGACTGTGAGAATCAATTAAGATAATTATAAAGTGCTTGACCAGTGCCTAGCACATAATATATGCTAAATGTTAGCTATTATTATAATATTATCATCTGTAAAGGGAAGGAAGGAAGGAAGGAAGGAAGGAAGGAAGGAAGGAAGGAAGGAAGGAAGGAAGGAAGGAAGGAAGGAAGGAAGGAAGGAAGGAAGGAAGGAAGGAGGAAAGAAGGAGGAAAGAAGGAGGAAAGGAAGGAGGAAAGGAAGAAGGAGTGAGGAAGGAAGAGAGGGAAGGAGGGAGGAAGGGAGAGAGGAGGAAAAAGAAGGAAAAGTAAAGAAACAGAAAGAAATTGCTCTCTGAAACTACCAAATGACTTCACTAGCTCTCTCCTTGATGCCATCTTGAATGAACTGCTAGAGTCAAAGGCGCACTGTAATGGCTTTTAAAAACTTCATTTTCACTTCCCATTCAGTACCAGAGCAATAAAATTAATGGGTTGAGCATTTTCCTCCTAATAAGCACTGAGGATATAAATGTCTCAGTCATTTGACTTTATAAGGAGGGGAAGCTCTCAGATTGGGGTAGTGTTGCTGCTTTTCTCCAATTTTGGCTCACATTGTCATTTAAATTGCATCTCATATGTTACTAGACACACATAAAAAGATGGTTCAAAGGATTATAATTTACTTTTCTGTACATCACTGTTTTGCTGTTTAAAATAATTTCTGACTCTCTAAAATGAATTTGCAAAAGGGATGGTTTCAGTGAAGAGCCATTGCATCTGAAATAGCAAACAAATGACAAGAGAAATATAGTAACTTGAGTTAGAGGATCTGGATTCAATTCTCAACTCTCATCTAGCTGTGAGGCTGTGGACAAGTCACTTCATAGCTCCCTTACATGGTGTAACTTGGTGACAGTGGAAACATTGTCTGGACAGTACCAGAAGAGGCTGAGTTCAAATATAACTTCACACTTCCCAACTGTGTGATATCAGACAAGTAGTGTAAGCTCTGTTTGCCTCTAATTACTCAACTATAAAATGGGAATGATAATAGCACCTATGTCCCATGGTTGTTGTGAAAATCAATTAAGATAATAATTATAAAGTGTTTGGCCCAGTGCCTAACACATAATATATGCTATATAAATGTAGCTATTATTATATTATTATTATCTGTAAAATGAAGGGGTTGAACCAAATGGTTGTGAAGGGATTTTCCAGCTTTAAATCTATAATCCAAGAAGCTTAGATTGTGCAGAAGGGAGCCATTCCAAGTGTGTAAATACAAATTATCTGTTTTTATTTTTTTTATTTAAAATATACAATTTTTAATCATTTCAGTGATAATTGACATCTTTCAAAGAAACTTAGTTTGACTTGTCATTGGTTCCTTAAAAAAGTGTGGATTAGAAGGTGGCTAAAAGGAGATTGATAAAACCTAATTTATCCCTGTTCCCAAATCCTCCACTATTCTTCAGCTTGAAATTCTAGAACCTGTGGTAAATTCCATTGTAAGAATGATTAGGATAGATGTTTCTTGAGGCCAAAAACCACCCTGAAGGTGTCACAAGCTCACCCTCAAAATACTCTGAAGATGTCACATATCACAAATACTCCTGATCCCAGGAAATCTAGATGATGTGCAGGTCAGGAGCAGGTAAGCAGTCTTTCTTGGCTGAGTTTAGGCACAACAATGTGGATAGGAGGTAAAAGAGATAGAAACTCCCAGGATATCTTAGACTGGCATGCATCACTATTGTCATTGATTCTGTTGCTGATCTAAGGCAATTTGTGTGATGTGATCTCAGATAAGGCAACAAAAAGGCAGCCTGCCCTAGTTAGGTGAAGTTTTACCAACACTAGCATGGTGGGAAAACCTAGAAGCCCAAGACACCTCAAGACTGAGACTAATGCATTTTCCCAGATCCCACCTGGAATGGGTATCTAAGCAAGGAGGTTATAATCACCCAATTTGGATGAGGAACCCCAGAAGAGAGCCATAATGTACTTTGAGAGGTGGCAGCTAAGATACTTCCTTAATAACTCTGGTAGTTTGAGGAATGAGAAACCATGAAAACTTCATCCTCCCAGAAATCAAAATACTGTCATCAATAACCCCATGCTACTCAGCATTACTACACTATTCTGTGAAAAGGAAGTGCCTCCATCCATGATAGCACCTTGGGGCAACACCTCTAAGTAACCATCTAGTTACCTTAAAAGGGGGAAAGTTACTATAATGAAAACTGTTACCAAGAGAATTAAAAAAAAAAAAAAAAAGTTTACAGTTTTTAGAAATAAAATTATCTCAATAATTCTGTCTTCATGCTGGCCATTAGAAAACCAGGAAGTAAGAATGTCATCATTCTAACCAAAATAATAAAGAATAAAGTTTTCTATTTAAAAACTAAGAATGATACGGGTTGTGGTCCCTTTAAGATTTCTTTCTGATTCCCAACCCACCATGGCTGAAGAAGCTAGGACCTTTGATTCACAAATCCTGGTCAAAAGCACCCTTTTGAATTCCAGTGGGAAATATCCAACTTGGGCTGTCCCAGCCCCCCCATTCTAATGATCTGCTCAGGTTTCCCAACCCCCACCTAGCAAATTCTAACCCTGGCTGGAACTCAAGCCAGAAGTCAACCTGGGACTCCACCAACGAGCCCCTTCAGATTATAAAAAGGGCCAAACTGGAGTACTCTCTTTGCAGAGATCCCAAACATGGCATCCTTACATTGGTCATGTCAAGGATCTCTGCCCACTGGACCTGTGGTTCTAGTGCCCTTTTATCTCTACCCTCAACTTTACTAACTAAACTTTACTTCCAAACCCCATAATAAACCTCTTTTATCAATCTAGGTTTCGGGTCTGTAAATTCCTTTAAAGGGCACTCTTACACTGTTACTAGACCTCATTTAACTCTGTATCCTTGCACCGAATCCAAAGGGGTTGCAGGGGAGCCCTATTTGGCTCCCTGTACCCCAAACCTGCCACTAGGCCTCAATTAGCCCTAATTTCATTTAGGTATCCCTTATCTAGACCTCATCAAGAACAAATTTTATTTTTATAAAAATGAGGGAGGGAAGAAAGTAGTAAAAAACTATGAACAAAGACAAATCTGATTTAGCTATCTTAACTTTTTTGGGGAATAGAAAATGGTATCATTTCTTCTATTTTTCTCTAGCTTAAAACCCATTTATCAGTTCCCAGACAATTTGGATGATTGGCAGTATCACTGCCAAAAGGACCAGGAGGCCTAAAGAGGTTAGAAAATATTTAAGCCTTTAAGCCCCTTCAGATCTTCCACTGAAGGTGTCCTGTTCTTCTTTTCTAATTCATGAGAGAATAAATCTATGATAAGCAAAGGAAATTAGATTCAGTGACATTCTGCTAATTGAGTCATCCCCCTATGCTTGGTTAGGCTGAGTTGTTAATTACCAGCTAATCTCATCAATATGGCAGATGACTGGCAGCCAGCAGTTCGATCTATTACTGACACCACTGAAATACAAGATAGCGGTTTAGAGTTTTTTGCTTGACCCCAGTTACGTGATCTCTTCAATTTCATGGATTGGAGTCAACTCTGCTGGTAATCAAGCATCTCACCTGAAATTACCTGGACTGCAAAGCTACTACTCAGCAACAAAGTCAAGCAGAGTGAAAAAGATTAGTATCCAAGTAGCATGTAGGATAAGCAGAAGAAAATGGTAATTTTCCCAATGCTAAACCAAAAAGAAAAAAACGTGTCAAAATTACAAATTGTACATTATTGAGGCTTCTTGGTATTCTCTCCCTACCAATATTGATTACATTTACTTCAGCAAAGAGAAAGGATTGAAAAAGCAATAAAAGAATATTTTTAAAAATAAATCCTGGAATATTTGGGGGCCATAAGAAAAAACGAAAGAGATTCAGAGCGCTGGGAAGCCTTACATGAATTGAAACAGAATGGGAAGAGCTTTATCAAGATATAGTTTATATAGTGATCACAACCTGGTAAAGGAAACTACTCTGAAGTAACTAAAAACTCTGATCAAACATAACTCAAGGACTGATGATAAAGGATGCTTTCCACCTCTAAGAAGGAAGTGGTAGACTATAGCTGCAAAATAAAGCTTACAATTTTTTACAATTTGTAAATTTGTTTCCACTTGTTTCCACTAAACTGTCATAGGAAGGACTGGGAAGTTTGGAGGTAATGGGAAAGAATTAGCAGGGAAGAGTGGAACTAGTGATAGTGTAAACAAAACAAAACAAAAAAAAACACTTGAAGAAAATGAAAAGAGGAAGTCAGAAGGCAATTCAGAAGGCAACATAGAGAACCAAAACACCTTTAGAATTAATGTATCAAATTGAATATATACTTTAAAAGAACACAATCTTTATTAATTTTTTACTGTGTACAAGGTATACAAGCTGCACATGAGATTCACAGTTTTATGCACAACATATTTTCTGCTGCTTATATTTGGAGCATTTGTCAGATTGAAAATAACAAAAAAAAAAAAAAAAAATCACATAAAAAATAAATAAAATACTGTTTACTTTAACAACTCAAGCTAAGTGGCCTGGACTCCTGTTAGATGATATGGTACAGAATGCCTTAATGGTTTAGTAATTTCTTCAGAATGAATGGCTGATATTCTGACAACAAATGAGGGAAGGTCTTAGATGTTCAATCAAAATCAAAGTCTTCTTTGGAATTTTCATATTTTTCCACTTAAAAAAAAATCATCTCAAGAGCCATTGTTTAATCTTTCAAAGGTTCTAAATAATAATGGTAAATTAGATGGCTAGGGCAACAGCTAGATTTTGTTTTCAGTTATCTATACCACCTTGAATTACATATAATGGCATAATTGTATAGCATCAGATTGCCAATGGAAATGGTATTCAATATATATCACATAAGATGACATTTTATGCTTCCAATGTTCTCCTTTCACTTAGCACAGTGTTCTAGGCACCTGCTGATTTATTTGAGTCAGAGGATCACTGACTATTTGATTTGTATTAAATAAATTGTTGGTTCATCAAGGTGAGGGGCAACATGGCAGAGTCATGGGTGCATTTGAAACATGGAAACTTAATTCAGGTATTATCCCTGCCAGTTGATTAAATTGCTTAAATTCAATGAGTCTGTTTCCTCATCTATGAATATGTTTATTCAGTTGTTTTTTGTAGAGGGCTAAAACTGAGCAGATGCAAGGTAATCTAGCACATGAGGCTAAACACCAATTGGACAATTCTCTATTGCCATATGTTTGGAGGATGAACCTACTTAACTATTCTTTGCAGGCTCAATTGGTGGGTGTGGACAAAGAAGGGGAAATGACATGAGTGGGTGGAGTAGGAGGAGGAGATTGATTGATTCTCCTGGTGGTAGAGAGAGAGGAAGGAGGTGTGGAGACTGCTAGATCTAATCCTCTGACCTCGACCTCAAAAGACCAAGAATAAAGACTTTTAATTATCTTGACTCCAGCTGATTCTAAGAGATCCAGGGTCCCAACATTTCATTCACGTACAATATTTTGTGACTCCATTTGAGTGTTGTTTTGTTGTTGTTATTGTTGTTTGGCAGAGACACTGGAGTGGCTTGCCATTTCTTTCTCCAGCTCATTTTATAGATGAAAACAGTGAAGTAAACAGTTAAGTGACTTGTTTGGGGGCTACACAGCTAGTAAGTATCTGAAGCCAGATTTGAAATCAGGAAGATGAATCTTCCTGACTCCATACTCTGCACTCTATCCATTGCATCACCTAGCCTTCTCTGTCTCTGAGGGTTCTGAGAATCAAATGAGATAACATATTCAAGATAACTTTGCATAATTGTACATTATTGAACAGAACTGCTGCTATTACATGCCTGACACAGCAAATTGGCGGGAATCTTGATCTAAGTGTGGAGGGAGTAAGAGAGAAAAGGAAGGGCGGGAAAGGGAAGAAAGAAGGAAGCAGGAGGAAGAGAGAGATAGAAGGGGAGAGAGGGAGAGGGGGAGAGAAGGAGTGAGGGAGAGACAGAGAGAAAAATAGAGCTATAGAGGGGGGGCAGAAGGAGAGGGAGAGAGACAGAGAGAATCAGAGAGACAAAGAGAAAGCATGGAAAGTGGAATGGAGAAAAGGAGGAAAGTTTGAGTGGAGGAGGGGATGTTGGCTTTCAAAAATTGACCAAAATGAAAGTATAACTGACTTTCTCACTAAAATCCTTCAGTTAAGATATATAAAGTGCTAGAGGTGAGCTGCGACCTCAGGATTGCTAAACTCTCTAAAAGAAACAACATCCAGAAAGAAAGAGACATAAGAGTTTCCATTCATTGTAGTTCATTAAAGATGTGATCCCTTAGAAGAAAATGAATCTAAAAAACCTCTTCTAGTAGCACCCCTTTTTAGATAGAAACTATTCAAAATATGTCTGAGAATATTCATATTCCTATCAAAGATGTTCCTATCTCTTCAAAACAAGGATATTGTGTAGAATGCTGCACAGGGAGCCCAGAAATCTTGAATTAAAATCTGACCTCAGATTCTTAGGTCTTGGACAAACCGTTTTAACTCTGCCTCAGTTTCCTCATTTGTAATGGGGAAATGGTACCACCTATGATTTCTATAAAAATAAAATAATGTTTGTAAACCTATTTCAGAAAATTTGAGGTCTTAGCAGCTATTTAGTCAAATCCATATCCAAAAGAAATTTCATACTTCCTTCTCTTCCCCTACCCAACTCCTAAGGAGTAGTAATGGATATCTGTGCTAGATTTGTGGCCATGTGGCATAGAGCAAGAAGATGAGAGATCCCAGCTGTGAAAAAGCTGGCAAATAAGGATTTGGACTGATGAGGACTGTCAGGGACAAGCCAAGCCAAGAACTGTAAGAGACCTTATGGAATATGGAGAGTCGTTAAAAAAACAAAAACAAAAACAAAACAAAAAACAAAAACTTTAGCCAGAGCAAAGAGTGTCTGAGGCAAGCCGAGCTGAGAACTACATACATAGGTTGTATATCAGAGATGCTGGGATAAGAACTTGGAAAACTGATCCTTTTCACTAAAAGTCTTTAGCCCTAGGATCCATCCAATATGAGGAGAAGAGGCAAAAAAAGAGAGAGATTGAGAGAGTCAGAGACAGAGACAGAATGAGAGAGAGACAGAGAGACAGAGACAAACAGACAGACAGAGACAAGAGACAGACAGAAATAGAGACAGAGTCAGAGACAGAGAGATAGAAAGATAGAGAGACAAGGAGGGAAAGAGACAGAGAAAGAAAGAGAGACAGACAGACAGAAAAACAGACAGGGAAGGAAGGAGGAAGGGAGAAGGGGAAGAAGGAAAGAGGAGGAAGAGAGAGAAAGGAGGAAGAGGGAAGGAGGAAAAAAGGGAGGAGAGACAATAAGAAAGAGGAGGAGAAAAAGAAGATGAAGAAAAAAAGATTAAAATGATGATAAGGAAGAAGAAACAACTTATGCAAGAAAGTGGGTTATTAAGTTTTTGTAGCTTGTTATTTGTTTCTTTCCTGATTAAATGTTTTAATATTTCAATACTATTCCTTCTCTGGCTCTATTAGCATGATAAATCACTAAATAGTTTACCTCAGAAGGTTCCAATTTCTTTATTGATTTGAGGTAAGTAAACCAGATAGATTAATTAACATTAAAAATTCTCATGAATTGAATCTGAGTCTGTTAAGATCCAGAGGTGATGGGGAACCCAGGGATACTTCAGTTTGCATAAATTCTATTTGTGTCTGGCTCCTTTTTGTTTCATATATTGGAAAAAATAGCCTCAAATTCATTTTGTCTTTATGACTTCTCTAAGGTAAATGGCAAACAACTTCAAATGGGTTCTTGGTAAAAATGGCTATTCTTTCACATCACACATTTCTGTAAGATTTTTTGAATACCATGGAAACACAGATTAAAACATATTTGTTAGTACCCATAAACATCATTAAAATATTATATTAATTCTTGTTTCCTTTTAGCACATTTTTAAATATCTTTCCACTCTTCTGGAGCTTTCTTTCTTTATTGCTTATCATATTTTAAAACAGCCTTTGGAAAAAGATCTAACTCCCTCAATATTCCCACTCACTCCCTGCATTGTACTTTCCATTCCCTCCCCCCTCCCCCTTCAAAATAATCTATCAGGCCACAGAGATTTTTCCATCTCATAAAATTTTCCACTTTTTCCATTGTCAAAGCCATGGTGAATTATTGGGCAGGCCCAAGCATCAGAAGTCTGAATCATCATAATAACCAAGTGGTAAGAAATATTTTTTTCCATTTTTATTAACATTATGACTTTTGTGGTTTCCTAAGGTCCTGGCCTGTGTTAATTTCTAAAACAGCCACTCTAATTTTCTTATTATTCATTTCAATTTTTCCAGCTAGATTGGGGAGAACATATTGAGGATAAAATGTATTTGTGAGTGCTTGATGATCCCAGTTTACTGCAGGATTTAGGGGACCTCCACCCAAACTCATACACATACATCCACTCACACACCCTCCCACTTTTGGTTCAGTGCTATTTACAGTTAGAACAGGCTCTTAGAAGTGACTGTTAAATTTTGAACATGAATATTATACATCTCAAAAATCAACAAATGCTACCAACCAGAAAAGTACAGACAAAATTATCTTGTACAAAGAGCTCCAAAGAGCTATCCTACATTGTCCACTATTACCTTATACAATCCACAGGTTATGATATAGATGTCAGCTTTCGAGGCTATCTTGTATAAATAGGAAAACCACCAGTTGATTTACAGATGCATGCAATTAGAATAGTTAGCACACTTTGTTCTGGGTCCTTTCCCATAAAAGATCCCACCTCTCCCATTATTAATTGGGAGTTCATCAGGAATTTTTCCTGTTTGCAATAAAGTTTTGCTCCTTGACCTGAAGATTGAGTCTATGAATTCATTCTGTATGACTCCCTACCTTTGTTGGATCTTAACACCTTTACCTGTGGTTGCTCTGCCCAAAGGAATGTAAATTTTAATTGCTAAAACCTCACAAGATATTTTAGGGTTTATGGGCTAGGACCATACCTTAAACCTAATCACTCTGGCACTCACTAATTGACCAGGAATAGGACCAATGCCAAACCACACTTGGTCATTGTTTGGGTCCAGATTGGCTCAGAGTGAATGTAAATAGCAATTGTTTCTGTTTAGATGAAAAAACCCTGAGGGTCCCCTCCCAGATTGCATTTTTTTTACTAGGTTAAAAAGACCATTTTCTGCCTCATTTCTTACCTAACCTTAATCACTCATTGAGTGTTGTCTCAGCCAAACTGAGACCTGTTGAAGAACTAAGCTAAGAACTAAGGGTCAAGGTCTTCCATTGCATGTAAAGGCATCTCCAGTCATCTTAACCTATATCTTGCCACAGAACCAATATGGTTCTAGAGGAAAAAGTGAAGCAAGTGACCGTGCATAGTCTGCCCTCACTTCAATTCAATTCACTTGCATGCCATAGTATCACCTCCCTGAAGTCATGGGCATCTTCAAAAACAAAGAACAAACAACAAACACTACAAGAAGTACCTGGGCAACTCACTTAACCATTAGTCTTAGTTTTACCTATAGGTGAAAAGTACCCACATCTGTATTCTTGTGAGGATCAAATGAGGTAATATTTATAAGAATCTTTGCCAAACCTTAAAGCATTATATAAATATTAGCTTTTATTAATAATAGCCATAATAAGTCAAAGAAATTATACCAACCATGGCAAATAATAGGATTTTGTTAAGTTATTATTTGTATGTTCATATATGCATAGAGTTTTACATTAGATACCTTTGGTTTTGTTAAATCTTGGGTTTACCTTTGGAGAAATTTTAGAAAATTTAGAGGTTATAGAAATTTTATGACAATTTATGAAAATTCACAACATATTTCTGGTTGCTCTTCCTCCCTCAATCTCATGAAAATAATAATAGTACATATCTTTCAAGATTGTTTGAAGGATTAAATAAGTTAATATTTATAAAGCACACACTATTTCAAGAATCTTGTCCTAGAACCCAAAGTGACTCATATTACTTCAAGAAAAGGATATTTGTGGAGCACTGGGTCTGGAGTTGGGAAGACCTCAGTTCAAATGTGGCCTCTGACCCTAGCTAAGTAGTCCTCAGAAAGTCACTTGACCTTTTTTTACCTCAGTTTTTACATTCATAAAATAGGGATAGTAACTACCTCCTGAGATGGTTGTTGTGAGAATAAAATGAGATAATATTTGAAGTGCTTTTCAAATTTGATAGCATTATACCAACATTATTATTATTATTATTAATCACTTAATAAATTATAAATAAGTTTGGGTTTTTGCTATAATGGAGTCAGTTAATTTTGTTTTTAAACTGACATTTATTTCCTAGGATTTCAAAACTTTACCCTAAAAATGAAGTTGATTGATTGCTTGGGTTCAGGTTTGGTTGGCCTTACCAATTTAGAAAGGCTTTGAAGAATCATTTATCCTAGAAGCATAGATTTAGAATTATAAAGAAATTTAAAAGACATCTAGTACATTCCCTCTTATTTCATAGATGAGAAACTGAGGTTTGAAAAAGTTCAATAATTTGCCCATACTATATAGCTGAACTTAGATCTTTGTGACTTCCCATCTGTTTTTGAACAGAAGTAACATTTATTTGGTGAAATAAACAGTAGAACTAGTATTTACTGATCTCAAAATTAAAATATCTTTAATAAAAATAAGGGAAACAACACTATGATATAATAACCTTCAGAGCAGAAAACAAATGAGCATAGTACTTCCTTACATAGATGTATGTGAATGTACAAGTTTATATTTGTGTATGATTATACATATTTATGTGGATGTGTATATATATACATATATATGTATATGTAAATATATTTATTCTTAATTGCAGCCTTCTTGGCAGAGGTAGAGGGAGGAAAAGGAGAAAAAATAACAAATAGGTGCACAGCAGGGAATAAAAGCAAACCTATATATGCCAGTCAAAAAAAAAAAAAAAACAAAAAAGGTTTGTCCTTTGCTTTTAAAGAGGACCATAACATCAGGAAGGTGATGCCATAACATGCAAGTGAATTACATTTAAGTGAGGGAGGATTGTTCAAGGTTACCTGATTCACTCTCCCTTCCATAACCATCTGGGTCCAATGGCCAAATATAGGCAGGATGACTGGAGATGGCTCTGTGTGCAATAGGAAATATAGACCTTTTTAAGCTAAAATCTTTAATAAATCTCAGTTTGACTGAGGTCACATCCATTCAGTGATTAAGACTAACAAGTGAGGCAAAGAATCTACACTTTCATTAATCAAAAAAAAAAATCTAAATAAATAAATCTAGAAGGGGAAGACTCTTAGGGTTTCTGGCCAAAGCAGAAATGATTCCTACTTACATCTAACACTCTCTCCATTGTACCACAATGCCTCATGACAAACCATATATCTTTTATTTGGAAATCAACCCAATCTAGCTAAGTTCTAAGAGCTTTACCAACAGATTGGTCACAAAGCCATGTTTTTTTTTTCCCATCCAAATATGACACCTCCCCCCAAAACCACTCAGTTATGAATGTGTTTTGATCCATATCTATGGAAGGAATATTTGTTATTGTTCAGTCATTTTAATCATGCTCAATATAGTAAGTATCTGATGCCAGATTTGAACTAAAAAAAAAATGAGTCTTACTGATTCTACCCCAGCACTCTATACACTGTGTTACCTAGCTATCCATGTAAGGTATATGCCCAGAGCCATGATTAGAAATGATCATATCTTGGGAAGATGTTAAAAACCACATTTGGAGCAACCAATATCATAAAATATACTCTAAGTTTATGGAGGGTAGAGTTGTTGCATGGGGTGGTAGGGACTGTAGAACACTGAAATGAAGCTGTTGCTGAGAAATTGCCAGGCATAGGATGGGAGAGTTGGTTAGGTCAGCACAACAGAAAAAGAGTTCACCTCAGTGTGACATGGTTCAGGCTGGTATGGTGTGACCTACAGGATTTAGGCTTAATTCATAGCTCAGGCTTTCTAATCTGTGACTTTAAGTAAACCACAACCTCTCTTGTCTGCAATTCAATCACTTGTATACATATAAATGTATACAGTTAAAATCTCTCCCAGCTCTAAGTGTATGAGCTTAGCATCTGGTAGTAATGAATTATCCTGGAAAACTGGGTACTTGACTTCACAGTTTTAGAAAGCATAGATAGTTGGTACAATGGAAGAGTGCCAGGCTTGGAGTCAGAAAGATGATCTCAAATATAACTTCAGACATTTACTAGCTGTGTGATCCTAGATAAGTCACTTAACTTTGCTTGCCTCTATTTCCTCATATGTAAAATGATCTGGAAAAGGAAAGGGCAAACCCTTCCAATATTTTTGCCAAGAAAGCCCCAAATGCGGTCATGAAGAGTAAGATATAACTATGACCATAATGCCTTTGTAGGACCAGGAATGCTATTAGAACTCCCTGAATTTAGCATCCTGTGTAAAAGCTCCTTTATCCTGTCCTAGTTATAGCCATGGGGAATAAACCATGGGAATGAAATTATGAATGTTTATTATCATTATTATTATCATTATTATTATTATTATTATTATTATGTATTTCCCTCCTCCCCCAAAAAAAATGTAACTCTGTATCACTCAGGAGCACTCAAATTTGGAAAATTTCCTCAACTTGATTCTTCTTCCCCCCTCTGCTTTCTGCGCCTTCTTCCATTCTTCCAGCTTCTAAGTAGAATTTGAATTTCTCATTCTCCCCCAGTGTGACTGCTCCTCCTGAAAGGACTGCTGATCAACAAATGCTCTTAGTCCTCCCAGTCTTGATTGTTCAGCAACACTCTAAAAATAACTCTGCCAAAGGAACGTGCAGCTCTCAGTGAGACTGCTGAAGCCTGGATTAGGAGACAGATTAAGCTGTGATAGGCCATCACTCCTGCCTGGCTTGATCTGCTGCTATGCCACGGACTGAATAATAAGTACAGTTCTCCTCTATAATTGCTCCAAAAGTTAAAAAGCAGGATAGTCTATTCAGAGCAATGTTCTCCCCAAACAATAGCAATGTAGTTGTCCTTCAAATGTACCAGTTACTCTAGAGAGGTGGTGTAGTGTAATGGATAGAGAACCATCTTTAAAATTAAAGAGCCTTGGGTAAAAGCTCCTCTTCTGAAAACACTGACTGTGAGATGCTAGGAAGTCACTTAACTTCTCTATTTCCCCAGATAGGTGCTGATTTATATTGATAGAATGAAATATGGTTTTATACACACACACACACACACACACACATACACACACACATGCATGTGTGTCTAATGGTAGCCATCTCTGGGGTGGGGTTAAGAGAATGAAAGAAAAGGAAAAATAAAAAAATTTACATAACTTTATTATATATTTAAAAGGAATAGTAAGTTGAGCATATTTTATATGCAGTCATTTTTTATTATACCATCTTAGATAAATACTTGTTTCATTCCATTAATTAAAAATGAAATAAAGGGGAAAAAAATCAAAAAAAGAACTAAATAACACGACAGTATTCCATCACATTCATGTACCACAATTTGTTCATTCATTCACTAACTGATGAATTCTCATTTTTTGTCACCATATCTCCTGCAAGAGAGGTAATAGATTCAGGGGGCAAAATGAGATATTCTTTTAAAACAAGGTCAATGAAAGAATTTGCTTTGGTTGATTATGCATATTTATTACAAGGAATTTCAGAAAAATAAAATTTATGTTAGAAAAAAGGACTAAAAATTTCAGGCCAAAAATAGGATTGTGGCACCAAATTAAGATAAATTGGTTTGAGAATAGGAATGAGATGTTGATCATACTTCCAGACCAGAAGGCATTTTAGAAAACTAGAAACTTCAAGTAACTAAAGGATATTGAAAAAGGATAGTCAAAGTCCTTAAAGAATTCCTTGAAAAAAAAAAAACTGAAGGTGCAGATCTCCTTTCTCTTACTCTTTAGAAAGCTACTGATGTTTTGAATGAGCACCTTTGATCAACTTTCTGTTTTCATGTTTTGTATACTGTAGAGCTCTGATTTTGGAGCTGGAAATGCTAGGTTTGACTCTATCCTTTTGCTATTTGCCACCTGTGTGATCTTAGGTAGAATGCTAGGCCTTGAGTCAGGAAGATCTGAGTTCAAATGCAACCCCAGAGGACTTACTAGCTGTGTGACCCTAGCAAACCACTCCAGCATCTTTACTAAGAAACTCAATTGGCATGCTGTGGTCCATGGGGTAACAAAGAGTCAGACACAATTGAACAGCAAAGTTGGTAGTGGTATCAGGATTATATAATCATATGCTCATTCTAGAGCTTGAAATGACTTCAGAAGCCATCTGGACTAACCCCCTTATTCTACAGATGAGGAAATTGAAGCCCAAATTAAGGGATTTTTCCAAGGTTACACAGGTAATAATAATCAAAGGTGAGACTTGAACTCAGCTTTGCTGACTTCGGAGTCAGTACTCTTTCCATTTTACCATGCTCTGACTTTTAAAACCCAAGGTCTTCCAACTAAAAGCTTCTAATTAAATTTTTTGTTTAAGTTCAGTTGTTTTAGTTGTGTGCAACTCTTCCTGACCTCATTCTTGGCATAGATACTTGGGTAGTTTGCCATTTTCATTTCCAATTCATTTTACAGATGAGGAAACTGACGCAAACAGGATTAAGTAATTTGCCCTCAGCTTGTAAGCCTCTAAGGTCACATTTGAATCCAGGTCTTTCTGATTCCAAGTCTGGAATTTTATCCTATTGTGCCTATCACTATTGTACCACCTAGTTGCTCACTTATTGAATAAATCCCACCTAATAGTCATGAGTTTATGTAACCAGGGAACCCAGATGGAGGGGAAAAAAATTAACCACTCATCTGTCACTTTACCAGGAGCCCTAATTAGTTGAGCTTAATCAGTCATTCAAAAATAATTACTAAATACCAAAGGTATTCAAAGATCTGTACCAATCACTATAGGAAATGCCAATCATATAAAATCCAGTTCTTGCTTTCAAAATGTTTATTAGGTAATAGGATCACAATCATGGAAATTCAATAGAACAAGAAAAGTGAGTAAGAGAGAAGTATTGCAGGAGGATAGAAGAGACTAGAAGCTGAAGGGAAGCAGAAAAGAGAGAAAGAAGTGTGGGCTGGATTGACCAAAAGATGCTTCTCTATAAGTTGGGATTCAAGTTGCATCTTGTTGAATATTGGAGCTCAAGAGCATTCCACATAAATGGATAGAATGAGCAAAATCTGGAAAACTCGATGCATTTTGGAAAATGAGAAATGGATCAGGTTGCCAAGATCAAAGGATATATAAGGAACCATCAACTACAGTATGAGTACTGTTGTTCCCTGAGTTTCCATGATAATGAAGATGAGAGTGAATAAGAGGATAATGATAATGGTGGTAATGGTGATGATGATGATGTTGAAGATAATGATGAAGAAGATGATAAAAACAATAGAGGCAGGTTGGCATAGTGTATTAATCAATGAATAAACATTTCTTAATTACCCATTATTTGTTGGCCACTATGCTAAATCTCTGGGGTACAAAAGGGGCAGTCTCTGCCCTCAAGGAGCTGACAATACAATGAACTCAAAGTCAGGAAGATATGAGTGCAAATCACAGCTCTGGCATATCCTGGCTATATGAACCCTAGAAATTCAGAAAGAATTTAGCATAGTTCCTGGAACATAGTAGGCACTGTATAAATGCATATTCCCTCCTTTCTTCCCTACCTTAATTAATTTGGGGGGGGCTCTAAGCAACTCCCTAATGTGATAAGTTATAAAGTGCTGACCTGAATTGATAGATATTTCCTCATCTAAAGTTCCCTGAATTAAATGAAATCACAGGTCTGTCAAAGAGGAGGAAAAAGAAGAGAAGGAGGAAGAAAAGGAGAAGAAGAAATAGCAATTAATAATGTTTGATATTTAACAAGTAATAGTGAAGATTTTTTTAAAACCCTTTGCCTACATGATATAATTGACCTCTATAACAACCTTGTGAGATAAGAGTACCTTCCATGGAGGGTCCATTTCTCTATAATTTCCAATTTATCCTAATCGAGTAAATTATTCAGGCTTGGAATATATGTTTCACAAGATCATAGATTTTATAGCTAGCAAGGACCTTGGAGACAACTTAGGTCTACCTCTTTTTATAGATGGAAAAGGAGAGGTGAAATAATAGCTAGAATTTGTATAGTGCAAAAATTTTGCAAAACACTTTACAAATATTATCTCATTTATTCATCACAATAACACTGAGGATTAGGTGCTATATTTATAACCCCTATTTTATTTTATTTTATTTTATTGAGGCAATCAGGGTTAAGTGATTTGTTCAGGATCATACATAAAGATCATGCATCTGAAGCCATATTTGAACTCAGGTCTTTCTGACTACAGAGTTGTTTCTCTACTCCCTCCTCTACCTAGCTGCCTCTCTACACCCATTTTAAAAATTAGGAAATTGAGGCAAAGTTTTAAGTGACTTGTCTAACATTACATAGCTAGTAAGTGTCTATGGCTGGATTTGAATGGAAGTCTTCCTGAATCTAGAACCAGTGCTCTATCTATTGTACCATCTTGCTGGTCACACAGATAGTAAATGACAGTCTATATCTGTAGCCAACCCTATCACTCTGAATTTAGTATTCTTTTTTTTAATAAAAACTTTTTATTTTTCAAAATACATGCAAAGATAGTTTTCAACATTCATCTTTGCAAAAACTTGTGTTCCATATTTTTATCCTTCCCTTATCCCCCACTCCTTCCCCTAGACAGCAAGTAATCCATATATTTTAAACATGTATTCCTTTATACATATTTCCACACTTATCATGTTGCCAAGAATCAAAAGGGTGAAAAATAAGAAAGAAAACAAAAAGCAAGTAAACAACAAAAAAAGGTGAAAGATACTATGTTGTGATCCACATTCTATCCCCACAGTCCTCTCTGGATGCAGATGGCTATCTTCATCACACTCACAATGACTCTTGGAATTGACCTGAATCATCACATTGTTAAAAAGAGCCATGGCCATTAAAATTGATCATAAAATAATTTTTCTTTTTCTGTGTACAATGTTCTATTGGTTGTATTTACTTCACTTAACATTAAATCATATAAGTCTCTCCAGGCCTTTCTGAAATCATCCTGCTGATTGTTTCTTATAGAACATTAATATTCCATAACATTCATATACCATAACTTATTCAGCCATTCTCAAGCTTTTGGGAATCCATGAATCCAGTATTGTTTAAGGAGAAATAAAAATCTCAACTTTCTTGAGTGCTCAGCACTGCTTCTTCACCATTAGAAAACAAGGAGAAAGTAAATACAAAAGACTCTGAGTAGGGTTCAGCTACACTATGATATCCAATGCTCAGTCTCTGTTATCCCACTGTTCAAGAGATTGTTGGATTCTAGGAATTAGAGCCAGTGATTATCTAAGTCCTGCTCCATCTCTACTGGTACCAACATGATCAAGGAAAAGTGAAAGGAAAGCAAAGAGGACATATTTTGTACAATAGTGCTGTATCTTCAGCACTGACACTTCATAGCAATAATTGCAACGTACCCTTAAAAGGCACTTTTATAAAGTGACAAGGTAAACGTAAGCAGTGGGTGATGCAAGTATTATTATTCCCATTTTACAGATGAAGAAACTGACTCTTAGAAGAATGATTTAGCAAGGGTCACATAGCTAGAGTCAGAGACAAGAAGGAAATAGGTATGTATTAAGTGCCTACTAGGAGTCAGGAAGATCTGAGTTCAAATGTAAAATCAGAAACTTGATCTTAGCATCTGTATGACCCCAGGCAAATTACATAACCCCTATCCCCTCCACAAAATAAAATAATATAAAATCAGAGTGAAAAACATAGTACCTAACTACCAAGGTTGTTGTGAGAATCATATTTGATATATTTGACAAATATTATTTTATTTGATCTTCACAACAACCTTGAGAGGAGAATGTTTTAATTATCCCCATTTTACACATGAGGAAACAGAGGCAAATAATTTATCCAGAGTCACACAGCTAGTAAGTATCTGAAAGCAGATTTGTATTCAGGACTTTTTAAATCCAGAGTGGGTGTTCTAAAGAGCCAATTTGCTAACTCCAAGTGGCCTAACATCCTTTCCACTCCAGCTGGTCATAGCTGGGAAGAGGAGGGAAGTCAACACAATAACAGAACAGAGGGAGACTTCATCCTCAGTGAGAAAACCATATGTTTATTTGACAAGGATGGCACAAGTGAATATTGCTAATGGGCTACCAGTGGTATAGTGTGAGCTATCTTGGGACTTATCTAGTTCATAAATTTGAAAGGAATTAGACTATCAGATAATAAAGGTAAGGAAAAAACCTCCCATCACCTCCCAAAGTCTTTGTCTATAACTCAGGAAAAGTATAGCTCTTATGCAGGAAGAGGTCATCTGAAGAGCAAATTGAATAAAGATGTTAATTTAAAGGAGAGAATTTATGATTCTATTAACGGGGAGTCCTGCATTCATATAACACAGCATTCTGAGAAAAGGGAATATTATTTTTCACTCTCAACAATGTTTTCTTCTCATGAAGGGAGCTTCCTGGGGGTCTGTGGAAAGTCCTAAGAGCTTGTCAGGAGGAAAATGTCCATATGTTGGGCAGTCTAGCTGGTGGTGCTGGGGAGAACCACCTTGCCAAATTGTTGAGTGAGGGCTCTAGCCATTTTCTAGAGCTGCAATCTCTTCCCGTGGAAGTAAAGGAAAAACTCCTGGGAAAATGTCAGTAAGAGCCAGCTGACTGGATTTAATGGCATCCCAAATGAAATGGGATAGATAGATAAATGATAGCTATAGCTAGATATTTATCTACAAACAGCATTTATATGCCACTTTAAGGATTTCAAAATGCTTCATAAATATCATCTCATTTGATCTCCACAACCTTATGATATAGGTGTTATTATTATTGTTCCCATTTTATAGATAAAGAAACTGAAGCATGGATAGGTTCACACATCTGGATCACACAACCAAGAATTGAAGCAAAAGTTAACTCAGATCTCTCCATCTTTAAGTATTCCATTCTATCCAGCTGTTATTATGTGTCAAGTGGTGAGGATACAAATTGAAATAGATTCAGTAAATATAAAATATCTACTATGTGTCAGGCACTCTGGCAAGTGCTGGAGATACAAAAAGAGACAAGACATTCCCTGCCTTCATAGAGTTTTCACTCTAATGACAAAAGACAGTGCATAAAAAGGATATTCAAAAGTGGAAAGAACATGAAAAAAAGAGAAGAAAAATGGAAGTGTGGTGAGGAGACTGAAGTGTGAAGGTCTGGACCCTGGCTAGATAAAATGAAAACTGGCTTTTCAGAACCAGGGAACTAAGACTTAGAGTTTAAATTTCAGGAGATAAGGGGTAAGGAAGATGAAAAGAAAGTAAGGCTATGACGAGGTGACAGGGATGATCTGGGCTGGGCATAAACCTCTGATTTCATTGGTATAGACAGCTTATAATGAAAAGAAAAAATGCAGAATATTACTTACTCTGCAACATATAGCCTTAGAGTGGTCCTAGGGCTCATGATTTGGCATTATAGACATACTGTGTCAGAGAAGGGACTTGGATCCAGGCTTTTCTGTTTCCAAGATCAAGGCACTTTAGCAATCCATTCTGTAAACATGATCAATAAAAAGATGTTGTTGTTTTTTTTCTCCCTGAAGATGAGTAACAAAATTTAAATAATAACTAGGCTCAACATAGCACTTTACAATTCACAAAGTACCACCCTTACAACAACTCCAAAAGTTAGACAATGCAAGAATGATTGTTTCTATTTTATTGATGAAAAAACTGAAGAATGAGATTGACTTACCCATGGTCTTATAGCTAGTTATTAGAGAAAGCAGATCTCAGATAAAGATCTCTTGATTCCCTCCTCTTACTATCCAAGCAAAAAATGTTTTAAAAAAAATTAGTCATTAACCTGTGAATTTCTAAAGTACAGGAAATTGTGTTGGCACAGTGGATAGAGCATTTGACCTACAGTCAGGATCACCTGAATTGAAATCTGGTCTTAGATTTCATCTGCTCATCTATAAAATGAGGATCATAACGGCCCCTCCCTCCCAGGATTATTGGTAGCATAAAATATTTGCAAGGTATTTTGTAAACCTTAAAACTATTACTATCTTTAGCCATAGGAACTGTGTCAATTGGGGCATATATTAAGGTTTAATTGGATGTTTATTTATGTATTCACATATGTATGGAAGTTTGGGACAACAGTATGTTGGGTTTGGAGTCAGCAAGTCTCATCTTTGGATGTTCAAATCTTGCCTAAGGTTGTGGACTGGTCTCAGTTTGACTGAGGCTATACCTATTCAATGATTAGGATTGGATAACTATTGAGGCAAAGAATGGATGGGTGATCAGAGTTTTGTCTCAAGAGAGAAAATTTTGAAGGTACCCACAGTAACCTTTTGGTAGTATTTCTTTTCCTATTGGTCTTCTTCCCACAACCCTATAGTATAGGGGTGTGGGGACCCCAAAGAAACACTTCTTCCATCTACAGAAGCTCACACTTTCTCTTCCCAGTATAATACCCCAAGTAAACCTATTCCACCTTCATCCACTGCCTTGATGTTACTTGCCCCATGTATAGAAATTGATAGTTATTACTCTAGAATTACGAACAAGGTTTGAGGCAAAGATTCCATTATCAAACTTGGAATGAAACAGGCTAAGAAATAAGATAGGGCTGACCTAGTAACTCAGCTTAAGGTGAGGGATATGGTAGACAGATATTGATAGACTTTGTGTGAGAACCAGGTAGAGATTTAGAACAAATACATATGAAATAACAATATTTTCCCAGATCCTTGCTCCCCTACCATCACTCCAGGAAGAGTGTCCATTAGTTCAGGGGAAGAAAAATCCATTAGTTACTAGACAGGACTATATCCTGCAGCCATAAAGAGTGAAATTATACTCACAGTAAACTATAAAATCTGGCCTAAGAATCCTGACATAAGATAGGTGAAAAGTATAAAGTAATGAATCTTCCAAATGGATGATCATGGCTTATCATCAGTTATGCTGCATGCTCCAGAATTAATTGCTTTGAGCTCACTGACTAGAGATATGATCTTTAATTCTTTGGTCAAAGGATTAGTGGGTGGAATAAATGTGAAAGTAATGTGTGGAGGAGGAAGTGACCTGGAAGCTGGGGAAATAAGGAGATGAACACCATCCATGGAAAGGGATTGAGGAAGGGATTGGATGATAACTATGCAGAATTTGTATTCTATTATGTTTCAGTTTTGTCTTTTCTATATCTAGGCCTAATGCTGTGCTGGAACATAGATGATGCTTAATAAATGAGTAACTAGTTGATTTACCATATCATGCTTTCTAGCTTATTAGCAAAATGTATTTCCTGCATGGCAAAAGCAAGAAACTCATTTACTTCATCTCCCTCTGGTTGAAAAGGTCTTATCCTGGTGAATCAAACTAACATCTAGACAAGGCAGTCACCAACAAAGCATCTTACATGAGTGGTAGTTGGTCGTAAACTACTAAAATCAAGCAGGAAAGTATAGAGGGAGGAAAATTAGGAAAGGGAAAACAAGAATGATGGAAGAGGACCAGTAAGATCTGAGCTCTTGAGAAGGTAAGTATTCTTCTCCTTCCTCAATAGAAATGCTCCTAAAATTAAAATGATAGCCAACCAATCAAAAGTCTCATCAGAGTTTTTAGGGTAAAATTTCTATAATAGTAAGAAATATATACCTTTTGAACCTACCATTCCCTAGAACAATTTAAAACACAATACCCAGTCCTTAAAATAATGATTTAGTCAGAGGTCTAGCTAAGATACTCAAGACTTTAGACAATCTCAAAGGAGGTTGTAAGTGATAAATCTGGATGGTAGTTCACTGAGCTGATCAAATGTCTGCTCTTTTGGATATTGAGCAAGAAATCTTGATCAATGGCCACCTACTATATTTTAAAGATCTTCTTTCCAAAACTGTGGGTGGAAAGGGGGACAATCCATGGAGAAATTGTAGATTTGGAATTTGTACTCTTCTGTAACACACAAATACTACCATTGTTTTATCCCCTGTTCCAGATTATATAAATGAGATTGATTTAATTAGACAGAAATGACTGCCCACATAAAAACATCCCCTAAAAAGAAGATTCAGAAGGACATGATAGCCATCTTTGAGTATTGGAAAAATTATAATTCAGATAGATAGTAAATAGGTCTAAATGACTTGCTCATGATCACATAGCTGGTGTCTCAGGCCAGATTTGAACTCAGTAAGATGAGTCTTCTTTTCTCCAGGTCTACTACTCTATGCACTCGGCCACCTGGCTGACAGAATGACAAATCTAAACCCAGGTTGGAATAATGGAATGCTAGGCCCAGAAATGGCTGCACCAATTTTTATTTTGTATAGGAAAATTTCCATCTTTTATGTGTGTTAAAACTGATTCTTTTTTATTTTTTTTTCTTCTCAGGAGCACCAGATTGATGATTGGTAGGGAACAATATGTTGCCTGTTATCTTCCACTTCAAGGACAACACTTTGGATTAACGAGGAGTGGTGGCATAAATATGTCATCCCTGATTCTAAGGAGGCTGAGGTTGGTGGATTGAGTTTAGAAATTCTGAACTATAGTAAAACTAAAATCAAATGGGTATTACCATTAAATCTGGTACCAATATGATCAGTCCCAGGGAGCTAAATGGGGGAAAAGAAGAGAAGGTTACAGGTTGTAACTTTGAGCCAGTAATTGAAGGAAAAAAATGACAGTGTAGGACTAGAAAGTTTCCCAATCTAATCAACACGCAAACAAGGCAGATTTGAAGACTCTTATCAAAGATGTGAAGTGCTATGTAACTGGTTAGGTAAAAATGACAACAATAGAGATATAACTCTGAAAATACAGCTAATATCAGGGATAAAAGTTAAGTAATAGTAATAATAGCATTATCGTTATAACATGTATTATAAATTATAATTACATTATTGTTATTACATATTTATATATTACATGCTATTTTATAATACTATATTACAAATTTATTTATAGAATGTTATTTTAAAATGTTATTAAATATTATTACAATTGTTAAATAGATATTTATTAACTCAGAGACCCTTAACAATTAATCCATGCACTTAACTCATCTGTGAATTGAGGAAAATGAACCACATAGCTGTGACAAATTTTGTGAGAATGAAATGAGATAAACATTTTATAGTTTTAGCACAAAAACTGAAACATAATGAGCATATGAATATTAATTATTATAGTTAAAATAGTAAATTAATAAATTGAATATATAAGGAAATACAAACACACATATATAAACAAGTATATATATGAAAAAAATATAGACTCCCGACTCCCAACAATAAAAGAAATCTTAAATTTAGCAAGTCCTGATTCTAACCATAATTCTAACTATAAACCGAACAAAAAATGCCCTAAGACAAAGCAAAAATGACTGTTGATTCTAACACTAACCCAAAAACAAACCCTAAACTAACGCTAAAACTAACTAAAAATAACCATCACACAAACCCTAACACTAACCCTAACCCTAAACACTAACCCTAACCTGAACCATAAACGTAACTCTAACCGTAATGCTAACACTAAGCCTAACACTAACCCTAACCCGACTCTATCTAACCCTAACACTAACCATAAATTCATGCTAAAATTAACCATAACAATAACCCTAACACTAAACGCTAAATTAGCACACTGATGCTAAACCTAAAACTAAACTGAACCATAACCCTAACTCTAACCCTAACCCTAATCCTAAGCCTACACTATCCCTAAATAAACCTAACCTTGACCCTAAACCTAACCCTAAATCTAAACCTAACCCTAACCTAACCCTAAATAAACCTGAACCTAACCCTAACCCAAACACTAAACATAAAATATTTAATTCTGAATTACCATAACCAAATCATTACCATTAAATTGAAACTTAATCCTAAACCAAACCGTAAATTCGAATGCTAACCATAACCCTAGGGCTAATCAAAACCCTAACCATAACACTAACCCTAACCCTAACCCTAAAACTAACTCTAACCCTAATCCTAACCCTAACACTAACCCTAAACCCTAACCCTAACCCTAACCCTAAACCTAACCCTAAACTTAACCATAATTGAAACACTAACCCTAACCCTAACCCTAAATTCACGCTACACCTAACCCTAACCCTAACACCAAAACGAAAATCTAAACCTAACCATAACCCCAAACCTCTAACCTTAACTCTACCCCTATCCCTAAATCTAATCTTAACCCTAACCCTAACACTAATACCAACATTGACTCTAAATTTTAATCTTAACCCTAATCCTAACCCTAACCCTAAATGTCTCCCGACTCCTCAGACTCTAACCTTAAATGCCTCCCGCCTCTATCCCTAACCCTAAATGCATCCTAATCCTAACTCTAACCCTAAAATTCATGCTAACTTTAACCCTAAACCTAACACTAAATATAGTCAATTAATATAAATATGGTTCTTACTAGGGATTCCTAAGTTTCCTGGCTATGAAGGATGGTCTTTTCTCCAGAGAAAATTTTGTGATGAGAAAAGTAGAGTTTCAACAGTTGAAATAACTTGCTTAGAGTCACACGGGTAGCATGTCTGACTCCCAAACCAGCATCTTTCTGTTGGACCATTTGATCAAATCATGCTCAGTTTCTTCATTTTTAATTCATCTGAGTTCAATAAACATTAATCTATAAAACCGATGGTTAATTTAGATCTCTAAGATCTCTTCTATTATTCTGTCATGTGTCAGAGAGGTTTTCTCCAGAGAAAAGACCAAAGGCATCTGATAAAGACTCCCCTGATATATATATATATATATATATATATATATATATATATATATATATATTGCCTATTTTATTTGGAATGCTTATTCAGATTCATCGGAGAGAGGATGTTTCTAGTATACAAAGATCCTAACCTCAGGAGAAAGGGCTTAATTATTAATATATCACTATGTATAAATGTGTGAATGCATGAATATATATTTTTTAGCAAGTAATAGCAATTCATTTGCATTTTCTAGAGTGAGGAAGGAGAGCTTTTGTGTTTACAAAATTCTAAGAAACAAACATCTTCATACACATAATAAGAAGGGTTATAAAAACCACCCAAAAAAAGACATAAAATGAATCACAGCAGTCATCATCACCAAAAGGCCCCAACAATTAAGCCTCAGGGTAAAGATATGCCACATCTTCGATCCTTAGGACCTTGTGACTTCAAGATCCATTGATCCTGTAGTTATCTGCAATAGGGCAAGATATAGATAGCTTGGATCCAATGGCAGCTCATTCAGGATGCATGTGACAAAATGTAACTGAGGTTTTGGACATGTTTTCCGGAAGTTACAAATAATTACCCATTCTTTGGGAAACCAGCCTTATTAGAAACAATAATGTCTTGTAAGTAATAAGGTTCTTTCTGAAACTGTTTTATAATATATATTAATAATATAATAAATCCCTCTAATTTATTCTCTAGAAGCATTCAATTTAATCCAATTAAATCCAATTCAATAAGTGTTATCTATGATAACATTGCTATGATTGGAATTATTTAAAATAGTAATACTTATTAAATACTTAATTATTGAATTAATAAAATTATTAAATACTATGTATTAGGCATCAAGAGGCAGCTTGACATATAGAAATCTGGTTCCATATCCACCAAGACCTGTTCAAATTCTACCTTAATATATACTATGTGACATAGCATAAGTCTCAGGCTCCAGGCAAATCTAATGCCTTCATTTTTTATGTAACCTTTAACTACTCTCTGTATATCTTATTGGTGTGTGGTTATTTATATGTGGTTTCCCCCATTAGAATATGAGTACCCTAAGGGCCAGAATGTCTTTTGCCTCTTTTTATGTTCCTAGTGCTCACCACAATGCCTACCAAATTATACTTGCTTAGAAATGCTTGTTCACTTATTAGTCTTAAGTATCAGAGGAGTCGCCAATTTTCATTTGTAGATAAAATCACACAGTCAATATGTGTCAGAAGTAAAAGTTGAAACCTAGGTGTTCTTATTGTAGAGATCAACTCTCTATCTAAAATAACATGCTAACTTTCATAGTAAAGATTTAATAAATACATCTTGTAGGATGGATAGCTAGACAGATGGATGAATGGATGGATGGCAGCAAGATAACTGTACTATATTACTGGTTACTTAATATAGGAATCAAGTTTTGGAAGTAAACCCCTAATTTCAATTATGTCCTCCACAGACAATAAATCTATGGATATTATTGACCAAGAATACTAAAGTCAGTCAGTCAAAAAAGCTTTATTAAGTGCTTACTATGTTTATCAGTGGTTAACATAAAAGGCATATTTCTGCAGATAAGGAGACCTCTAATTTCAGTCATATCCCCCATCTTCTATGCCAGAAGTTGATCGTGTGGATACTCATCTTACACCTTCCTCAATTGAAGGAATATGTATTTTAGGGCCACCAAAAAAAAAAAAAAAAAAAGATCTTCTAGTTAATGGTTATGTAGTTAGTGGGCATTTAGGATAGGGCATAGGTTGACAATGAAACAATGGGATGAGAGATACTATTGACCATGAATTTCATTGTCAATCAGCCCAATAAGCATTTGAGTGCATATTATTTTCCATGCATTGATGTGCTGGTGACTAAAAGAAAGACAAGAAAAGTTCTTGCCCTCAAGAAGCTTACATTCTAATCAGGGAAACAATATGTATATACACTAACTAGATAGAAGGTAATCTACAGAGGGAAGGTACTACCTATTGGGGATAAGGAAAGGATTCCAACAGAAGGGGAGACTTAAAGGACCCTAAGAGATGTGGAGGAAAAGGGAAGGCTTTCCAAGCATGGGAGCAAGCCAGAACAAAGTCCTGGAACTTGGAGGTGTAATGTCATATGCAAGAAACAAGTAGAGTAAACCGTAAGACCAAAAAGGTAGGAAAGGACCAGGTTGCGTATAGTTTTAAATGCCAAACAAAAGACATTGGATCCTGGAGGTAACAAGAAGACATAGGAATTTGTTGCATACTGGAGTGACATGGTCAGACCCACACTTTTGAAAAATAATTTTGGCAACTAAGTAGAAGATGGATTGGAAAAGGGAGACCTGAGCTAGGAAAATCAATTCAGAAGCTGTTGCAATAGCTCAGATGAGAGGTGATGAGGGCCTAAAGGAGGATGGTGGCTCTATGAGTAAAGAGAAGGGGCTGCCATTGTCCTGGTGTACCCAGGAGAACCCAGATTGGATTGAATGACCTCAGAGAAACTTTCCAACTCTAAATCTAAGCTCTTATGATTGGTTCCTAAGGCAGACCATCATTTTAATAGCCTAACTCTCTGTGATATCAATCCCATTAGTCAGTTATACTCTTAGAAGAAAGATGAGAGGACAGGCAAGGAAGGGGTTAAGAGAGGAAAATGATAACTCTGCTCACGTACTTGTTTTAGCCCTGGATAATAAAATAATAAAAAGACAAAAAATCATCAATCAATGAAATCACATTTATTAAGTACCTATTTGTACCAGGATCTGTGCTTGGTGCCAGGGAAATGAAGATAAAACTTGAAATAAACCCTACTGTAAATGAGTATATCTTCTAATTATGTTGATTGTAATGATGAATATATTTGGATCAAGGGGAAGGTCATTAGCACCTAGGGGCATCACAAAGGAACATTTTAATAATAAAAACCCGCACTTGAATAGCCCCTTTACACAGTACTTAACAAATATTTTCTTTATTGATTATTACATCAATCCTGGGGGTATGGAAAGGGGAAGGGAAGAGGTTAATGCTGTTATTATCCCATTTTTACAAAGGAGGAAATTGAAGCAGAGGTTAAATGATGGAATAATGGGGTCAGACCTCTCAAAAGGGAAATTTAGAATTCTATAGGGAAATGTTTTCACATCAGACTAGCAGCATCCCTAGTTAGGTGGAATCTAAAGAGTATGCATACAAATTCCTGAAGCATCTTGGGGAACCTTGCCCTGAACAGAATCATTATCCTGTTGTTGTAGTGGTGGTAATTGTTTTTAGTTATATCCAACTCTTCATGACTTTTATTGGGGTTTTTCTTGGAAAAATAGTGAAGTGATTTGTCATTTCCTTTTCCAGCTCACTTTACAGATGAGGAAACCAAAGCAAACAGGGTTATATAATTTGCCCACTGTCACACAGCTAGTAAGTATCTGAGGTCAGATTTGAACACAGGGAAATAAGTCTTCCTGACTCCACATCAGATACTCTATCCATTGCATCATCACTCCAATTGGAGGAATTACCTCAGCTGAATGGCAAGAAAAAAGATAAATGTATTAATTACTAAGGTGTGTGTGTGTGTGTGTGTGTGTGTGTGTGTGTGTGTGTGTGTGTGTTTTAAACAGCCAATGAAGAAATATTTTTGCTTGACTATCCATATTTATTACAAGGTTTTTCTTTCAGTTGCAGGGAGTGGAAGAGGAGGAAGAAGTAAAGGGAAAAGCAAAGAGACTCTTAATAAAAGCATTTAATTTAACAAATTAATGCCTATGTCTCAGAGCCCCTTTACTACAAATAAGGGAATATGTTACGTTGGACAAGAGCCATAGAAAGTATGAATTTGGGCACTATGGGCAAAGTCACAGACTGGCCAAAGGATGGACTGTATTCACTTCAATGCAACAAGCATTTATTGAGTTCTTACTCCAGGACAGACTGTGATAGACTCAGGAAATAAAAATACAAAATTCAAAAGAGTTCTTGCCCTCAAAGAGCTTACATTTTTCTGGGGCAAATAACATATGCATAGTAAGTAAACACAAAATATGGACAAAATAATTTCTTTTTTTAAGCTTTTTATTTTCAAAACATATGCACAGATAATTTTTCAACACTGACCCTTGCATAGTCTTGTGTTTCAGATTTTCCCTTCCTTCCCCCCATTCCCTCTCCTAAATGGCAAGCAATCTAATATATGTTATACATGTTAAAATATATGTTAAATCCAATAGTGTAAACATATTTATACAATTCTCTTGTTACACAAGAAAAATCAAATCAAAAAGAAAAGAAAATGAGTAAGAAAACAAAATGCAAGCAAATTATGTCAAAAAGAGTGAGAATGTTATATTGTGATCCACATTCATTTCTCACAGTCCTCTCTCTGGGTGTAGATGGCTCTCTTCATCACAAGATCATTGGAACTGGCATCGATCGTTTCATTGTTGGGAAGAATCACATTTATCAGAATTGATCATTGTAAAATATTGTTGTTGACATGTGCAATGATCTCCTGGTTCTGCTCATTTTACTTTCTTCATGTAAGTCTCTCCAAGCCTCTCTAAAATCAAGATGTTGGTTGTCCCTTATAGAACAACAGTATTCCATAACATTCACATGCCATAACTTATTCAGCCATTCTCCAACATATGGGCATCCATCCAGTTTCTGGCCACTACAAAAAGGGCTGCCACAAACATTTTTGCACACACACAGGTCCCTTTCCCTCCTTTAAGATTTCTTTGGGATACAGATCCAGTAAAAACACTGCTGGATCAAAGGGCACAATTTGCTAACTTTTTGAGTGCTCTTACAGAATGGCTGGGTCCATTCACAGTGTCACCAACAATGTATCAGTATCCCAGTTTTCCCACATCCCCTCCAACATTATCATTATCTTTTCCTGTCATCTTAACCAATTTCAGAAGTGTGTCTCAGAGTTGTCTTAATTTGCATTTCTCTGGTCAATAGTGATTTAGAGCATTTCTTATGTGACTAGAAAGGGTCCTAATTTCTTCATCTGAAAATTGCCTATTCATATCCTTTGGATAAAGTAATTTCATGAGGGAGAAAGTGATAGTAGCTAATGAAATACAGAGTCTGTATAGGACATAGAACATGAACTGAGCCTTGAATGAATATTCCACACTGCTGCTGGGATTCAAAATCTGGAAGAGGAGGGATAATGATCATTGATCTGGGTTTTAGCCCTGAATAATAAAAAAATTTTAAAAAATCATCAATCAATGAAATCGCATTTTGTACCAGGCTTTTGACAGGGAAATGAAGATAAAAATTGAAATAAACCCTACTGTAAGCGAGTATATAGTCTAATTATGTTGATTGTAGTGATGGATATATTTGGATCAAGAGGAAGGTCACTAGCACCTAGGGGCATCAGAAAGGAAGAGAGAGGGATTGTCCAGGCATTTCCTGATAACATATCAATGGTGGCCACTTTGGGCATGCACAGACTTTGACTATCCACCATACCTAGAATACTTTTCCTCCTCATCTCTGCCCCTTGGCTTTCCTGGTTTTCTTCATTATTGTTATTGTAGACTGTTTTCAGTTTGGGGAAGCTTTCTTTCTAGGCAAAAATACCAGAATGGTTTGCCATTAGTCACATAGCTAATACATGTCTGAGGCTAGATTTGAACTCAGGAAGATGAGTCCCCCTAACTCCAGTACCAGCACTCTGCTTATTGCACCATCTAACTGGCTTCCTTCAAGAAAATTCCATTTTCTATAAGCAGCTTTTCCCCCAGTCTCTTCTATCCCTCCACTTTCAGTATCTTCCCTCTACCCTTCCATTTGCACTTCATATATCTTGAATGTACATCATTTTTGTATGTCTCCCTCCTCAAAATGAGACTTCCATAAAAGGAGGGACCAAGTTTCTGTCTCTATGGGGGGAGGAGTAGGATACAAAACAATGTCTGGCATTCTAAGAACTTAAGAAATATTTTCTGGGGCAGCTAGGTGGTGCAGTGTACCACCAGCCCTGAAGTCAGTAGGATCTGAGTTCAAATCTGATCTCAGACACTTAACATTTCCTAGCTGTGTGACCCCGGGAAAGTCACTTAATCCCAATTGCCTCATTAAAAAATAAAACTAAATTAAAAAAATTTTAAAAATAAATATTTTCTAATTTACTGATGAGATGCACATGGGCAGACCTATATGATAATATGTTTGTATTTTCATAGCACTTTAAGATTTATAAAACATTTTATATACCTTTATTTAATTTCATTCCTCTAATATAAATGTTATTCTTAGCACTCCCATTTTATCGATGAGGAAACTGAGGTTGAATAAAATTAAGTGATTTATCCAGAATCACATAAATAGTAAGAATCCAAGGTAGGATTCAAATTCAATTCTTTCTGACTCCAAGGCCAGCACTCTCTTCACTATGGCACCGAGGCACATATCACAGAAGGCTTCTGAGTGCCTCATTATCATCTCCATCCTCCATCCTCACTCCCACCACAGAGGAAATCTTCTACATCAGAGATGTCAAACACCTCTGTGGGCCTGCCTTGGGCTGTGAGCTACTTTGAACTAGATCAAGATAAAATTGGGGAAAATTGAACAAAATAAATAAAACACAATAAAATATAGCTATTATTACATTTTAAGATTCAATCAATATGTTGCCTTTTGTTGTCTTTATGTACAGAATAGTAGTCCTTGTTTTTATTTGAATTTGATACCACTGCTTTACATTACTTGGATATTTGACTCTGTAGGGAACCCTTCTACACAACTGCTAAACTCTGAGCTTCTGAATGCATTCCCTTGGGTCTTGTAGCTATGGAACAGCCTCCCCTATGTTTGCTTATAAGTTGAGAGCAGAAATTGAAGGTCATTTAGACACAAGCCTCTTGGGATTTTCCAAGATAACAGATAGAGGAAATTTGGATGACCCCAAGAATAGTTAACCCTCAACTACTGATGCCAAGATTCTTCATTTTGAGAAGATAGCCAGCAGATAAAAATTCTGATTTGAGTTCTTGGAAAAAGGGTTGCCTCTTAGGTTAGGAATACTAATTGGTGGGAGATGCATTAGGAAGTTTGGGCTGAGGGATATGATCTGGGTAGATTTATCCAATTAGACTCGTGAATAAGCCTCTACTTACTAAGGAATATGGAAGCTAGGTAAAACAGTGTCCAGGAGCCATGAAAATTGAAATAAAATCCAGCAGCAGACACTTATTAGCTGTAGGACCCTGAGCAAGTCACTTCAACTTGTTTGCCTCAGTTTTCTCACCTGTAAAATAAATTGAAGAAAGATATGGTTCACCACTCCAATATCTTTGCCAAGAAAAGCCTGAATGAGATCATGAGTAATTGAAAATAACTGAACAAAAGCACTAGGAAAATTCTACCCTTCTCTTTTCATTCTACCTATCTACATATTCTAATCACATGTGAATGTCATAATGGAATTGATTATATAAAGCATGATTTAACTGCATGTAATCTTTACTCATCAAGTCACCAAGCATTTAATAAGCATTTACTAGGTATCAGACACTATGCTAACTGCTAAGCCAGAGATATAAAGAAAGATAAAAACTTGGTTATTATCCTCAAAGAGTTGATGTTCTAATGGGGAGAAAACAGGCAAAAAAAAACTATGTACTCACACATATGTACATACATCTTCAGGATCAATTTGGAGGTAACAGAAGGAAAGCACCAGCAATAATGGAGACTGAGAAAGGCATCTTGCAAAAGGTGGAATTTTACTAAGACTTAAAAGAACTTAAAAGACTTAAAAGAAAGGGATCATTTGAGGCATGAGAGATGGCAAGTGGAAAGAATAGAGCTGGGGGGCAGTACTGACCCTGAGTTCAAATGTGACCTCAGACACTTAACACTAGCTGTGTGAACCTGGGCAGGTCACTTAACCCTGATTGCCTTACACAAAAAAGAAAAAAGTAGATTTGGGAGATGGAATGCTATGTGTGAGGAACAGAAAGAAGGTCATTGCCACTAAAACATAGGGTCTTGTAGAAGATAGAAAGGGTCCAGATTATACAAATACTCATATGCATAAAATTAAAAGGAATAGCACCCCCCCTAAAAAAAGTGGAAAGGAGTTTCACCTGGAGTGGAGGAGCCAGCCAGGTTCTAATATATCACATTTGGATATAAGGGAAGAAACTCCCTAGTACTGGAAGTCAAGAGGGTGTGAAACCTAAGTAAACCATTATTTATTAATGTCTCCAAATTGGGTAGACAGTCATACAATCTATCACTGGCTTAAGTAATAATAACTTTCTCAAGTTGTCAATATGTCTGAACTCTGCTAGTTTTGAACTACCTTCCCCATAACTACCAGTAGAGAGTTCATATCTGTAATCCAGAGTATAATAGAAATAAGAAGTTTGAATCCAATCATCAGTTCTCTAATGAGAGAGCCTATTGGATAGGTCCCTTTTCCCTGAATCTTCCTAAAGAGAATTTGGGATCATTCTTCCTGACAGAAGAAGATGCTGAAGGACGTAACTAATGAAGTCAGAAATGGGTGGACTAGACAGTGAACTTAGATTCTTTCTCTTTATGGCAATGGTTTATATCAATAGAACATAAGCTTCTTGAAGGCAGGGATTGCTTTTGTATCCCTCACGCCCAATGCAGTGTACATTGTCGGCACACAATATTTATTGTGTTTGACTAAATTGAATCGAACTACCAGGGTAAACCAAAGAAAATTATTATCAGTGCCTCTAGCACTTTTTCTGTACTCTGGTTTGGGACCCTTTTTTGGAGTTTCTATGTTGCTCTTGTTTTGTGTTTGCTATTAGGGGAGGTCAAATACTTGTTGAAAGAAAAATCATAATCTGAAAGGAGCCTTGGCATCTCCATATATGTTTATATGTCACTAAATAAAGGGTAGAATGATGTAGGCTAAACAGATTTGACTCCTGCCACTGTACCATATGTCAATAGAAATCACAAAATGACTAATGAATTCATAAGGTGTAGCCCCAAGGTACTCCAGAATATTCATAGAGTCATGTTTTTTTCTTGCTTTTTTTTTTTTTTTTTTTTTTGTCCAGATATATTATTTAATCTGAACAGGGAACTCCCAGCAAAGAAACTTCTGCTAATGAGTATTGGCAATTAGTATGGAAATCTAACACAGATAGTAGATAATAGATTACCAGATAGTTACCAGAAAGCATGGTGAGTTAAAATGATTTACCCAGTTACTATTTGTTAGAAGTGAAATTTGAATCCAGGTATCCCAGATTCCAAAGCTAGTTCCCTATCATTTCATCATCCTGCCTCTTTTCCTTTGTGCAGACTTGTGCATTTATGAAGCACTTGAGTAGTTTGTATATGTCCAAATCTAGAAGAATGTAGATCTTGGGTACAATAGCATGATCAGATCTGTGTGCTATATTAAAGTAGCACTAACTGGCATCTGGAAATGACATTTGTTGTCAGGATCAGGAAAAGATGATGCACATTTATCCTGGTGGCATCCTCTCGGGATTATTCTGATATCAATAAATCATAGGTAAATGATCTTTCCCCCTTGAATCTCTAAACAGCTCAGAGAAAAGAGGGAAGATATTCCCGGTAGAAGGAATAATGTGAAAACATGGAATCTGAGAGGATACTGAATTTTGGTGGAGTGGAGGGTGGTGCTCCCTATTTTACTGAAGCATAAAATTATGAAGAGGAATCCTGGCACTACCACTTATTAGCTATGGGACTATAAAGTAACTCATATTACTTTTCTGGGTCTCAGTTTCCTCATCTAGAAAATAAGGCTATCTTACTTAAACACAGTGACTATTTTAATTTTGGAAAAGACAGCATTTAAGTTGGCCTTTAAGCATGGTTAGGAATTAAATAAGCAAAAAAAGGGAGAAAGGGAATTCTAGGCAAAGAGCAGTTTGAACAAAAGCACAAAGACTTATGGGTTCAGCTCATGTTCAGAGGAAGAGAGTTGCCAGATTTTACTGGATTAGAGTGTGAATAGAAGGGAATAATAATGAGATGACTATAACCTAGCTTTCTTTAAGTCCCAAATAAAATTTCATCTTTTACAGGAAGCCTTCTTCAATCCCAATTAATTCCAGTGCTTCTTTGTTATTTCCTATTTGTTCTTTATACAAATATATATTGCATGTATGTAATGTTTATAGTTTGATTTGTATATATTTGCTCACATGTAATCTCTCCCATTACATTATAAATTCCTTAAAGGCAGGGACTTACCTTTTGCCTCTTTTTGTATCCTCAGCACTTCTTCAGTGTCTGGCACACAATCGGTGTTTAATAAAAGTTTGTTTATTAGTTATTAATATATGTTAATTAATAACTAAGATTGTGTTTATTAATAAATAATTAATAAATCTTTATTGTTTGGTTTTCAATTGATTCTTTCCTAGAAGTCTGATCTCCTCTACAGTTGGGAGAAAAAATATCTTCCCTTATACTCAGGAAAGAGGGAGGGAGAAGGGAAGGAGGGCAGGAAGGAAGGAAGGAAGGAAGGAAGGAAGGAAGGAAGGAAGGAAGGAAGGAAGGAAGGAAGGAAGGAAGGAAGGAAGGAAGGAAGGAAGGAAGGAAGGAAGGAAGGAAGAAATGGACAGAGAGAGAAGGAGAGAAGGTAGAAGAAAGGAAGGAAAGAAAGAGGGAAGGAGAGAATAAGGGAAGGAGGGAAAGAAAGAGGAAATTCCCTTACCAGACTATAATCTTTTTACATTCCCCAGAGCATAGCACAGTATTCTATATACAGTAGGAACTTTACAAATGTCTTTTGCTGGTTTTGGACAGATAACTTTTAAGGTGTTTGGAACCATTAAAGATTTTTTTGAGCACAAGCATGACATGGCCAGATCTCAAGGGATAGTTCCTAGAGCCCAAAGGGATAGTTTTCAGGCATCACTTTACATAGATATGGACATATTGTCATTCTGGCAGCCATCACGTCTAGAGTTGAATTGTCTCATTCTGTAAGAAATGGTTCAGCAAACAGCATTAAAAACAAGAATTTAAATTTCAGGCTCAGTTGATGGCTAAAAAAAAAGTGAGTGTTCTCATCCAAACATTCAGTGATTTCTATTAACTTTAATATAATTCATATGGCCAGTGCCTTTCACTGGTCCCCAAACTGCTGAACTTGCGAACTATTTTATCTTTTGCAAATTAGCTGCAGAAGGAACCAAAACATTTTTTTTAGTTCTCATTCACCTTTTGTGAGATCATTCTACACGTATCTCCATCTTGCAGGAATTCCTATAGGCAGATGCTGATTCAGCTAAAGGAGGAGTCCAACTATCTAAGGAGCTAAAAACCATTACTGGGACATTGACTGCCATCATATCTCCATGTGAACAGCCAACATGTTAGAAATATTATCTCCCTTAGAAAAAATAAAGAAATATTATCTCCCACACTACATAAATTACCTTGTGGTTCATCTTGCTCTTCTCTCCTTTTGGATCAATCTTTAGAGGTGAGTAGTTGTTGGGTATCCTCCTTATAGGCCTAATGGCAGTTGGTGACAGAGTAAATTGTATAGCACAAAAGTAGATAGTAGACCTAATTTAAATCCTTTTTTAAATCCTTAATACCTGTAAGACTCTGAGCAAATCATTCCTCCTTAGCTTAGTTTCCTCAATTGTAAAATGGGGAAAATAATAGTTCCTACCTCACAAAGTTCTTGTGAGGGTCAAATATAGTGTTTTGTAAACCTTAAAACATTACATAAAGAGAACGAAAAACACAATTATTATTAAATATCTATTATGTACCAAGCACTGTGCTAAGCATTTTATAGCTATTATCTTCGTTAGCCCTCATAATGATCATAGGAAGTGGATACTATTATTAGTCCCATTTTATAACTGAGGAAACTGAGGTAAAGCAAAGTTAAGTGATTTGCCCAGAATAACATAGCTAGTAGATGTTTGAGGTCAAATCTTCCTAATTATAGGCCCTAGACTATCCAAAAGTGAGCTGCCTAAATTTTAGCTATTCTTATAGTTATTATTTAATGTAACAGATTATAAGAATGAGCTCTATTAATGCAATAGGTCAATGCACTTGCTAGTGAACTACCACTGCACAAAGCATGATGATATAAGGTTAGGCCTATTTGTAAATAAAAAGTAAGAAAGTAGATGAGCTGTCAAAAGAAACCACAGTCTTGCAGTTGGGCTTTGCTTTATTTTTATATTTCCCTTTGGCATCCAGCCACACCCTAATAATCTATTTAGAAAATGACAGGAGGGTTAGAATTGAGAATTTGGATAATCCAAAGCTTATAATGTTTGCAATTGTTGGAAAAGTGGCCTCTAAATGGATGATGATTAGAGATGGAATGCCCACTCTAACTAAAGAATGAGATCCTTCATGGCTGAATAAGTTATAGCATATTAATGTAATGGAATATTGTTATTCTATAAGAAATAAGCAGGCTGATTTCAGAAAAGCCTGGAAAGATTTATATGAACTGATGCTGAGTGAAGTGAATGGAACCAAGAGAACCTTGTACACAGCATAACAAGATTATGTGATGACCAGATGAAGTCTGATGGACTTTTTCACCAGTCTGATCACCTTTTCAACAAGGAGGTGATTCAAGGAAATTGCATTTGCCTTGGTATAGAAAACGCCATCCACATCCAGAGCCAGAATTATAAAGACAAAATATATATTGAAGTATAGTATTTTTACCTTTATTTCTTTGCTTGTTTTCTTTTTCTTTCTTGTGTTTTTTTTCCTTTTTTGATCTGATTTTTCTTGCACAGCATGACAAAGATGGAAATATTTCATAATGAACATGTTTGATTTATATCAGACTTTTTGCTGTCTTGGGAACGGAGGAAGTAAGGGAGAGAGAAAGAAAAATTAGGAATGCAAAGTCTTACAAAAATGAATGCAGAAAATATCTTTACATATATTTGGGAAAAAATACTACTGAGGAAAAAAAACAGTGAGGTCTCTCATGGAACAGTAAGCCCAGTAATTAGGAATTTCAGTTTTCAAGGGACAAAGTTGAACCTGAGGGCATGAGCAATAAGCCTACCCAAATTTCATGCTTGTGGCAAAAACTTCTTTTAGAGATGAGAGCCCTTTTAGCCAAGGGTCTGAAATGAATAAAAAGGTCATTCTTCATTGCTTATAAGAAAAATCTGGAAAGGTATTTCTCTATCTCTCCCCCTTGGGAAGGGATTTTCTGGTCCATGCCTGGAGCTGCTGCTTTTCTAAAAGGACTGCAAAACAGCCTCGAGATTTTAAGCCAAAAGAGCATAGCAGAGCCCCCTCTTCATATAAGGAACAGATAAGATTATAGTCAAAGATTTCAGCTGAAGCCAGAAACTGAAAGCAGAAAAAAACAGTCATGCCCAGCAATGGCCCCCAGCAGAAGATGGGGGAAGTGAGTCAAGCTGAAATCCTTGGGAAGCAGACCCTCACAGAAGCACACTTAAGTTAACACTGGTGATTGGAAGTATCAATTGCACCTTCATGTGTTTTCTTTGCATATGTCAATTCTTCCCACTGATGGCATTTAAACTGATAGAAAACCATGTCCCAAGTATGTTGTAGAAAAGATTTATATCTACTTTTCTTACTATGAAATTTCATGGAAATACCTTTACTTTTAACTAATTGCATCTTCTGGTTATCAAAAATAATCTATGATTTTAGTGGAAATACACCCACAAAATATCTTGAACTTTAGTGGATTCTAGTCTGGGGGACTCCAGGGTACTCACTTTATGAGTTAAGGGTTACCTCCAGAGACTATTTTGGAAAAGACCAAATTATACAATCTAGAAAGTAGAGAAACAATTCAAGAGGTGAAGCTCTCTTCAAAGGCTACAGTCTCTGACTTCCTGAGAGGAATAGAAAGAGTTACCGAATGTTCCATCAGTTAGTGTGCAAAGTTTGTGTTTGACAGATGTATCTGGAAGCCTCAGGGACTGCTTAAGGCTATGTCTGTCAAGTAACAAGTTTCTTAAACTGTGAGAGAAGAACTGAACTGGAAAGACAAACTTTCCACAAAGCTGGCTGTTTCCATTTCAGAAAACTGGCTGATCCCTTCTCCTCTCTTTCTTTGGAGGAGGTCATAATGCCCAAGGTGGGTTTCCTGAGCTGAGTGACATTTGAGTGTTTGGTATGAATTCCCCATCGGAACAGGATGACAAATTTCTCTTTAAGATTCCCTTCTGCCCCCATCTTCCCTCACAGCCTCACAAAGACTCTAGGCCCCCAGGGGAAAATGGAAGACATTGTGGGAAAATGACTAAATGAATCACACTCATTTTTCACTATGGAATCATCCCTCACAGCTTCCTCCTCCTTCCCTCACCCCATGACTAAAATGCAACTTCTCTCCTTTAATAAATATCTAGGACAGACCACCAAGGGGGGAAACTGATGAAAGCAGAATACAAAGCAATAATCTTTGGAAATGAGATCTCAAGAGGTATAACCATTAGCAAGCTCTATAGATTTTTCCAAACACTCTAAAAATGAACCAGAGAAAAGATGTCATTAAACAAGAAGATCTGGATTCAAGTCCAATTTAGGATATTCACTATCCAAATGACCTTGAATGATTCACTTCAATTCTCTGGGAAGCCTCAGTTTTCTAATCTGTAATAATAATTGAGTTGAACCAAATGGTTTCCAAATTCCCTTCCAGCACTAGAGTTAGCTATAATGTATATGTATAAGTATATAATGAACAGAAAGATGATTCGGTCATGTCGTAAGAATGAGTGATAACCAGTGTGCCATTTATGTATTTATTTAATATCCTCACAAGGCTAAGAAAAAGTGAGGAAAGTCCCCAGTCTACTAGGATAGCAAACCTATGGAAGACTTGCATAAAAGTCAAATAAAATGGGGAGGGATGAATAGAAGGGCTGCAAATTCCAACCACTGAAAGGAACAATCACATTGGTAAGATCATGAAAGAAGGGAAGAGGATAAGCATGTATGTAGCACCTACTAATACTGTAATAAGTAGACATATATATATATATATATATAGACATATATATATATATATATATATATATATATATAGCACCTACTAGGGCACTGTGTTAAGAAAGCATTTAAGTAGTACCTTTTATGGCATTATGACAAGTAAGCATTTACATAGCACCTACTATGGCCTGTGATAAGTAAGCATTTGCATAACACAATGGCACTGTGGTAAGTATACATTTGTGTAGTACCTACTGTGGCACTATGATAAGAAAGAATTTATTTAAACCTATTATGGCAGTAATAAGGAAGCATTTATATAGCATCTACTATGGCACTATGCTAATCTCAGTACAAGTATCTCATTTAATCCTCATGTCAACCATGGGACGCTGTTATCACCCTTAATTTTATAATTGGGGGAACTGAGACAAACACAGGTTAAATGATTTTCCCAGAATCAGTTAAGTGTCTGAAGCAGGATCTGAATCAGTTCTTTATGATTTCAGATCCACCGAACTATTTTCAGACATCTTCCCCAATATTTATCATTTTCCTTTTATATCATGATAGGCATGAGGTGGTATCTCAGAGTTGTTTTAATTTTCATTTCTCTAATCAATAATGATGCAAATAATTTTACATTTCTATGTATAGCTTTAATTTATTTATTTGAAAATTGCCTCTTCATATTTTTAATTATTTATCATTTGGAGAATATTTAAGTATTAAGTAACGGAAAGATACACTAGAGACTTCTGAGTTGTGTCTCTGAAGTTGATATTGTTGTTCAATCTTTTCAATCATGTCCAACTTTTTGTAATCCTATTTGGATTTTTTTGGCAGAGATACTGTCATTTCCTTCTCTAGCTCATCTTGCAAATGAGGAAACTGAAGTAAACATAGATAAATTTCACACATGCCCAGTGACACACAGCTGCTAAGTGTCAGAGTCCAGATCTGAAGTCAGGAAGATGAGTCTCCCTGATTCCAGGTCTTGTTCTCTATCCACTGAGTCATGTATGAAAAGAATGCAAGTGCCAGTGTGAAAATAAAACCTACATAGGACCCATTGATAGATAAGTGATTGGCTTCTTTCATAGAAAGGATTCTAGTTTCCATTTGACTGCCTTTTCCGAGGATGCTCTTGTGCCTAGCAACATACACATTCTCTGAACTATTAGCAATAAAACTTCATTTTTTAAAAAGATTTACAGCTACATTCAGAGCACAGAGAGTATTTTCATGAAGTGAGAAAAGGAGAACACCATCTGAACCTTGCCACTCTCAGTGTGTCTAATCACAAGGGGCAGTTGCCATAGTAAAGACCAGTCCACAGTAGCATAGAGTCACAGGCCGTTGGGTTTAGATCAGCTCTTCTCAGGATTTGAATACCAGAACCTAAATAAGAAATAGGGAAACACAAATTTACTCTCCACAGTTTCTCCTATTAACTAATTTGCCTTGCAGACATTTATAGTATTTCAATCTAGCCAATAAATCCCGGCATAATTCATATATCCTTTAGTTTCTCTTGAAAAAGTGACTTGTTTAAATTTATTGTCGAAATTGGTAGGAAACTAAATACCGTGTGCTGGGACAGATAGGTCCCACAATTGATATTGCACAGGACTTGGGGTCAAGAAGAATTGTGTCTGACTCTTCATGATCCCATTTAGGGTTTTCTGGGCAAAGATATTGGAATGGTTTGCCATTTCCTTCTGTAGCTCATTTTACAGATAAGGAAACTGAGGCAAAAAGGGTTAAATTACTTATCCAGGGTCATAAAACTAGAGAGTGTCTGATGCTGGATTTGAACTCAATCCACTGAACCACTAGCCTTTTTTGAAGACCTATATGGCCTCAGTCTATGGCCTAGAAGTAATCTTGAACTGCTCACCCTCTTTCATCCTTGCACATCCAATCAGCTGCAAAGTCTTGTTTATCTTTCTTCCCCAACATCTCTTGTTCCTGTTCTTATCTCCCTATTCATACTACAACTCCTCTAAATCAGGCCCTCATCAGTTCCTACAGGCACTATTGCTAGAATCTCCTGGATAGTCTCCCTACAACTATTTCTTTCCCTTTTCAAATCCTACTTTATACAGCTACCAAATTGATTTTGTGCCTAAAGCAGATAATTTTCTTAAAGCATAGGTCTGGCCTGTTACTCCTCAGGTCAAGAAGCTTCTGTGGCTCTCCCATTGCTTCCAGCACCCAAAGTCCTTCACAGGCTGCCTCCAGCCTACTTTCCAGGTCAATTATTCATTATCTCCCCTCACACTGTTTGCTGTTTCTCCTACATCAGAGGTTCTCAAACTTTTGTTCTCAGTATTTTTATGCTACTAAAAATTATTGAAGATTTTCCTAAAGAGTTTTTGTTTATGTGGATTATATTTATAGATGTTTGCCATATTAGAAATAAAAACTAATTTTGATTTATAGATACTCTGAAAGGGTGTCAGAGACTCCCAGGATTCTGTTTTTGTAAAAGTTGTTCCTCATACCTGGAATGCTGCCTCCTTCTTCCCTTCTTCCTTTCCCCCCAATCTTCCCCTTTCCCCCATCCTCATGGATTCTAACCAGGAGCATGCTAGAACAGCTCATGAAAACTGATAAATTTTTAGTATAGGCATTTATATCTCAAAAATAGACAGATGCTACAAATTGGGGCTTGGTGTATTATTTTGTCAATTGTCTGGATTTAAGAAAATGATGGAGAAAATACAATAATGCGGGATAAAATTTAAAATGTATCCTGAATTCATTTTTCTTTCCAAATAACTAATTGTTAAACATTCATTCATTACTCCTGATTCTGACCCTATATCACCACCAGTGTGAGAGGAAGATTAGAGCAACCACTGTATTCCAACTCATAGACTCCATTTTTCCTTCCCAATTATAGTGTACCTGATCAACTTCCTTCCCCTCACCATGGCTACTCACAATGAAAGGGAACGGATCCAAACCATGATCCTATCATGATGGGATAGAAGCTAGAAGGGACTTGAGAGACTTTCAACTCCATGTTCCTCATTTTACATAGGAAACTGAAGCTCAGAAAAATTAAATGTTTTATCCAGGATCACACAACTAGTAAGACAAGATTTGAACTCAGGTCTTTCTCACTCCAACTCCAGTCCTCTATCCACTGTACTATGAAATGTATCAAGGAGCAGGGAATCACCAACTATAATCCTTCCAGTAAAATGATGGAAGGGAGGATATCTCCTGTCCTCTGAAGGTAAAAAAAAAAAATAGATACAACAATGCCTGCAAGTATTGAGCTCTGTCCAGGCCTGAGTTTCAAGTGCTTTAGGCTTCTTGTTCAACAATGAAATGCTAAGTCACATGCATTTTTGGTGGGACTGGCAGACTTGTTATCCACCTTGTCAATATATTCTTTGATCCTCTGGTTATACAATCCCTGATGATACAACCCCTATACTACTAGACCTAACCATCTACCTTGCACTTGTACCTTCAGGATCTTTTGTTGTTGTCTGCTCTATCATTATGCCCTAAGAATAGCTATCACTGAAAGCTAAGTATCACAAGTACTCTAAAAATGAACTTTCCTATATATGTTGTCTCTCACAGTTAGAAAACAGTAAGACATTATCTTAATTTTCTATTTATATCTTCAGCACTTAGCACTGTACTTGGCACATAGTAAGCACGTAATAATTGTGTTTTCATTCAATTATAGCAGTAAGTTAATAAATGTTTGTTGAATTATATTGAAAATGAATGTACAGTTTGCACTTTTGATAGGTACTTCTGTAAAATGCAAAAGTTGTATTTACATACTCTCTAAAGTCATTCCTCATATTCTGAGATTCTAAGTTCATTAAAATGGCCTTTATTCCAATGCCAAGTTTAAAATATATATTTTAACAAAATCAGCATGTTATTCTATGCACCAGAAGCAGGCAGGATAAATTTTACACTGTTTCATTCAATTCAGCAAATACTCCTAAGCACCTACTATATTCAAGACATCATTCTAGATATTGAGGAACATAAAATAACTCCATTTTGGTGAAGAGAAAACCCTCATTAAGGATAGGGTTTGCAGGTGACAGTCTTATTTTGAAATTCCTTGCTACCTTTTTACTTTCAAAAAAATAAACTCAGATTAGCAATCTCAGTTACTTGTTCAATTTCCTGGCATCACATCCTTCAAAATGCTATTGCTGAGCTTTCCAAAATTCCTGGTGAGTTGAGAATGGGAGTTATAAGTAGAATAAGGCTATAGAATCCTTGACTATTTCTGACTACTTGTGTAGTGCAATTGTTACTTGTCCTTAGTCCTCAAAGAGGATCTTGATATCAGGGAGGTGAATGTCAAGACATGCAAGTGAATTTGGATTTAAGTGAGGGAGATTTGTGCAAGGTCATCGGCTTCATGTTCTCCTTTAGAATCATTTGGATCCACTGGCAAGATATAGATCAGGATGACTGGAGATGGTCCTAAATGCAGTGAGAGATCTTGGCCTTTAAGTTAAGGTCTTTAACACATCTCAGTTTGACTGAAGCAATGCCCTAGTGAGCAGTTAAGACTAGGTAAGAAATGAGGCAAAGAATGACCTTTTACACTGTGTGTGTTTGTGTGTGTGTATCTGGGAGGGTATGACACTCAGGATTTCTTCACATAGTGAGATTGAGTAGAGTCAGTACTGGATTGGGCTCATGCTTGATAAATGTGGGAAAACATCATCATTTCTAGATACTCAGGTCTGAATCATCCTTGACTCTACTTTCCCTCCTCTATTCAATTGGTTGTCAGTTCTATCTTGATAATATATTTCATATTTGTCTCTCTCACTCCACTCATGTAGGCACCCAAATTGAAACGGTCTGCTTTTTTTTCCAATATTATTTTATTTTTCTGAATACATGTAAAGATAGTTTTCAACATTAACCTTTGTAAAACTTTGGGTTCCAAATTTTTCTACCTTATTTCCTTATATCTTTCCTCCTCAAGACACCAAGGAATCTGATATAGGCTTAATATGTGCAATTCTTTAAAATATCTTTCCCTATTTGACATGTTGTGCAAGAATAATCACATCAAAAGAGAAAAACCACAAGAAAGGAAAAAACAACAAGCAAACAACCCTGGAAAACAAAAATGAAAATACTATGCTTTGATCTACAGAATCTCCATGATTCTCTCTCTCTCTCTCTGGATACAGATGGCTTTTCCATTCCAAGTCTATTGGAAATGCCTTGAGAATATTCAGATGATCCCTAGTGCCTTTAAGATTAAATGAAAATTCTTCAAAGAGACATTTAGGATTCTTCTTAAAGCTCTTTCTAAATCAATTTTATATCATTCCCTTTCGTGCAATATTCAATCCAGCCACATCGGTTTCCTTGTCATTCCTCAAACTCAGTGCTCCACCTTCTGCCTTTTTATCTTGCATGGGCTTTGTGTCTAAAAATCTCTTCCTCAAAAACAGCCAATAACTTCAATAATCTAGTGTTTCACAAACCCAAAGACCCCAGCTTTTGGGATAAGAACTCACTGTTTGACAAAAATTGCTGGGAAAATTAGAAATTAGTATGCAGAAACTAGGCATTGACCCACACTTAACACCGTACACCAAGATAAAGTCAAAATAGGTTCATGATTTAGGCATAAAGAATGAGATTATAAATAAATTAGAAGAACATAGGATAGTTTATCTCTCAGACCTGTGGAAAAGGAAGGAATTTATGACCAAAGAAGAACTAGAGATCATTATTGATCACAAAATAGAAAAAATTTGATTATATCAAATGGAAAAGTTTTTGTACAAACAAAACTAATGCAGACAAGATTAGAAGGGAAGTAATAAACTGGGAAAACATTTTTACAATCACAGGTTCTGATAAAGGCCTCTTCCAAAATATATAGAGAATTGACTTTTATTTATAAGAAATCAAGCCATTCTCCAGTTGATAAATGGTCAAATGATATGAACAGACAATTCTCAGATGAAGAAATTGAAACTATTTCTAGCCATATGAAAAGATGCTCCAAGTCATTATTAATCAGAGAATTGCACATTAAAACTACTCTGTCAGATTGGCTAGAATAACAGGGAAAGATAACGCAGAATGTTGGAGAGGATGTGGGAAAACAGGGACAGTGATACATTGTTGGTGGAATTGTGAATACATCCAGCCATTCTGGAGAGCAATTTGGAACTATGCTCAAAGAGTTGTCAAAATGTACATACCCTTTGACCCAGCAGTGTTACTACTAGGCTTATATCCCAAAGAGATTTTAAAGAAGGGAAAGGGACCTGTATATGCAAGAATGTTTGTGGCAGCCCTCTTTGTAGTGGCCAGAAACTGGAAACTGAGTGGATGCCTATCAATTGGAATGGCTGAATAAATTGTGGTATATGAACATTATGGAATATTATTATTCTGTAAGAAATAACCAGCAGGATGATTTCAGAAAGGCCTGGAGAGATTTATATGAACTGATGCTGAGTGAAATGAGCAGAACCACGAGATCATTATACATTTCAACAACAATACTATATGATGATCAATTCTGATGGACATAGCCATCTTCAACAATGAGATGAACCAAATCAGTTCCAATAGAGCAGTAATGAACTGAACCAGCTACACCCAGCAAAAGAACTCTAGGAGATGATTATGAACCACTACATAGAATTCCCAATCCCTCTATTTTTGTCCACCAACATTTTTTATTTCCTTCACAGGCTGATTGTATACTGTTTCAAAGTCCAATTCTTTTTGTACAGCAAAACAACTGTTTGGACATGTATACATATATTGTACTTAATTTATACTTTAACCTATTTAACATGTATTGGTCAACCTGACATCTGAGAGAAGGGGTGGGGGGAAGGAGAGGAAAAGTTGGAACAAAAGGTTTTGCAATTATCAATGCTGAAAAATTACCTATGCATAAAATTTTTGTAAAAGTTAAATAAATAAATAGATTTTAAAAAATAAAATAAAAGTCTCTTCCTCCTTATCAGCAGCTTGGTGACATAGTGGATAATGTAATGTGCCAGGTTTAGAGTCAGGAAGATCTGAGTTCAAATCTAGACTTATGTACTATTTTTGTGAACATAGGCAAAATACTTACCTCTGTCTTTCTGTTTCTCCATTTATAAATGGAGGCAATATTTACCTTCCAGAGTGACTGTAACAATCAAATGAAATATTTGTAAAGAACTTAGTATAGTGCCTGGGACATACTAGGTGCTTAATAAAGGTTTGTTCTTCCTTCCTCTTCACCTTAGCCTGACATCCTTTGCTTCTTGTAACGTACCACTTCCTACAACAAAGTCAAATTCAAATAAAAACAAGGGCCCCTAAATTGTTCTTAAGTATGTCTGCAAGCTTTATATTGCTTTGGAAAGCCCTACATGTTTACATATTTACTGTTTTATTAATATGCTAACACATTAAAGTTATACGGAAAGTATATTTTAATCTGTTTCAAATGACACTGAAGAGTGTTATGGCCTGAGTTTCACACATTCGTTCTAAAGAAAAATTTTTCTGAATCTCCTCAGTTTTCAGAGCTTTTTCAATCCATATGCAGTTTCCATATGCACAGTTTATCCCCAACAGAATAGAAGTTTCTTGACCACTTTCCACTTTCTTTTTTATACATAGCACCTAATATAATGGATTACACGATTTAAGACTTTAATAAATGTTTGTTGAGTTGAATTGACTTGGGTGAACATACCCTGCCTAAAAGAAGAATAAGGCATAACTTAAACTGACAGAGAAAAACATGTTCTGGTGAGAGTAGAAAGCATCCTGATTTTGGATGCAGAGGATCTGAATTCAAATTCCATTTCTAATATTTCTTGTGTGTCTTTTAGCAAGAACCTCTCCTGGATTCCCCATATATAAAATGATATCCTCTAAGGTCACCTCTAGGTTTAGATATGAGATCTTAGGATCGTCACCATTCTTTACTAGAGTTATCACTACCTATTGTTACTTCAGGGAGAGTCAATTCTCTTTCAACATGGTTGTAACCAGACTATATTTGTTCCTATTGGGACTAATGTCCCAAATGGAAGTCCCTCCTCTGAACTCCAATAACTATTGTTGAGGTTCTACCAATGGAATATTCCTGCCCCCATTCCCAACTATTGTATCCAGAGATTAAATGTCTGTCTATTCTTTGGTGCACATTGCTCTCTCCTTTATCTTTCAACATAACCTTCTATTTCAGGATATTTTTTAGTTTAGCCTTCACTCCTGATGTCTCCCCCAAAACATTCACTGGGTCATGGCTGAACTTCTAATTCCATCTCCAGTAAATAAGAATTTAAAAGCCCAAAATCTAAATCTACTTTGGAGAAATCACAGTGGCCTGTTATAAATCACACATGCTCTGGAGCCATTTTAATTTGTCCTATTCACCCTGGTGAGGAATTCAGCAGCATTCTTAGGGAGCTCTTTCTCTTGATTTTTGGCCTAAAACTAAGGGAGCTGAAAGAAGAAAATAAATAGCAAGAGAAATAATCTGCCTGACCTTGAGGATCCTAAGGAAGTCATCTTAGAACATTTCCAACCAACATTCATTGTTACTGTTCCCCCAAACCATAGCTATTTTAAAATAAAGGTCAGAATAAAATCCTCCAGGTGAACTTGAAAAACAGAAGTAGAAATCACAATCTTAGAACGTTTGCAGGAAACTGATTTAGAGTGAAACGAATAAAATCAGTAAGATAACTTACATAGTAACAACAGTGTTCTTAAAAAAGAAAGAAAAAGAAAAAAGCAACTTGGAAAGATTTAAAAATTCTAATCAATTCAATAAGCATTCTTGACTCTAGAGGACCATTGAGAAAGTATGCTAACCACCTTCTATCAAGAATTCAGAGGGCCAAAAATTTAACACATGCTATACTATTGGCATCTGGAAATGGTTGTTGTCCTAGATAAGCATAACCAATTTGGGGGAAAAAAGCATTAAATGCAACCCCAAATCAATTTTACAATTGATGATATGAAGATAACACAAGAAGAAATTAAGACAAATTTAATTTAGTGGAACTATAATAGCCTCTCAGGAATAGGATATCAATTGAGTTGCTATAGTGACTTAGAGGATAGAATCTTAGAATTATATGACAGAAGGAAAGGAAGGGAGGAAATAAGCATTTATATGGCACCTACTGTGCATCAGATACTGTGTTAAGCACTTTATAAATAGAGTCTCATTTGATCCTCATCACAACTCTTCAAGATAGATACTGTTATTATACTTATTTTATAGTTGAGAAAAAAGATACAAACAGAAGAGCTTTGAACTCAAGTATTCCTAACTGCAAGTCCAGCTCTTTGCCCAAGCATCACTTATCTGTTTCCAGAGACCTCAGAAGTCATCTACTCCCACTCATGTAATTTGGGGAGTTGGAGGGTGTATGTTCTTTCTATCCTGTCAAAGAGGCCTCAGTGTGGTTCCCTCATACCCAGTATGCAGAAAGGAAAGTAGCAACTCAGTTTTGTCAGGAGGAATTATGGTTACTTGCAGTGGAAGAAAAATTGGTTTCCTTGGGAAAAATGGAAGAAAGGGGAAACTTGAGAAAAGAAAAGGATGAAAAAAATGAGTTGAGATTTCTTTTTGTGAGGGAGGAAGGCAGCAAGAGAGGAAAAGGGGAACCAGGCTATAGTCTCCTGGCCTGCAATACTCCCAGAAGACAGATTTAATTCCTTTGCAATTATCTGTGCTTTTGTTCCCCTTATTTCTTTTTTATTCTACTGAAGAAATACATGAGTTAAATTTTTGGCCCTCTAGATTTTATTAGAAGTAGGTAGCATACATTATCAGTAATTCTCCAGAGCTGTAACTGTTCATTACACTGACCAGAGTTTTAAATTTTTTCATTGTTATTAATATATAAATTGTCTTCTTGGTTTTACTCTTTTAATTCTGAATAAGTTCCTATAAATGTTCTGAAAATATGATTTCTACATTTGTTTTCTGAGTTCACTTAGTCTGGCACATAATATATGCTAAATAAATGTTAGCAGTAAAGATGATGATCTTCACAATAACCCTGCAGAGGAGCTGCTATCGTTACCTTCATTTTTTTTTCAATTAAGGGACTTGCCCAATTACTAGTATCCAGCTCCAGTTTCCTCATTAGGGATACTTAGAAGTCTTCTATTCCTTCACAAATTAATATCTCCACCCCAGGCCATTCTCCCACCCCAAAAAATATTATATTTAATTTTGCTAGGTAGTTATTCTTGGTTTTTTTAGGTTATTTTAGGATATTATATATGAAGCTTTCCTCTCCTACAGAGTGGCAAGTAGAAAGTCTCGTGTGTAAGGCCTGTGGCTTCTGGATACTTGAACTCTTTCTTTCTGGTTGTTTGAAGGGTTGTTGTTTTGGGTTTTGTTCTTTAACCTGGAAGCTCTGGATTTTGACTATGATGTTGCTGTAAATTTTAATTTTTTTTAATTTTAGGAGGTGACTGGTAGATTCTTTCTATTTTCATTTTGCTCTTTTTTTTTCATTCTGGGTAGTTTTCATTCATTATTTCTTGGATTATGATGTTAAGATTTTTTATATGGTTGAGATTTTCAAGTAATCTGATAATTCATAGATTATTTCTTTTTGATCTGTTTTCTAAGTCTGGTATTTTTATAAGAGACAAATTGCATTTCCTTTTTTTTTTTTCAATTGATTTAATTCTAGTATTTCTTGTTATTTAATTGATTCATTGATATGTATCTGGCCTAATCTAATTTTCAAGGAATTACTCATTTGAGCAAAATTTTATACTTCCTATTCTAAATGATTCTCCTTTCAATTCTCTCTTCTAGAATGCTCATTTAATTTTGTGATAGGACTAGCAATTTTCTGACATAGCTTCCTCCTTCCATTCAATCTGTTGGATCAGCTTACCTAACAGAGCTTCCTGATCTAGGAACATAAAAGATCCTAGCTGCATGCAAGTCACTTCCTTTCAGACTTGGTGGATGTCTGAGACTATGAATGCATTTCACCATACTCTAAATAACTAGACATGTTTTAACATAAAGACAAGAAGGGTCATGTCCAAAAAAGCTGTACTTTGTATTCTTGTTGCATATATTTGAAGTATTAAGGCAAAGTAAATCTCCTCCTTGGTTAAATACTCAGTAACTTGCAAGTGCCTCATTTCATTCCAAGATCAAACCTGAATTAATAAGGTATTGCCTTTAGTGCCCTACTATCACACATTTCCTCTAGAAATTCCACAAACTTATGGCAGACCTGTGATTTTCTTTGAGTTTTAAATAATATGATGTTATTCAAGTTTATGTCTTGAACATAATATTTCTTTTTTATTGATGTTTTCTTGAGTTTATTAATTTTTCTAATCTTTCTAAATTGGGATTTGCTCTAAAAGTTAAGTTTTCTCTTCTCCCATACTCTTAAAAAATGGTCAAGGTCTTTTAGGTCCTGGCTCCACCTTCTTAAGTTCCCTCTGTTAATTTCTACTTGGTACGTTCACATTCCAAGCCCTAGAAGGCTTCAGTGTCCCCTATCATACTTGGAAATTGACTGTCCCTGGACAGTATCTGGTCTGGTCCCTGGATAGTATCTGTCTACCCTGAAGTTTTCTTGATCAATGTATTGGTAAACTCTCCCTTGGGGCACTGTGTGGTCTCTATGCTTCTTGGTATTTTCCCTGAGGACTCTTCTAGCCCTACTTTCTGCTCCCCCATTTTGAATGTTGGATGATCTATCTTTCTTGGGGTTTGGCAGTCAAGATGCCAGGTAGTCTCCCATCTCTTCCAGTTCTTCTTGGTTGGAGTTTTGCTTCTTCTGACCCTCTCCAGAGATTTCACAAATTAGGATGTTTGGTGGTCCTCCATGCCTTCTTGGAATTTCCTCAAATAAGATGCTATCACTTTAATATCCCTCCTCTTTTAAAAAAAATACTTTATTTTTTTGGTACTCTCTGTATTACTGGGATTTTACCCATTATAACACCAACTCAGGCCCCTATATTTGCACAGTGCTACAAAAGGTTCCAGTTTTTTTGTTTTGTTTTGTTTTGTTTTGTTTTGTTTTACCTGTGCTAACTTGGTGCTAACTTCTCTGGAAGGACTCTCCTTCAAGTGTCTGCAAGTTCTAGCTGAGTTTTCGTACAATCCTCAGCTGAATGAAAAAAAACTTACTGAAATTTTCCTTCAGAATTTTTTTGGTCATTATTTAATTGGGTGGTCTCTTTAGAGCTTTCTGCAATAAAAAAGAGCTAAGTCCTTGTGGATTCCCTATAAAACCACCTTAACTGGAAAGATACTGTTTATAGCATCTTTTCATTCTTATTCTGTCATAGTGCATTTTATTAAAACTAATAAATGATTGTGTCTCATAAAAGAAATATAAACTAAATTCTGATTCATGAATTTGCTAATTGTTCCCTGGCTGTCAATAATATAGTTGCCTATAGCCAGAGTCATACTAATGGTTTTTGAGAAAGGCAAGAAAATTAGTTTAAAATGAAAGCCCAGAGAAGCAGCAGGGTTTGAGTAAAAGAAAATCATTTGTACTCTATCTCCATATTCATACTCACATATCCGATCAAAAAGTAATTGACAATTGTTGTCATGTTAACAGGAAGGTAGTTCTACAGGCCAACTTGTTTTGATTACTTATTCAGGATAATTTCCTATTTACAATTCCCCAAACTAGTTATATAAATTGAAACCTTAAAAAGTTAGCCTTCTTAAAAGGACTTAGAAACCTCATTTTAAAAAGAAACCTTTTTATCCAAACAAAGCCAAACAAATAGATCAGACTAATTATTTTCCAAGAAGGAACTCAGAGTTTCTAGTTAATATTTGCTTATTTTAAGAATAGCAAAAGAACATTTTTAAAAATTTGCACGGGCAAGAAAAACCAAAAGGAAGGCTCATTACTGGTCCAAATCATGTTTTTTCACATTATTTCCAGTTGAATTTGCTTAAATCTATCAAATTTTATTACTTGCCATCCTTTGAAACCTTCACACTGAGTTATAGCTGGTAGGGGAATAGGAAGGCACTCAGGTGAATGGAACTCTGTAGAAGTTTATAACAAAAGGCAAAGGCATGTTCCCAGTGAGTGATGAATAAAAGGAGGTTGAAAGAGGTGACTGTTTTATCTCAATAATGTTATTGATACCAGAGTCTATACTGGAGGTGTGCAGGTACTAAGCCAGTGAACTGGAAAGGAATCACTCCAAAGGAAAATCAATGTTTGAATTAAAATGGGTTTATTAAGTTGTAGCAAGTGATCTCCTTTTGTATAGTTCCTCAGAATTCCTCTAAAAATTCTGGAAAATCTCCAAGGGTTGTTGTAAGAAGAGAATGAGATAATATCTATAAAGCACTTTGCATAGTGTCTGAAGTATAGTAGATCCTATGTAAGCTAGTGATGATGATGATGATGATGATAATGAATTAATGCACTGATATATATTCCTTGATAAGATTTTTTCCTTGTCTTTATTCCTGCCTTCCCGTAGTATTTCAGAGTTTTGGAGGAGCCTTGCAAAAAAATTTTCTAATTGTCCAGCCAGTTGATGCAGATGATTCTGGGAAATCTCCAGAGGTTGTTGTGAGGTTCAAATGAGAAATATCTGTAAAGCATTTAGCACAGTGTCTGGCATATAGTTGGTGTAATATAAATTTTGCTATGATAATGATGATGATGATAAAACCAATGAAAATGAGTTAAACCACTGCTATATATTCTTTGCTATCGTTGTCTTTCTTGCTCTTATTCCGGCCACTCCTTGATATGGCAAGGATTTTTAGGCTCTTGCGAAAAGTCTTTCTGATTGTACAGCTAGGTGATAAAGTGTTTAGAACTCTGAGCCTAAAGTCAGGAAGACAAGTTCAAATATAGCCTCAGTCACTTAATAGCTGTGGCCCTTTAGCAGGGAGATGAAAATACTTTATATTTGAAAGTTGTTTGCATACAAAAATGATGGCATCTTAAAAAGATGCCAGGGACAGGAAAAACTTTGGGTTTGATTATTTTTTAATAATCATGGCTATAATATTATAAGCCACAAAGGAAACAATGAACAAGGAAATATTGAAAATAAGGGAGAAAGGATTATAAAAGAATTATGGCTAAAGATCCTTACATGATCACCTCCTTGTAAGAAGCATCTCCAAATTTAGCTAAATCCTTATACATTATTTCCAATTTAATCTGCTTAAATCTGTCAAATTTTATTTCCTTACATTGTATCTCCCATTAAAAATATGAGCTCCTTAAGAACAAGAATTGTTTTATTTTTTTCTATACATCCCCAATGCTTATCATAGTGCTTTGCAGATGTCTAATGCTTTATAAATGCTTTTTAAACTCATTCACTTATTTATACTTGAATTTTTTTATATCTTGGTAATCTCTATAAGAGCTTGCTTGAACTTTTCTATCATAACTTTTACTGAAAATGTTGGGGAAAATGATCTCTAAACATTTTTCCAGATCTATGACCACGTGGGGCCTTATTGTCTCCATTTTTAGTATTGAATATTGAAAAGAGTCCATCATTGTCATGTCTCCCTTGTCAGTGACTAGCAGCCAGAGAAGGGAGGGAGTCATTAGGGTGTCAGAGAACTAGGGAAGCTAGACAGGCTGAGAAACTGTCAGCTTTTTGGTAGTCTGTGTGAGGCAAGGTAGATGTCAAATATTGCCTTGTAAAGAGATCAAAGAACAAATGTATCACATGAGAGCAGGAAGGAGAAATGGGAAAACTGGGAGAGATCAAGCTAGAATTAATCACACAGGAACTGGAGCCAAAAGCAGGAAAAATCAAAGAAACATCAGAACAAACCAAAGACTGATGGGAAAAGATTAAAGAAAACAGCTGAGAGCAAGCTCAGAACTGATGGACAATTTGGATACATTTAATTTATGAACTTACGCCTTGATGGGTTGAGCTTGCTAATACTGCACATGCCAACTTATTAAAAGGAAACTGTTCAACTACACTGGTTGTCATAGAGGCTCAATGCTTTGGGAAGACTCCATAGTAAAATAAAACTTTGAACAATCAACAGGAAGCAAGCCCTTCTTTTATGTTTCACTGTCTCCTGCTCCATAAAAACATGCACAGTAACCAGGGAATATTAAGTTGCTAAAACCTCATTTTGCTGATGCTACCCCCATACTTGTTATTTATATGCCTGTCCTTTAATCTGCTTAGGTGGGTGCCTGTATAAAAGTATATGTTGTTGTTGACTGAAATAACAGAATGCTAAAACCTTTATAAATTGATATGCCAGACAAGAGGGAGGCAAAAATTAATGCTAAGTTTCCTTGCATAATACTAAGTAGGATGTGTTTTTCCCCCCTAAGAATATTTTAGCATTAATTAAGATAAACAATGATATATGCTGAAAGACAATTGAATCTGTTCTTGGTTTAAAATTGCCTCATTATATAAAAATAGTACTCAAATTATAATGCCTAAAGACTCAGGGAAAAAATACTATAAACCTATAACATTATTAAAATAGAAATGCAAATACCAAACTACTGTTAATAAAAAGTATTTTTCTTCAGAGACTATCCAGTACACCCAGAAATCTGATGTGATGAGAAAAAAAGATAGAAGAAAAATCATTCATTATCTTTTAATTCACCTTTTCCTTTTGACCTTTAACTTTGGTGCTCTGTTTCAAAGAAAAATGGAAACATTTCATGTGGCTCCTTCATTAGGGTTATTGATTCAAAGACATTAAGAATGGTATTAGGTTCTCCAGGAACATAGGGTAGATAACTGGGCTTGGAATCAAGAAGACCTGAGTTTGAATAATTCCTTAGATACTTACTAGCTGTGTAATTCTGGGTACATTTTTCTCAGCCTCAGTTTCCTCACCTGCAAAATGAAAAGATTGGATTAGATAGCCTCTGCAGACCTTTCCAACATTAAATCTATAATCTTATGAACTAAGTTCTAGGGTAAACATATTCAAACGAGGGATAAGACATGGAGTACCACAGAGTAACTTATTTCTTCATTGGCTAATCAAATTTAAAAGAATTCCTAACTTTAGTTAGGGATCGAAGTCAGGCAGAGAGGCAGCTAAGCAGTAGATAGAGCACCAGCTCTGGAGTGGGAGTTCAAATCCTCAAACACTTAACACTTCCTAGCTTGGTGACACTAGACAAGTCATTTAATTCTAATCACTTTGAAAAAAATTGTATAAAGAAGTCAGGAAGAACCAGAAAGGCAACAGACTTCTCAGAAAATCATGAAAAGAAGTCCAGCAAAAGACTGGGCTTGGATGTTTGGCCAGAGATATCCAGAAATGTGAGGCATTTAAAAGATCTCTACCCCAAAAATGCACAACTCTGAGTTTCTACATCGATTCTGTGAACCTGTAATTGTCCGCCTGTGCCCAAATATTGATTTGCAAATCCCTCTTCATCTTTCCTGCACAAAAATGGATGGAGGATACACTATCAATCATAGGCCAAAGAAATAGAAAAAACGACTACCTTGTCCAGCTTTTTATTTGATAGATGAAGAAACTGAGGCTTGGAGAGATTAAGATCCTCATAGGATGTCATTTTCATATATTCAAGACAACCTTTGATACTATATTCTTTCTCTTTTCATTAAATCTGCTCTGAGACCATTTCCTTGCCTTTGAAACCTTGACATGTTAGTTAACATATATCCTTCTTCCAGTAAATAGGACTCTTTTAGCTCAAGTTAATTAAGTGTTGTGATGAAATGAGACACTTTCAAGTCATTGAACAAGTAATAAAAGGAGATTTACTTTGCTACAATGTAATTATTCTCTTTTTGATTCCTTGTTACAATGGCTGCCTGTGTAGGGATCAAATGATCATAGATTTTGGAGGTGGATAGGTAGGTACTTTAGAGACTATCGCATCCAATCCCTCTCATTTTACAAATAAAGAAATTGAGACATAGAAAAATAAAATGATTTGCCAGGATTACACAGAAAGAGTGTAAGATAGGCAGGATAGATTTAAAAATTAAACTATGCTTTAGTACATATTTAGACTCTATAGTTCTCTCTCTCTGGATATGAGTGACTCTTTGCATCACAATTCTATCGGAAATGCCTTGGATCACCTCTCTATCCAAGTCCATCATAGTTGATTATCATATAATCTTGTTACTGTGTACAATGTTTTCTTGATTCTATTTACTTCACTTAGTATCAATTCATGTAAGTCTCTCCAGGCTTTTCTGAAATCAGTCTGCTCATTATTTCTTATAGAATAATAATATTCCATTACATTCATACATCATAACTTATTCAGCCATTCCCCAACTGATGGACATCCACTCAGTTTCTAATTCCTTGGCACTATAAAAAGGGCTACCACAAACATTTTTGAACATGTGGGTCCTTTCCCTTCTTTTATGATCTCTTTGGGATACACATCTAGTAAAGATACTTCTGGATCAAAGGGTATGCACAGTTTTAATATAGACTGTTTCTTAAACTGTGGATCACGAGCCCATATGGGGTCATGTAACTGAATGTGGGGGGCTATGAAATCAGTTATTATCAGTAAGTGTTTGATTTATATTCCTATTTTATCTATTTATATACCCAGAATCATGTAAAAATTTCTCAGATAAAAAGTGATAGCAAGTGGAAAAAGGTTAAGAAGCCCTAACCTAGAGCAGCTAAGATGGGACTAGGAGGCCATATCTACCTTAGGCCCAATGTGCTCAATGTGCTTAATCCAAATCATTTCTAAATCAAAGTCAAGTGCTACTTGCCATCAAGTCAGGAAGTCACTTGCTAAGTGTTGGAGATACAAAGAAAGGCAAAAATTAGTCTCTGTCTTCAAGAAACTCACATTCTAAGAGAGAAAAGGGCAGGTAAACAAAGTTCATATGTAAAATACACAGGACAAATTTATGGCTGTTTCAGAAGGGATGCACTAATCCTTGGTGGTGGGGGGAGGCAAGGAGAAAACTGAGAAAGGTTTCTTGCAGAAGGGAAGGTTTGAACTGAGATTTGAAGGAAGCCAATTAAGCCAAAAGATAGAAGGAAAGATAGAAGGAAAAAGAATATCCTTGACATGAGGGTAACCAGTAAGAAAACATAGAGTTAGGAGAAAAACATTATAGTTTGGGAGTTTTTTAAGGTCAGAACTCATACTCATCAGAAGTTTAATTTTTTCATATAATTTTACATAAACTCCCACCATACCCTTTTCCACTTAGTTCTAAAATAGAACTAATTATCATTAGAAAATAATTCTACATATATATAAAGTCACTCTTTCCACTGTTGTTTCATTCAGTTGAATGGCTGATATTGAAAGAAAGCAAAACATACTATTCCTATAGCTTTCAGGAAGAAGAAAATGAGATTGGTTCCAACTGAACCAATCAACAAATCAATAAACATTTATTAAGTATCTACTATGTGACAAGCATTGTGCTAAACCAAAAGAGATCAAAGAAAGTCTTTGCTCTAAAGCAAACTTCTTAAACTGTGGTTATGGGTAACTGAATATGAAGGTCATGAAATGATGATTTATTACTAGTAAATGTTTGATGTGTATACCTATTTCAAACACCTCTAGGTCTAGGGTCAAATAAAAATTTCTTGGGTGAAAAGAGATCACAAGTGGAAAAATTTTTAAAAGTTCTAAAGGAACTTACAATTTAATAGGAGAGACAACATGGTAATAGATATACAAAATTGTATATCTAGAATACATAAGAAATGACAGAAGGAAGACACTAGAATTAAGAGAGATTAAGAAACACTTCCTATAGAAAGTAGAATTTTAGTTGTAACTGAGGCAAACAGGGTAAAGTGATTTGCCCAAAGTCCCATACCTAGTAAGTGTCTAAGGCTAGATTTGAACTCAGCATAAGAGTTTTCCTGACTCCAGATCCAACTCTCTATCCACTGATAGAGAGCATAATGGGGGAATGAGGGGGAGGAGTAGGGAGAGAAGAAGTTACATGCAAGGACCTGGATACATAATAAGCTATAGGAACAAAGTAGTTAGGATCTCTAAAGTATAGATCTTAAAGCAAAGTTTTTGTCCTTTAAAAAAAATTTAACAGATTTTGAATAGCATATTCAATGTTCTTCATTTTCAACAGATCAAAAGACTTTTTTAAAAAATAGTTAAGAATGATATGTCTATACCTCTAATTTATTTCCGAAAAGGAAACCATCATATGTAACTATTACGCCCAACTAGAACTGTTATATTTTGTGAGGGGAAAAACATAATTCCAGCCAGCAAATAATGTTATTAATATTGTGTCTAAATAGACTACAAACATTAGAGCAAAATTTAATGAAATGCACCTAGATATATCTAGTTACTCCTCTCACTAATCCCTAACTCTTATCAAACTATTATAACTACCTCATCATCTTAAGTAAAATTATTTGACTCTCAACTTGAAATTGCAAACTTCCAGGTTTTGAGAAATAGTCTTATATGATTATTCTACATACTAATCAAGAATCATTTATTTTTATTGTCTCTACTATCTGAAAAACAGTGATGGGCCAAAAGATCCTTCCTATTTTCCTTTGGACTTTCTACCATTCTCTTTTGGCTATTGAAAAAGGAAAAACATACATTTCTATAGTTGTACAATTGTTAATCACTGTGCCCATTTTCCAATTAAAAGGAAATAATTTTCTCCTCTAAAATTAGGAGAATAATTTTTTTCTCAACTCCTTTCCTTTCCATAAGGATTACTAGCTGGAAGGCACTAATTAATTTATTTAAATACAATGGTTCCCCCAGTGAAATGTGCAAAGTAATAGCAATATTGTAAAATGATAAGCTGTGAATGATTTAATCATTCTCAGAAACTCAAGCACCCAAGACAACTCAGAAGGATTTATGATTTTTAAAAATGCTATCCATATTCACAGAAAGAACTGATGATGTCTGAACACATATTGATGCATACTTTTTAAAAAACTTTATTTTTCTTAAAGGTTTTTTTTGTTCATGTTTTCTTTTACAATTTGACTATTATGGAAACATTTTCCATGACTACACATATAACAATCTGTATTGAATTGTTTGCCTTCTCAATGAAAGTGGGTGGGGAGAGAGGAAAGAGAGAATTTGGAACTCAAAAGTTTTTAAAAAATAAATGTTAAAAATTGTTTTCAAATGTAACTGGGAGGAAATAAAATCTTAAATATATTTAATTTCCATTACTTATAGTTTATCTGACTTTCTGCTATGGAATACTTTAAGATCACAAGAGCTAAAAGAAAAAAAGAAAAAATAAATAAAAAAGACAAGATTTTACCAGAATAGATCCATTTAAGTAAAACATAAAAATGTTTTAAAATAGACAAAAAGTGGTTTCTTCATAGTTTATCTAATTTCTAACCAGTTTCCATTAAAGTCAATATCTAAGGGGACACAACAAACAATAGAAGATAATGTCCAAGGACAAAAATCAGTCAATCTTTCCCATAATTTATTTCCATTTACCCACAATCCTTTCTTCCAAATTCTACTCTCTTGCCATTTTTTTTCCATTTTTAATGCACTTTTTTAGTTTTCTATAACAAGATGAGGCAGGAAGAAGTCTTTTTTCCCATTTTCCCAGATGGGATGATGATGATAACCTACAACAGCAGTTTATATAGTGTTTACTATGTGCCAGATACTGTACATCAATCTATCTGCTGTGCTACCTAGTATCCCAACTGAGCTATGGTAACTAGTAGCTATCTGGAAGATTGACGTATAGAATCAGGATCTGATTTACTCAAGGTCATAAAGCTAGCTTGCATCAGAAGTCAGGAATTCTGATGCCCAGACCATGCTTTTGCTAAGAGAGGACTGCCTACAATTCACTTGATTAGTCATAAGCAGTATTGGAAATTGTCTCTGCATGGTAATAGATTTACCATCCAACCTCCTGTTTCTGGAGTGGATTGTACATTTTGTAAGGCTTCCTCTCCATATCCCCTATGAATACATACATGCATGAAATACTTTTTATATATGCATGAAATACTTTTTAAAGGATCCCGTTCTAAGATTATATGAGTAAAATGATCCCTACTCATCTGTACCAATGCAATTGTACTAGTCATGGTTTTTAACATTTTTATATGGGTTGAATCTTTGTAAAAATGAACGTCTGGGATGTCTTGGACCATCTCCATCAGAAGTCTAAATATCAGAAACAGTCCTCAATAAATAGAAATGCTATAAGGAGACAAAGTCATAAAAAGTCAAGAATCAGCCTTCAAAAAGTTTTCATCTAGAACCCCAAACATCTGAAAGAATAAGCAGGAGGAGTTTTAGGAGACGGTCAAGAGGATTTTAGTAGTTAAATTTTTTCCATTTTATTTTAACTCTGTTCAATTAAACATGACTATCTTAAATGATCAGTTTTCAGAATCTCCTAGAGCTCTAGGTTTCCTTACAACTCTGAAATTTTATGAATTATAAGGAGAAAGCCAGTAGGCAAGTTCAACAGCTATGTTGAAGCTAAGAATTCCATTTTAGCTCTGGCTAATTGCTGGTAGCTATTCTTCTTCAGCTATCTCAATATGGAGCCACAAATATGACTACTCTAAGGTGTCTCTGGCTATGAGCCTGCTCCAACAAGATCCAAGGTTCTTATTTTTGCTTCCTATGATCCCCACAAAAATGGGATCCAGAACTTAGCATTTGACTTTCTACTACTAGTTAAGGATGGGCTTCTTAGATCTTTGCACCAGCAGTCAGTGAAGGGTGGTTGAAGGAATAGAGAAAGAGTCATTGGAACTTATGAGAAAATTGTGAATGCTTAGCACAGCTTCAGTTCCAGGGAGTGAAACCTGCTACTCTGATGGATTAAGACAACCTGTTGTGATTGTTATTTGATTTAGTGCTCTCAAGGGACAAATTTATTTTTGCTTTACTTACTTCTATAGAATCAGTTTTGTCCACCAAGTACTTTTAGTTTCATATACATATACATATACATATACATATACATATACATATACATATACATATACATATACATATACATATATATATACATGCATTTGGATGTGTGTTTGTACTTGCATATAAATGTAGGAGTGTATATACATACATATATATATGCACTCAAACATAAAGAGAATACAAATATTTGCTAAGGAGATGAGATTTCATTATTGTGGGAAACCTAGAATCGCAGAATTGTAGAGTAGGATGGGATCTTGGCAGCCATCTCAACCAATCCATTCCCTAAATCAGAAGTAATTAACCTGAAGTTTCTTTTTTAAAATTTGATAATGGCATTTCAGTATAATTGACATCTTTTACAAAATCTCTGTGTTTTATTTAACATATTTAAAAATATTATCCTGATACAAATACATACACATACACATTAAAAACCTCTCCATAGCCCCAAAGTGACAATACAGCTTTTTATTTCACAACCTCAAACATTTAGACAACTCTGTAACATGACTAAGTTTTTTCATAGCATCAAAACCAAAATAGGTCTCTTTATAATTTCCCACCTTGCTTCCAATTCAATCTTCTGGGGTCAAGAAAAGCAAATCTAATCTTACTTCTCCATGACTGCCTTCAAAGCCTCGCCAGAAGACAAAGACAAAGTTGAAGTGAAATATAAATAAATAAATTCAGAGTTTTTCTTTGGAAAGACAATAAAAGAGTTGACAGAGTTGGCTTAAACATGTAACCAAAGACAGCCAATAACATCATTTCATTGGCTAATCAATCAATATTTAGTGAGCACCTCCTATGTGCTAAGCACTGTGCTAAATGCTGGAGAACCAAAAAGAGGCAAAAGACAGTCCCTGCCCTTTAGGAGTTTACAATCTAATGAGGATATTTGGAAATTTCATACTGTAGTACTCATGATAATCATTTGGGGAGAAAATATAGCATGAGATATTTGTAATTTATGCATTAACATCTGTGGCAAAAGATGAAGAACTCAATAAGACTCTCAAAATAAAATTAATATATGCTTTAATACTGACTTCAATGCAAATGTGGACATGGAAAAGATGGCAAAGTGTGTATGTGTGTGTGTGTGTGTGTGTGTGTGTGAGAGAGAGAGAGAGAGAGAGAGAGAGAGAGAGAGAGAGAGAGACAGAGACAGAGACAGAGACAGACAGAGACAGAAAGAGAGCAAGACAGAGACAGAAACAGAGAGAGACAAGTAGCAACACAAATCAAAAGCTTATAGATTAGATACAAGTTTTGTGTCCATGTCATGGAAACTTTCTTCAAGAAAAAAAGTTGGTGGTAGCTAGGTGGTGCAGTAGATAGAGCACCAGCCCTGAAGTCAGGAGGATCTGAGTTCAAATTTGATCTCAAACACATAACATTTCCTGGCCCCCCTGGGGGGGAATGAAAACATTTCTCATGATTCCTAAAAAATACTATTTTATCCATCAAAAATAGTGGAGCTGCCTCATCTGAATTCTTAACATTCCTGATGTGTGTCATGAAGAAATAAAAATGACAGTAAAGAGAATAAAGATGGAAAAAGCAGCTAGATTAAACTAGATATACTTGGAAGAGTCCATGCTGGATATTAAACAATGTTGATGGTATTATTGAATGTATGTATACATGTAAACATATGGATATATATGTATTATGTATTATGTATTATGTATTATGTATATTTGATTATAGGATTTTTTATATCAGTTCTGAAGGTATCTGAGAGAGGGGAACATATAAAATATGGACCTTATAATCAAAAATAAAACAAAATTATATATATATATATACATATGTATATATATATATATAATATAATATAATATATATAATAGCTACTGACTAATGTACTTATTTTCCTATTTGTAAAATTTTTATAAGAATAGTCTGTACATTATCAAGAAATCCTTGTTGAAATATGAAAAGTGAACAAAAAATATCCTTGAATGATATAATACAATAGATCACATCTTTATAGTAAAATGATTGAATGAAAGGTACAGCTTAAAGGTTCTTCAACACAGTATTTTTCATGCTAATTTTTAAATCATGGGATTCCTTGAAACCACAGAGATAACCTTGTTCAGTGGCTCAATAAAAAGTAAGGAATAAAATAGAAACATATGATTGCCCAAGATATTTGCCACTGTCAAGGAGAAAAATCAAGCATAGAGTACTGATATGATATGCATTTGGAATGATAACCCATAGAGCTTATTCATTAATACATATATACACACTTTGGAAAAACAATGGTCTCAGTCCATAATTGAAAATGAAGCATGAAGGTGACTATTCAGATTCTCATTTCATTTGCACTAAATGATCTCTCAGATTTCTTAGAGTTAGAATTGGAAGAGACCTCAAAGGTCAATTAACCTAATCCCTTCATTTTCATAGTAACGTGATGAAGATAGTAAGCAACAAAGGTGAAATTCAATCCTTTTGATCCAGGTGATGCAATGGATAGAGATCTGAGCCTGGAATTAGGAAGAGCCCTCTTCCTGAATTCAAATCCAGTGTTAGATAGTTGCCACTAGCTGTGCGATCCTGGATAAGTCATTTAATCCCCTTTGCCACAGTTTCCTCTTTTGTAAATTGAGCCAGAAAAGAAATTGGCAAACCATTCTAGTATCTTTGCCAAGAAAACTCCAAATGGAGTCATGAAGAATTGGACATGACTGAAACAACTCAATAAGAACTGCTCTTTCCACTGTACCATATGACCTGAAGAGGGAACACTTAGTCATGACATTGTAAGATTTAGTGTAAGAAATAGTGATCTCTATTATGATTTTAAAGATTTCAATTATATCTCTTTTCAACTTTATTCTTTTCAAACTCATTCTTTTGCAACAGTTATCAATAGATTTTTAGTGCTTGAAATGCCCTTAGAGATTACCTGGCTCCTCATTTTACAAATGGAGACACTGAGGCTATAGAGCTTAAACAGTTCAAAGTGGGGTACTCTGGTCTATTATACCTCTCTGAGATATTTTAAGTATTGAAATAAAAAAATTGAAAATAAATAATATATATTTGGCATATATTTTGACATCTGCTGATTACTACATCCATCATGGACTTTGTTCAGTTGCATCTGGAATAGTCTAAGTGTTTTCCCCATCTTTGTTCTCTTTACTGACATTTCCATATTCTCAAGAAGCATATCTGTAATGTTAGAGTCCAAACGAGGCAGATCTACTGTCATTGATTAAAAAAATAGTTTCATATATAAATCTCAACAGTGGAAAGTGATAAGACCTGTGTTCAAATCCTGACTATTACTATCTGTGTGACCTTGGAAAAATCTCTTACATTCTCTGAACCTTAGTTTTCCTCATCTATAAAACAATAAGACTGAAGATCTAGCAAGAATTTTAGAGATCCTCTTGTCTAACCCGCTCATTTTTATAGATGAGGAATATGGGGCTCAAGAAAATGAATGACTTGCTTTAGATTGTATAGATTATAATTACGGAGGTGATATTTGAACCTAGATCTTCTCCTTCCAGAGCAGGTATTCTTGTAAGGGTGCCTCACTAAGCTGAAAGCTTACAATTCTTCAACTCTAAATCATAATCCTGGGATCCTGGGATCCTAAGATTAGAGAAGTAGTTTGGTTGGGGATTTTTGTTTTTTGGGTTTTTGTTGTTGTTGTTGTTGTTTTGTCTTTGACATTTATTTGTTTGTTTTATTCTAAATTTATAAAATAAAACACGTATTACTATATATATGGAACATATGGAACAAAAATAACATTTTCTATGGGAATATATATGAAATAGAAAGAGAATATTCTAGAGTAGAATAAAAAATGATTGCACATGAAGCTGCAAATCTATTATGTATAACTTGTTATTCCTTTTAAATATATAATAAATTTATCATGTAAATTTATTTTTTCCCTTTTTTTCTGCCTTTTCCTTCCCTCCAACCCTATCCTAGAATTGGTTACCATCAGACATAAGTAAGTATGTACGTAAAATCATTCCATAAGGTTTCCTATAAAGTCAAATGTCTCTGGAAGAGAAAGTAAAGTTGGTGACTCAGCACAACCCTCCCTCATTTAAATCCAATTCACTTGCATATCATGGCATTAACTCTGATGTCATGGTCCTTTTTGAGAAGGATAAACAGCAATACCTAGTTCTATTTATAGAATTATATATATGTATAAATTATATATATATCCTATATATAAGTTCTTTCTCTGGATTCAGATAGTATCTTCCTTCTTAGGTCCTTTGTAATTAATTTAGGTATTTATATTAATCAAAATAGAATCACTTTAAAAATTTTAAACATTGAACTTAGAATCAAAGGTCTTTCTCATGTCAGACATGACATTACTAGACCATGAAATAACACAAAGTAGTTCTTCTTCTCTTCCCTTATTCTCTTTTTCTGTCTTCTGTACTAAGGGATCCCTCAGCTATTTACACATCTGGCTTCAGTAGTTAGAGCAGTTTCGTCCTAGAACTCTTTCCTCTGATATAGCTTAGAGGGCCCTCCCCATCTCCTTCCTCCCTTCACTCTTTGCTGCTTCCATTGCCAATCAGTACTGTTTCCCAATAACAGGAAACATTCACCTACAAGATATTAGTGGGCCCATTTTCAATCTCAGTTAACCTTTACAGCAGTCACACACATTTGCAGACTATTTCAGCTGAAGGCAAAAGCCTTTGCTATTTCCCCTGTCTCGGCATTTTTCATCCTGTGTCAATTAGCATGATGAAGGCAATCTAATAATGATGAATCGGCTGAGCTGGCTCTGGTGTTGGGAGCTGACTCCAATGCAAGGAGAGCTGTTTATTAAGTGGGACCAAGTCCATGTCCTGCTATAGATGCCATGAACTCAAATATTCCAGGATTTCTGGAATATCAACAAACATTAGCTCCAGAATAAAAGTTGACTTATCCAAGAGAGAAGCATGGAGATCATCCTATCTAATTATGTAGATCAGAAGGATGAGATTTAGGAAGAGGAAATGACTTGCCTCAGATCACAGGAATGATTAACATACCTGGTTACCTACTCTGCTCCCCTTCCCTACCTCATCCAAATTCCTAAAATGGTGGACTTTCCACATAGCATGCTGTCTCTGTTTTTGTACCTAGCCAAAAAGATGGCTTGTTTAATTACTAGACTCAGCTGGAATTTGGATAGGCTAATGGGATTTTCTTAGCTTCTCTTTCCCACACTGTCTTATTTCAACTAGCATTTTGAAGATATAAGAATTTCAACTGTCTGAAATGTTCTAGCCCAGTGGGATCAAACTTAAATAGAAAAAAAGCCACTAACTGATACAGAAGGATCCTTACTTGCCAATAACAGGAAATATTATTCCTATAACAACATTAAAAATAATAATAGGTAACATTTTTACTGTTTATATGTCAGGCACTATATAAAGCACTTACAAATGTTGTCTCATTTGATACTCACAAGATCCCTGAGAGAGATATAATCTCAATTTTACAGACGAGGAAACAGAAGTTAAATGTCTAGGGTCTCATAGCTAGTAAGTGTCTGACGCTGAATTTGAATACAGGTCTTTCTGACTTCAAATCTCTATTCACTAAACCATAAAATATTAGGAGGCTCATTTTCAATCTTCTTTTATAGGGGCCACATATTGACTTAATTGTACAATATGATGTCTTTGCTCTCTTGTGTTTTTATTTCTTTTACTGTTGTTTGTAGTTAATACTCAAAGAAGACCAATAACATTACAATATTGGGATCAAGGTACAGTGTGTTTGACTATGGCTGATAAATCCAATACACGCTCAAAGGGCTTCTATCACAGATCAGGCACAAATAGTTCTTTTGAACATTTGGGGCAGAATTATTTCTAGATTCACACATCACACATTTCCTTTGTCCTACTGCAATTCTGCTCTGCTTATGAAGCACAGCTCCTTCTTTGAAGCAGCTATGTCATATTGAGTAGTCCCTACGTCAGTGTCGCCCATGTCTCATAATCCATACTAAAGTTCTTTCAGAGAGATCTTGGGAGTGTCCCTGTAAGATATCACAAACTGTTTTACTATTTTACTTTTTTATTTACTTCATTAAATATTTCCCAATTACAGTTTAATCTGGTTCAAGCCATTGGACCAGGCAAACCTTTTTAATATTTCTGATGTTCTTCCTTCTAACATCTGCCTCTAGGAACTCTTCCCTTCAATTCTAGTGTCTCTTCCTACAAAAGGTCTTTCGTAATTCCCCAAGATGTTAGTGTTGTTAGTTATGTATGCATGTGTCTGTGTATATGTATGTATATATGTACAGATATACTTATCAGTAAGTAAAGACATATCTTATACACACACACACACATACACACACACACATACACACACACACACACACACACACATATATATGTGTGTATTTATCAATAAGTAAAGGTAGTATTGCCTAGAGAACTGGCCTCAAAGCTAGGAATGCTTGGATTTAAATTGTACTTTTGACATCCACAATGATGGCAGTAACATGTTAATTAGGAAGCTATTTAACCTCTCTGTATTTCTAAACAATTTTTGAAGATTGTTAAGTATAAAGAAAGGGCCAACATGCATTGGATGAGTTTACTATACTACAAAAATCATAAATGAAGTCCCTATCCTTTATATTTACAAGTATGTGTTTGTATAATGTTTCTTCTTTCTACTACTAGTAGAACAGGGCAAAGATTATTTGTTTTTTTTTTTCTTTGTATCTACAGTTTCTAGCATGGTATCTGGCACACAGTAGGTATTTTAAAAGTGGTTGTTAAACTGAATTCAATTGAAAAAACAACATCAATTGGGAATGCCTGTTAAATTTGTGCCAATCTCTTCTCTAAAATAATGCTGGGGGGAAAGTAAGTTGAACCATGAGATGGACAAAGGTGACAATGGGTAATCGGTGAACACAAAACCAATTGCTATTCCTGCCAAAACCTTTGTGAAAAAGTATGAAAAGAATATGCAGAGCATTTATTTGTTGGTCTCGTAACTTTACTCTCTTATTCTGAGTCAGATCACTATTAACTTCAGAACCAGTGCCATCTGGTGGTTAAACCAAAATAAAAGAAAAACAAAACAAACAAAAAAAAAAAAAAACCCATCATGGATCTAATTCCCTAGATAAAATCTTATTGCAGTTGGTCAGGTTTTTTGTCTGGAGAAAAGCCAGGTTTGATTATAACCATCCCCAGGTGTTTAGAGTAGAGATAATCATCATACCATGTCCCTCCTCTCCCTTTACTCTCCCCACCTTCCCCCATCCAAAATACCTTCCTCCAGGTGAAATAAAATTTAAAAGAACATCAAGTACAGCCTTCTATGAGGTAAATAATTCACAGAAGGGCAAAACTGGGGCAACCATTCAAAAGAGGAAAGAATTTTTCTCCTCAATTCCTTATATAATCTACTGAGTGGGCAGCACTTCCTGGCTCAATAGTAATCATCTTTGTTCCCTCCTCCCTTCTGTATATATATATATATATATATATATATATATATATAATGTGTGTATCCAGGTATATTATAAGTGATTTTCCTTTGTAAAGTCCATAATGACACTTTAAGAAAATTGAAGATACTCCAAAGCCTTCTGATAAATATCATTCAGCAGAGCTAATCTAGATAAAGTAACTGTCTGGTATAATGATTTCTGGGATCATAATATACCACACCTCCACATTGCCAAAAAAAAAAAAAAAAAAAAAAAAAAAAGACAAAAAAGTACTTTACATGTAGGTCTCCTGTGGCTGATATTCCAGTGTTACAGATTCATTTGTTATTAAAATACAATACTCTGGGGAGGAATAAAACCCTAAAATTGTCACCTGCCCCACCTTTTGACTAAGTTTATTAGATTCTCTCCTAGCAACAGAATTTCACTATAAGGGAAGAGGAAAGAGAAAACAAGTCACTGAGAACCTGAGCAGGATTGAGGGGAAGGAGTCAAACAGAATAAAAGTAAAAAGAGGCTAAATTCAATGGGGAAAGAACCTTTGATTAGGAGTGGGAGGACCTGGTATGAAATCTCATTGCTACACAGTATGTGCATTTGAACAAATAATTTTCCTTTCTCCTCTGTGGGTCTTCATTCTCCCTTCAGTAAATTGAAAAGCTAAGACAAGATGATACCTAAGGTCCCTTCCAGTTAAAAAAAGTATAAACATGAACTTCACTGATGTCAAAATTTTGCAAAGACAAGAATCATAACTCTTGAGATTGTTCTCTAAGGCAAACAATATTAAAGCAAAAATACAAATAGAAAGTTATTTCTTACGGGCAATTAGATGCCACAGTGGATAGAGCACCCACCTTGGAGTCAGGAGGACTTCAGTTAATCCAGTCACTTAATTCTAATTGCTTCTCAGGGAAGGCAGAAAGGAAGGTAGGAAAGAAAGAAGGAAGGAAGGCAGGAAGGAAGGCAGGAAGGCAGGAAAGCAGGAAGGAAGGCAGGAAGGAAGGCAGGAAGGAAGGCAGGAAGGCAGGAAGGCAGGAAGGCAGGAAGGAAGGGAGGAAGGGAGGAAGGGAGGAAGGGAGGAAGGGAGGAAGGGAGGAAGGGAGGAAGGGAGGAAGGGAGGAAGGGAGGAAGGGAGGAAGGGAGGAAGGGAGGAAGGGAGGAAGGGAGGAAGGGAGGAAGGGAGGAAGGGAGGAAGGGAGGAAGGGAGGAAGGGAGGAAAGGAGGAAGGGAGGAAGGGAGGGAGAGAGGGAGGGAGGAAGAAATGATCTAGACTAGGGTTTTTTAAGCTTTTTGTGTGTCATAGACTCCTTAATATAGGCATAGTAAAGACAATGGATGCTAGAGGACTGCAAAGGAAGCCAATTTTGTAGAAATAGTTATTAAACTATTTTTAATATTCTTATTTTTTAATTTAGTTCATAAACCATAGATTCAGAATCTCTCATCTAAAAGGCCTCTTGAGATCTACCATCACTAAAAAATTACTTGTTTATTTTTTTGAACTTAATTATATTATTTAGGCTATTTGAGAGCAGAAAGTTTTTCATTTTTGTCTTTGTATATAGTATAAAACATGTTTATTCAATTAAGTTGAAAAGAATTTAACCTCTGAACTTCTCATAATAAACAATAAACAATTTCCATACTTTCCCTCCTTCTTTAAGTAAATGTTTTCCTTCATAATGAAGAAGGATGTAGGTTATCTCACTAGGGTTTCTCTTTAAAATGCTCCTCTGTACTTTAGAGGCTATATCTTACTAGGTCCTGAGGGATGGCCTATAGTTTTGCCCTTCATCATAATCTTGGACTACCTCCCCCCGCCCAAGTCTGGTGAAAGACAGATCCTGTAGAAAATGGACTTGGGCAACCACTCTCATTTTGGTAGCATAGATTCCAAAATACAGAATGGATGTCACCCATTTCTGAAGATGCAGTTCCATTTTGAAGGTGTGATCATGAGGGAATAATAGGAATATGCTTGGAAGTTGACGTGTATATGCTTAATTTTGTGGCAGAAAAGGCATTTTTGTTCTGTACCATCTGCCACCCTGGAAATTGCAGTAATGAGGCTCTAGTTGCCAGATTGCTTATATAATCTGTATATTCAAGTAGATAGGGTAATGAAAAGTACTGATGCTATATAAATCAGGCAAGCAGCATTCAGAAAGGAGAACAAGAACCAGGCCAACATGAAGGAAACCTGTAATTTGGAGAGTGAGAACAATTAACTTCATCCTACCCTACCCTTTTGCATCAGGAAAGTGCAGGCTTCCCATCTAGCCCTTGAACTTAAGGAGAACAGCTATATCTCCCTACAACCTCCCCTCCTATTTCTGTCTCTTTGGGGCTTTCCTAATCCCTTTTATACATCTTATAAGATCCATAGGGACAACTCTCTACACCTAAGATGATATCCAAAGACATGAACTCTCACTGCTTCTGGAGAGAGAGAGAGAGAGAGAGAGAGAGAGAGAGAGAGAGAGAGAGAGAGAGAGAGAGAGAGAGAGAGAGAGAGAGAGAGAGAGAGTAAAGTGTAAAAAAAAGCACAAAAATGTTTATGGGTCAAGAAAAGTTGGGATGCTCCCACAAAACTTGTTATACAAATGGAATTGATAGAATGATGTAGCCTAGGGACCCTACATGCTTCAAAGACCTTCCACGAGGTACATAGGTTAAAAATAGCTTTAAAATAATACTAAGATATTTCCATTTTAGAAATCATGTATTAATATAATAATTTGTAATATATTAATGAACACTATATAATATGTATTATTACTATATACTACATAATAATATGATGTTAATATATTATATATAACAATGTTATTTATACCATATAGTATATAGTATAAATTAGCATATAATGGTATAAATAATGTTATATATTAATGTATTTTATGAAATAATATATACTATGTTAATTTATCCTATAAAATAATATATTAATGCTTAATATATGTTCTATTATTATATACTATATAAAATAACATATTAATGTATTAATTTACATTATATAACAAATTCCATTAATGTATAACAGGATATATTGATGTATGTAATATGGAGAAGCTAGGTAGGTAAAGTGAATGGACCATCTGAAGTCAAGATTTGAGTTCAAATCCAGTCTTGGATTATATGTCTCTGGATAAGTCACATAACTTCTATGTGCCTCAGTTCTTCTGTAAAATGGGGACACACTGGAGAAAGAAATAGCAAACCTCTGCAGTATATTTTGCCAAGAAAAACCCCATGAACAAAGTCCATGGGGTCATATAGAGTGAGTCACAACTTTACAAATGAATAACAAGAATGAATAATATGTAATGTAATATATGATAATGAGTAATAGAAATATGATGGACATAATCTACATAAACAAAAGTTCTTTGAGAGGGAAATCCTCAATAATTTTTAAGAATGTAAAAGGTTCCGAGGACAAAAAGTTTAAAAAGTTTTGGGGTTCTTACTTTTAACACCAAGCACTGGGTCCCTATTATAGGCCTTAGAATTATATTCTATTTTCTCCTGAGAATAAAGGAGCATTGAGTTTAAAGTATGCATTCATTTCATAGGTATTTAAGGAGCATCTATTTTATGTACCATAGTAGAAGCTTGGGATACAGATACAGATATAGTCCCTGATCTGAAAGAGTTTACATTTTATTAGGAAGAAACCACATTGAAATAATTAAATAAAATGTTTACAAAGTAATATGGGAAAAGGGCAGCTGGGGGAGTGGGATGAGCCCCATATAGGAAATATTTCTTGGATTTAAATGGATTGTAGAGATTCCAAGAGGGAGAAAGAAGGGTGGAATGCATGTCAACCTGCATAGGAGGCTTATATGAGGAACAGCAAATGGGGGAATAAGCATAGAATGAATATATGAAGGGACTGCAATAAGCCATGAACAGTTAATTGATAAAAACTTTGAGTATCAGACTTATTAAAAAAAGAAAGAAAATTCTAATCTCTCTGAAATCTCAGTCTCTTGGAAAGACTCAGTCTCTCCCTGCTTATGTGACCTCTGAGAACTAATGAATTCTTTTTTGTGTGTGTGTCATGGAAGTATCAGATCCTATAAGGTCAGCCCTGAAAAAGACCTTAGGAATCATCTAATCAAATATCTTCATCTTTTAAAAAATTCTTTTAAATTATTTTCAATTAAACTTTTATTTTTTTCCCTTATACCTGTTCACTCCCATTTAAAAACCAAGAAAGATAAATGTAATTCTTGGAACAAAGCAAAACTATTTCCCACATTGCCATGTCCAAAAACATGTCTTATTCTGTATCTTATCGTTTGTGAGGAGAGGGATAGCTTAGAATTATGACTGGTCATTGCAATGATCATACTTGTCATTCAAAATGTCATCATCTTTTTCTTGCAAAACATGACAAATACAGAAACGTTCAAAAGAATTGCACATTCTTGACCTATATCAGATTACTTGCTGTCTTGGGGAGAAGGGAAGAAAGGAAGGAAAGAAGAAAAGTTTGGAACAAAAAGTCTTACAAAAACAAAAACAAAACTTTTTACATGCATTTGAAAAAAAAAAACATTGAAATTTTTAAATGTCATCAGAATGTTGATATTATTGAATAAATTATTCTTATTCTGCTTACTTCACTTTTTATCAGTTCATGTAATCCTCAAGTTTCTTTGAAAATCATCTCTTTCATCATTTCTTTTAACTGTTTAGTCATTTTTCAGTCATATCTTACTCTTCTTTTGCCCCATTTGGTTGTTTGGGTTTTTTTTGGTAAGGATACTGAACCAGTTTGTCATTTTTTTCCTAGCTCATTTTAAGGATGAAACAATTGAGACAAACAGAGTGACATGACTTGCCTAGGGTCACACAGATAGTGAATGTCTGAGGTCATATTTGAACTTAGGTCCTTCTGATTCTAGAGCTGGCACTCTATCCTATGTGCTGCCCCCAACATTTCTTACAGAACAATATTCTATTATCATTGCCTAATTGAAGGGCAACCTCTTCAAATTCTTTGCCATTATAAAAAGAACTACTACAAATATTACATACATATGGTTCATTTTCCTTTTTCTTTAATTTCTTTGGAAAGGTCATCATTTTTGCAACTCAAAAAATTAAGTATCAGTGAACCTAAGTGAGTGTCCTGAAGTGATGTGCCAAATTAGTGGCAAAGCAGGGACAAGAATCCAGGACTTTTGATTCCTAGTGCCAAGACTCTTTTCACTAGAGGAAAGCAAGAGTACTTGCAGAATACATAACACTGTTTCATTAATCCAGTCTCAAATGAATTGTAAAGAAGATTGTACCAAATCCAAGTAAGGACAGAAAAGAAACCTATGGAAAATAAGGTCTTTAAGTAGGATTTTCCACATAAGAAGTGAATAGGGAGCTCATTTACTCAAAAAAACATTCTGCTTAGTAACAATGGAAGAAGGATAACTAAATAACCATTTGCTATTTTTATTTTGTTTGTTTGGGTCAGATCTGTGATTTCATTGGTATATCCATAATAAGAATCCCTCTACCGCTGTAGACCAATACTTCTTCTGAAACTTAGTCTTATGGAGTTAACTGGGGCATTGAGGGTCTAAGTGACTAGTACAACCACACCATCAGTATGGGTCAGAAGAGAACTTGGATCCAAATCTTCCTTACTGCAACATCCACTACAAGGTTGTTGGATTCATAGACTGGCCTGCAAAACTCCTGAATCAGATTAGTCCAGGATAGTGTATAACCAGGTTAAAATTACATTGGAAAATGTTTAACAAAAAAAATTTTAAGCACAATACAGCATAGATAATATTAATTTGAGGATTTTTAAGTCAACATATAACCTGTAGTGATTCATTTCTAATTGAGTTTGAAATTATTGAATTATAACATGCTACTTCTCAACTAAACATTAATCAAACTAATTTAATTCCATTCATTGGATCATAAATTTAGAGGTCAAGTTCTAGTACCTCATTTTACTAATGAAGAAACTGAGGTACAGAGAGATTTAAATAACTTGCTCTAGTCCACACAGAACTATATATTAGAACTATATAAGGGAGGTAATCAAACCAGGTTTTCCTATCTCCAAGGCAAGCACCCAATCTATCGCACGTACTCTATTGCCTCAAATTCAGTATTGAGTGTCTATTATTAAAGTCATGGGCTCAATAAAATATATATGCCTGTTTGCAAATGGGATGATTGATAAACATTTGAACCATGCATTTGGAAGTGTCTGCTGCATCAAACAGAACCTTCTCTCAGACAAGAAAATCCACTGTTAAGAGGTTAAGTGAATAGATATAAGATCCATCAAAGTGCCAGGATTCTGAAAGTCATTCCTTACCAGTACAGAGTATAAACAACCAGAGAAATTATTTGTTTACCTATTTCCCTAAAACATCCCCAGCTTTTCCCTTAAAGAATGGGAATTTAGAAAGATGAAGCTCTCCAAACTGTATTTAGCATTTTCTTAACAGCTATATCTGAACAGAGGGAAACCAAAAAAAGTCCATAGATTTTCAGATTAGTTCAAGAATACAGTATTAGTCACTATCCCCAACTCTAGGAAGTCCAATAGAAGAAATCGCTCCATGCAGCCCCTAACTCTGCCCCAATGTATGATGTCCAGGACAAAGGTGAACAAAGAATAAAATATACTTCCCTTAGGGCTTTCTTCTTTGTTTAGAAAGAGAAAGCTTAGTAGGGTATTGTAGGAGAAAACCCAGGGCTTTAGATGTAGCTCTTTGCTTGACTTCTGGTGCCTTCACTTGCCTGCTAAGGAGCCCCTGTACCTGGAAAGCACCCCATCCTCATTGACTCTTGTTTCCTTCAAGACTCAAACTCAATCAGTGTTTTCTGTATGAATCCCTTTCGGATTCTTCAAAATCCTACTGCTCTCTCTTAAATTCAACAGCTAATTTCCTTTCTTGTCTTGACCACACTAATTCCTCCTGCCTTGGGCAGGGGCGGGGGGGATGGAGGGGGTGGCGGAAGGTTCCATCCCTTCCAGCCAAGGGTGGCTAGTGCCAGCTCCAAATTCCTCTCATGAGCTGGTTGTTAAATTTTTACTCTGAGCATTTACACTTAGGAAATTGACAAATACCGCAAATTAGGACTTGATTTATTGCTTTGTTGATTATCTAGACTTTAGAAAGTGATAGGAAAAATTAATAATATAGATTAGATTTAAAAATATATTCAGGTACATTTCCCTGCTGCTGCCACCAAGAAATAATTATTAAATATTTACCAGCAGGCCCCTGCTTCTAACTTTTGACACTTAGGTCTCAGATGGGTACATAAGTTTTCATCCTTCAGTGAGACAAGTCCTGTGGAGTTTCTTGAGAAAGGTCAAAAGTCAAGATGGTCCCTAAGAATCTCCACCATTCTCCAATTCCTTTGTTTTTCCTATTTTACTTTCCCTTCCCTTCGCTCTCCAAAATCCAACCACTTAGCCCCTCTTGTAAGTTCTACCTGTATAATATTTCTATCCCATTCTTTCAACTCACATAGGTCACTCTAACTTATTACTTCTCCTCTGAACAATTACAAAAGTCTCCTATTTGGTTTCTTTGTCTCATCTCTCCAGTCTCTAATTCATGCTCTTTCCAGATGCCAAAAGTAAAAGCATTGGTCTGACCATGTCACTTCCCTACTCAATAAGCTACAAGGATCCTTATTTTTCTAGTCTTACTATGCTTTACTGTCTTTCTCACACTTTCCAGTTCTACCATATTATCCCTTCTTGTTTTTTTCCACATACAATTCCATTTCCAATCTCTTTATTTCTGCCCAAGTTGTCCCATATGCCTAGGCTACATTTTTTCCTCACCTTCATCACTTAGAAAGACTACTACATGAGATCTCTCCTGCTCCCCTCAACTCCCAACAGTGCCTCTCCTTATTTTTTATTTTGTGAGAGACAGACTTATAACACATATTAGACATATGACCTTAGGCAAATCAATTAACCTTTCAGTGCTTTATGAAACATGTCTTTCTAAGTTCAAATCTGGCATCAGACACTTCCTAGCTGTGTGACCCTAGTTATTAACTCTCCTTATCTCAGTTTCCTCATCTGTACAATAAGTTGAAAAAGGAAATGGCAAAGCATTCTAGTACCTGTGCCAAGAAAACCCAAATGGAGCCATGAAGAATCAGACTTTCTGAGACTACAAGTTGAAGAAAAGATGCTTACTTGCACTAATAGAGTTTCTTCATCACTCAAGAAATCACAGGACTATTCCCTACTGGTACTCCATCTTTTTTATTTTATATATTCTTACATAGGAGCAGGTAAGTGATCATTAGCAAGAGTGCTGGGCTCAGAATCAGGAATACTCATTGTCCTGAATTCTAATGCAACCTCAGAGTCTTCCTAGCTATGTAATCCTGGGCAAGTCACTTTATTCCTGTTTACCTCAGTGTTCTCATCTGTAAAATGAGCTGAAGAAAGAAATGGCAAAATAATCCAGTATCTTTGCCAAGAAAACTCCAAATGGTGTCAGGAAGAGTTGGAATGAACAAAAACAATTTTTACATATACATACATACATATGTATGTATGTATTGTTTCTCCCAAGAGAATGTAGGCTTCTTGAAGCCAGGGACTGTTTCATATCTGTTTTTGTATTTCCAATGCCTAGATAAGTTCCTGACACATAGCAATAATTAATTAATTAATTAATAAGTAGCTCATTAATGCTTAGGGATTTTTAATTGATTGTTTGATAATGAAATTAAATTAAATTCCACCTGATTGCTTTAGTGATGTTCCTCCTTTCATACAATTAGCAATTCTTCAAATAGCAGCAGCACAGTGCAATGGATAGAACATTAGCTCTGGAGTCAAGAAGACTTGACTTCAAAGCTGGCCTCAGACATTTGCTAGTGTAATCTGGGCAAGTCACTTGATGGTCTAATTGTTTCAGTTTTCCCACTTGTAAAACAGAGATAATAATAACACCTACCTCCCTGGTTTGTTGTGATAATAATTGTAAACACAACACAGTGCCTGGTATATATAAATGTTAGTTATTATTAAAGAAGCATTCAACAAGGCAGATAGATGGCATAGTGGAAAAAACACTGAACTTGGATTCAAGAAGACTTGAATTCAAATTTTACCCCAGATACTTCCTAGCTGTGTGACTTTGAACAAGTCATACAACCTCTCTCAACAGCCTCAGCTTCTCATTTATAAAATGGGTATAATGATAGTTCTCATTTCACAATCTTGGCATGAGGATCAAATAAGATAATATTTATCTTATTTGCTTCACAAACCTCAAAACATTATATGAATGCTACCTGTTATTATTAACCAATGATTTCTCCATTACATAATCATGGAATTTCAGTGTCAGAAGGAGAACCTCAGAAGCCACTTAATTTAATCTGAGTCTGATCAAGAATATCATCTACATGTCTATCATCAGCAAACCATCAGCAAACATCATATAAACTAGAACTATTCCCAATAAGATCAGGGATGAAACAAGGTTGCCCACTATCACCATTACCATTCAATATTGTATAGAAATGTTAGATTTAGCAATAAGAGAAGAATATCTTCTACAGCATCTTCAATAAATGTTTGCTTGAAAACCTTCATGAAGTATCCATTCCCTACCAAGGTTTTGGATGGCTCTAAAGATTAGGAAGTTTTTCCTTATTTCAATCTTTGCTTCACATCAAGATCACTGCATATCGTCGTAGTGGAAAGAGCACTAGGCTGAAAGTCAGAGCTCTAGCCCTATCTTTGTCCCTGACTAGTGACTTTATCCCACCCCCACCCCCACCTCAAAACCTCCACCATTTGTCAAACCAAGATGGAATGGGAACTTGCAAAAACAAAGCTCTTCAAAGGTCCCTTTTACAGTTTTCAGTTTTCTTTACAAAAACATCTGAAAAGAGAGTAATAAAGAAAGGAGACCAGGAGGAAGCACTCCAAGGCCAAGCAACTAAGAAATAGAGACTTTGTAAAACATTTGTGATAACAATCAGTGTAGGGGCAACTGTGAGAATCAATGCCAAGGAGTGAAATCACTACCCCATGTTTGGCTTTTCCTAGAAAATCACTGAGGTGAATCAATGACCAATGAAAGTCAGAAAAATAACAGCAAAACACACTGTGAAAGTTTCAAGTAGAAATGGTACCTTCCAGCTATTCATTCATATAAGAGGGAAAATTGTGGATGTATGTGTTGAAAGAATGTCAGAGACAAAGAGAAGAGAAAAGAGAGAGCAAGAGAGTGAGAAAGTGAGAGAGAGAGAGAGAGAGAGAGAGAGAGAGAGAGAGAGAGAGAGAGAGAGAGAGAGAGAGAAATTAGAGAGAGAGAGGAAAGAAAGAGATGGAGGGGGAGAAGGTAAAAAATAGAAAGAGAAGACAGAGAGAAGGAAAAGGAGGAAGAGAAGGTAGGTAGAAATAATAAACAAGTATTTATTAAGAAAATTGTTTCAGGAACTAGGAATATAAAGACCAAAGTAAAAGTAAAATACTTACTCCCTGTTCTTAAAAAGCTTATATTCTACCAGAGGGAAAGAGAATGATAACATATAGAAATATAAATATAGATACACAGATACATCTGTATCTATGTATATACATACACACATGTATGTGTGTATATATGTAAATATATATATTTAAATGCCAAACAGAAGCATTTTCCTTTAATCCTGGGAGAAACAGGAAGCCCCTGGAGTTCATTGAGCAAGAAAGTGACTTTTGACTAACCCATAGTATACAATTCCAAATATAATGCTCTTTCAACTATAATATGGGTTGTCTCCACAGGTTAAAGCATATACGGTGTTGAACAGATTATCTACAAGATTAGCTCATCAGATTAGTTTGCTGCCAACTGGCCAAATATATTTCTTGAAGCACTAGAACAAAGAATAGGTAAATTCAGACAGGAGAAAAAGGGAGAGACAGAGGGTCCATAGCATTGTCTGCTAAATATAATAGACTTTGCATGATTCTTCAGGGTGCCTCTGACTTGTATTACCTCTTCATACTCTGCTCTTTTCCCTGAATTGCCTCCCATGTGACTGACATCAGCCCTGCCAGAATCTACCTGTCCTCTCTTAACATTGCTAAGTCATGACCCAGAGCAAAGATAAGTTCCCCCCCCCCGTCACAGATCCAAAGCATTTGTCACAAAGGAAAGGTTTTTATTTTAATTTTTTTTTGCTCTGATTTTTTTTTCTTTTTCAGACAAGGGACCTTTTCTCCTCATTAGTTCCCCTTCTCTCTGACCTGTAACATCCTCATGGTCAACTTATTCCTTACAAAGATTTCAGGGTTTACCTTCCCATAATTGCTGGCAGTTAGGAAAGGTCTCCCTGGAGGCTGTAAGCAGGAGTAGTAACAAAGAGATTATCCTAGATGTCCAAAAGGCAAATGAAAAAATGACTAATCACCTTCAGGAGATTAATGGTGCCCTTTCCTTTGCTGAAATCCAAAATCTCTATGAAGACAGAGGGGTGAAAAATAACGGTGCTGGCTGGTTTAGCAAGAGTACAGCAGCATTATTTAAAGGTAAAGCACAACATTTAAAACTGATTGTCAGAGCATGTGTCCCCCTACTTTGGAAGATCACCTTTCTTAAAAACTGCCCTTGGAAGAAATATAGATTCATATGGAGGTTTTATATGACCTTAAAGATTGTATGTTCCATCTCTTTATTTTGCACATGAAGAAATTGAAGCTCAGAGAGGGGAAATGTATGCCAGTCACTTCAAACTAAGAGAGGCTATTGTTAAATTTTCAAATGAGCTTTTATGCCTTAGAAATCAGTGTTACACATCAGCCTTTGGTTTCTTTCTCAAATTATCTGTTTTAGGAAAACAATAAGCAAAATAGAAATAAGGAAGATTTAAGTTAAAAGGTGTTTGCTTCTATATGTTACACCGTCCCAAAGGGTATAGGACCCTTTCCTTATTGGTGGAGATGAATGCCCTTACAAAGAGGCTTCTCCCCTTTGGATTGTTTCAAATGCCCATTCCTTCTGGGTAGTAAATTAGGGACTGATGGAAGTAAAGTCACTCTTTAGTCACTAAAGGGTCCTAAAAATCAAGCAGAGGCATTTAGTACAAATGGTATGATTTATCAAGGGTGGTAGCACCTTCCTAGGACAGAAGGATCCCAAAGGGGACAAGCAGAATGCTGGAGGTCTCTGGCTTTTCACAGAGCAAAATCTCCATTTCTGCCATGAGGTAGGGGTCTCACACAAGCTCACAGTCAGTGTGGAAGATATAGGCAGATCTTTGCTCCAAGGGTCTTTTCCAGATGCATAGATAGATTCAATATATTTTAGATTTTTTTTCCTCATCTTTGTTGTGATTGAACTATTTACTTTAGAAGTCCTTTAGGATAGGCAAGGCTTTTCCCATTCTTATACAGGACAGGGTTATTCATTTCACATAGGCCAGTGTAGGTTGGGAGCTGAATGGTACAGGTAGAGCCCCAGACAGGAGTTAGGAAGACCTGAATTCAAATCCAGCCTCAGACAACTAACACTTGTGTGACCCTTGGCAAGCTTTACTTGCTTCAGTTTCCTCAATGCTTAAATGGAGAAATGATAGTCCCAACCTTCCAGGGTTGTTGTAAAGATAAAATTAAGTAGTATTTGTAAAATGCTTAGCAAAGGGCCTGGCACATGATAGGTGCTTAATAAATGCTTATATTTTTTCCTTCCTCTAGAAAAGGTTCCCATCTGCATTGTTAGAGGGATTTTCCTCAAGGTACTTCTCTGTACTAAGGGATGTGTTATAGCCAACATGCTCCTATGAGCAGATTGTTAAATTTTCACTGTGAGCAATCACACTTTGATGATTTTTATTTTGTTAATTGTCTGTACTTAAGAAAATTATAACAATGCAGATTAAAATAACAGTATATTTCTCTTTCCTCCACTTCCTCCCCACAAAAGCTGATTGTTAAACATTCAGCAGCACACTTCTATTTATGTTGATGATCCCTTCAGCCCTATCCCTATCCAACATACCACTACATAGCTTCCAATTCATTTAAGTACAAAAAACTACAAAGTGCTCTAACTGGCCCCTGGTGCTTGACCTGTAGGTCACTATGAGAAACACAGAGGTAAGAAAAATGTTTGGCGGATCAATTCAGTGTCTTTTCTTTGCTGTAAGTAATTAAATCTCTTTGTTGCTACCCTAGATCTTATATAAGAATTTAATTTTGTTCCAATATCAGACTTAAATTCTTAAGGACAGAGTATAGGTGCTTAATAACTTCTTATTGACTGACCTGAAATCAGGTCTGTACTCTAATGTCTACAGACTCTTCAAACGTTAGGACAATAGCAAGAAACCTCAAAGTGCTTCAAAAGAGAAACAACTTTTTAAAAGAAGAAAATAGGGATTAATTTAGGTAGGAAATCAGAATTGTTATTTTTAAAAATAAAGAACAAAGTAGTAAAAGTTAAATACACAGTAGAAAAATTCAATGCAAGACTCCTTAAAGTAGAAACTCTGGAGAATTCTAGAGCACAAAAGGCTAAAGTGGAAAAAATCTGGCAAAAGAGTAACAAAGACAAAAATATTAAAATGGAACATGGATTCTATAAAAGTCAAAATAACTGATGAGAGAAATTCTAATGTAAAACAAAACACAGCAGTAAAACTTTTTAGAGAGTAACTATGAAAAACATAACAGAGATAACTTCAAAATCATAGGTATATCAGATATAAGTGAAAAATCAGATACTTGAATGACATATAGTAAGAAAAAATAAGAGAAAACTATCCAGGACTTTAAAAAAAAATAGAGACCAAAAAGTACTTATTAGTTCCCACTAAAAAAAGTAAGGTTTCAAACTTCAAAACACAAAAGGGAAGAAAGGAAGGGGAAAGGAACAAATATTTGTTAACGGCCTATTAGATGCTAGGCATGGACATTTTGGTGGCACAGGATAGAGTGCCAGTCCTGGAGTCAAGAAGATTAATCTTCTTGAGTTCAAATCTGGCTTTAGACATATTCTTTGTGTGATGCTAGGCAAGTCACTTAACCCTATCTGGCTCAGTTTCCTCATCAGTAAAATGAGTTAGAGAAGGAAATGGCAAACTACTCCAGTACTTTTGTCAAGAAAACTCCAAATGGGATCACAGAGAACAGAATGCAATTGAATGACAAAAAAAAAAAAAAATACACACACACACACACACACACACACACACACACACAATATGTTCTAGGCACTATACTAAGCACTTCATACCTACTATCTCATTTGATTAACATAGTAGTTAAATGTCACAATTTTAACAAACCACACATTTTTAAGCATCCATGAGAAAGAAACTCAAACATGGAGAAAATGAAATTTCAATAATAATTCAGGATTATTTGTTAGTTACAAGAAATTGAATAAGAAAAGGTAGAAACCTAAAAAGTAATGAAATCAGTTTTTTTCTTCTAGAGACTTGTTTGTTTTTAAAAAGGAAAGATTGATTTTTTGGGGTAAAAGAACAAAGAAAATTTACCAGAGGACAACAAAAATTAAAAGGGCTCACAATTTTTAAAAATTAGAGATTTAGAAGGGAAAGAGGAAGATTAATGGATTAGATCCCTTTAGTCCCTTAGGAGTGAATCACTATGTGGGAAGGTATAACAGGAAGGAAGGAGAGAAGGAAGGGAGGAAAGAAAGGAGGGAGAGAGGAAGAGAAAGAGGGAGAAAAAAGAGAGAGGAAAGGAGGGAGAGAGGAAGGAAAGGAAGAAAGAAGAGAGGGAGGGAGGGACTGGAAGAGAAAGCTTGAGAGAGGAATGAAGGAAAGGAAGATTGGAGGGAGAAATAGAGGAAGGAAGGAAAGAAGGAAGGAAGGAAGGAAGGAAGGAAGGAAGGAAGGAAGGAAGGAAGGAAGGAAGGAAGGAAGGAAGGAAGGAAGGAAGGAAGGAAGGAAGGAGGGAGGGAGGGAGGGAGGGAGGGAGGGAAGGAAGGAAGGAAGGAAGGAAGGAAGGAAGGAAGGAAGGAAGGAAGGAAGGAAGGAAGGAAGGAAGGAAGAAGGGAAAAGAAAGAAAAGAAAGAAAAGAAAAGAAAAGAAAAGAAAAGAAAAGAAAAGAAAAGAAAAGAAAAGGAAAGGAAAGAAAAGGAAAGGAAAGGAAAGGAAAGGAAAGGAAAGGAAAGGAAAGGAAAGGAAAGGAAAGGAAAGGAAAGGAAAGGAAAGGAAAGAAAAGAAAAGAAAAGAAAAGAAAAGAAAGGGAATGGAATGACCAACAAGTAAGTGTATTCCAGTTAAGAAGAGTGAGTGGCATAAAAACACATGATACCAGATATTTCACCCTGTAAAAAGACTGGAAGAAAGAGCCTCTTAGGCAATGAAATCTTATTTGTAAAAAGCAAACCCCTTGGTATCCCTTAACTTAAAGTCCATGAGCTCATCAGCACTCCAAGCATTCATCAGATAAGTTTGCAGTGGGGGAAGGGAAGAGGAATGCCAATGTGCCACCTGGCACTGAGATCATTAAAAGTGACAATGACATGGACTGCTCAGTGCTTATTGTTATTATTGGATGCAGAAGGGGTGATTTGAGAAATGATCTGTAAATTTAATTTTTAATTAAGCAGAAGCCCTCAGGGGCCTCTGTAGTTCAAGCATGAAACAAGAAAATCTATTGCTAGTGATAGAGAGAGCTCTTAGGAGCTTACACCCTGGGACTGTGTGTCATGGGGGTCTGGCAGTCAGTCAAGTGAATGAGAAAGTCCGAGTTAAAAGTCCCCAAGTCATTCTGTGCTCAATGGTCACTTTTAATCAATGCAGCTGCACCATGGATCTGGATAAACTTTCAGAAAAAATAAAAAGGGTCCAGAAAGTTGGAGCCAAAAAACTGAAAGGAAGCTCAGAAGTTGGTTTGTCCATCTCTCTCCTCTCAGTGACCAACTAATTAGCTTTCCCTGTGTGGATCAGTGTGTAAGTACTCTGATAGGGTAGGGACAGAATGATTGATGTAAAGCATGTTTGGGTTTTAGCTCCAACACCATCCATCAATTTCTTACCATGGTCCATGGAAAAAAAAATCATTCTGCCCTCTTAAGCTACAAAGATGATCCATCTGTATAATGGAAATCATATTATCTGTCCTATTTCCAAAGGTAGATATATCAGAGCCAATAATGTATAAAAGGTCTTTGAAAACAGAATAAAAATTTTAAATATAAACTTTTTTAATCATTACCTTTTGTTTTTATAACATTTTCATTTTCAAATGTAACCTGCCTTCTCTCCTTAGCTAAAAAGTTATCCCTTGTAATTCAGAGTAGAAAAGAAAGAAAAAAAAATTGGTCCATCAAAACTCACCACCAATATCAACTGTTCCTAACAGCATATAGAATATTCCAAACCCATAGTCCCCTACTTCTGCCATGAAGGAAAAGTGATTCATTTTTTAAAAATCATATTCATATTAAATTGGTTTCAATGATTAGAAAACCCAATTTATTTGTCTAAAAGTAAAAGAAAAAGAAATATACACTCAAAAAATTCTCAGTCATTTTGTATCCTATACCTGATGAAAGTTTCCAGTGTAAAGCATAAAGCCCAGGGGCGGTCTTAGCCACCAAAGCAGGCAGAAATCCTCCAAATAATCTCTAGTCTGTTTGGAACCATACAAAGAGAAGTTAAAAAAAAATATTAGACTTGCCACATTCCCTGAGAATTACCCAGTATGCCTCTAAGGTGTGGGGCATCCTGTGGGCGGCACAAAATTTGCAGTAAGAGAAGATAAAAGGGGTGAGGGAAAGGAAGAGACAAGACTTTTTCTTTACCAATCTTCCCTTCTGAAAAAAAGGAGCTTCTTATTAGAGAACTAGAATTATACTTTCTGTCAAAACACACAGGCTAATTACATTGGGGAAACAATGAACTATATATAAGACAAAAAGGAACTGCATATTCCATGGGGAAGAGAGTGGGGAGGTGTAATATATAGCATTGAGAGCCAAATCAAGATGGATTCATAATCATTCTGTGCTGGAAACTCAGGATTATCTATTTGTCTATACACTGTTTATTTTTCCCTTTTAACCAAAGCAGCATAAGTGCTTTTCACAAGTTTTCAGCAAACATGATAATGAAACTCTCAAAACTTGGGTGATTTGATGTTTTGTTTTGTTTTTTGGTGTAGGGAAATTGCTTTTCACAAGATAAAAATGTACATCTCCAATAAGTTAAAAAATAGTTACTAGTCACAGTAAAAATAGTATGGAATTTGGAGTGCTAAATCCAGACTAAGAGGACAAGAGTTGATTATGATAATAATGATAATAATAATAATAATAATAATAATAATAATAATAGCAAACATTTACATAGCTCCTACTATGTGCCAGGTACTTTACTAAGCACATTATAAATATTTTCTCATTTGTTTCTCACAACAATCCTGGGAGGTGGGTATTATTATTATTTCCCTGTTATGAACAAAGAAATAGACAATGGAGGATGTGTTTGCCCAAGTTCACACAGTAAGTGTGTGAGGTCACATTTGAACTTAGGTCTTCAGATCTGCCTCCAGACCCAGCACTCTCTATTTGTTAATACTATCTAGGTTGTCTAGTTAGAATCCAGGATCTGTCATTTACTGACTTGCATCCTAGATAATCTCTGAGATCCCTGCCAGCTCAAAATCTAAGCTGTCTCTGAAGGACAGTCACAGATGTGATCAAATTCTGTCTCAGACGGTTCCTAGTTATGTCACTAGGGACCAGGCACTTAACTTTTGTCTGCCTCACTATATTCATCTGAAAAATTGAGGGTGATGGACTGGATGGTCTCCAAGGTCCCTTCTAGTTCTAAAACTATGTTCCTATATTCAATGTTGTTGCATATGGTCCATGGACAAAAAGAGGCCATCTGTGATGGAAGTCGTTCTCTGTCCCTTGAGTGACTGAAGTGCATCCCTCACAACTCCATGACTCCTTCTGCTTATGGGATGCCAACACAATCACTTTTAAAGTGGCAAATCCCATCAACCAACTGACTGCTTTGTATAAATGATGCCAAATAACTAGTTTGGCTCTTGGTTTGTTTTTTCTTTTAATTAATCAATTGGTCCTTTGATGGGATTGATGGGATCCAATCAGACATAGTCACCAACTAACTTCTTTAATTATCTATTTTATTGGCCAGACCTGATGCCCATTCATGATGTTCTAATAAGATGAAGAATCTCCACCCCCAACAAACTTTGCTGTTGAGGAGGGGAAGGATAGGGAGAGAGTTAGGTTTTGTGTTCTTTTTTTCTTTTTTTCTTTTTCTCTGTCTTTTTCAGACTGTCTTTGGATATCAATATTTTGTTTCTATCTCCAATCTCTGTTTCTATGACTGTTTTCCCATTTCTTCTATCTGTGTCTGTGTCTGCTTGTGTGTGTGTGTGTGTGTGTGTGTGTGTGTGTGTGTGTATGTGCCTTTCTGACTGTCACTCTCTGTCTCTTTCTCTGTCTCTCTGTCTCTGTCCCTTTCCTGTATCTCTCACTGTTCCTGTCTCTCTTTGTTTCTCTCTGTCTCTGTCTATCTGTCTGTCTTTCTCTCTTTGTCCTTGTCTGTCTTTCTCCCCCCCCCCTCCCTCCCTCCCTCCCTTCCCCCCTCCTTGTTTCCTTTTTTCCTTCCTTCCTTCTCTCTCTCTCTCTCTCTCTCTCTCTCTCTCTCTCTCTCTCTCTCTCTCTCTCTCTCTCTCTCTCTCTCTCTCTCTCTCTCTCTCTCTCTCTCATTTTCTCTCTCTCTCTCTCTCTCTCTTTCTCTTTCTCTATCCCATTTAAAGTGAAAGAGATATGTGATATAGTAAAAGGTCAATGTAAGAATTAACAACCAGGTTCTAGTCACAATTCATATTTCTATAATACTTTTGGATATACACAGTATTTACCCCATGACTACCCTATGAGGTATATTAATAAAAGTCAAAGTCATTTGCAGATAAGAAAACGGAGGTTCACAAAGGTAATTCAAATTACTTGCTTATATTCCCATAACTAGTTAAAGCTGGCATTTTAGCCTAGATTCCTAACTCCCAAACCCAGCATGCCACTAAATAGTGTGACCAAAGACAAATTACTTCTTTCTCTATGTGTCTCTCTGCTTCTGTCTCTCTGTCCCTCCCTCCCTCCCCCTCTCCCTCATTCTCTCTTTCTGTCTCTGTTTTTCTTTGTCTCTGTCTCTCTGTCTCTCTCTTTCTCTCTCTCTTCCCCCCCACCCCAACCATTTCTCTATTTCATCTCTAAGCAGCCATCACGGCCCTGTACCATAGCTTTTGGTATATGTATGGGGAGTGGTAAAATAAGGAAAGAAGATCCCAAGAATAGGATTTTAATATAGGATGGGGATAAAACATCTCAATTCTCTAAATTCTGTATCTATGGCTGGTGATGCCAAAATAGGCCAAAACCAGAGAATGAGAGCTCTAACTGTTCTGCTCCTGCAGAAGGAGCCTAGCCCAAAGACTGAGATTTAAAAAAAAAATCCTTAAAGCACAAACCTGCTGCATTCAGCTGCTTCAGTTATTTATATAAGCATTTCTGGATTCAAATTGCATGTTCAAATCAAATTTCTCTGGTTTATGCCTCCTTCAGCAATTACTTAAAGGCATTTTACCTCTCTGGAGGAACATCACAGAAAGGCCCATAGACAAAATCTCAGACTCAGAGTCAAGGACTCCTTAACTCTGCTCAGTCCAGCAGAAGTCACTTATTATAGGCAAGTTCTCTTTGGGTTTCAGGACTGCCTTTCAATATTCTTTTGCTGTAGAACAATAGGAGAGGGACTGGAGAACAATGCTTCTAACATTAAAGCAGATAATAATATTGTCCAAAAAAAGTGAAGAAATGGTCTAGTCTTCTCACTGAAATGGCAGTGATCATTCTCCCCTTGGTAGGCTAAAATTTCAGAAATCCTAGCCTCCTAGAATGTTGAATTGGAAGAGACTAGATATCATTGGGTCTGACCCCTTTATTCTTGCCCAGAATCTCAAGTTGGTGAAAAAGGAGACACTGGAATCTAGGTTTTTTGTCATACTGGCCTTTTTTCCATCACCACACCCTCCTTACCATCATCTCTCCTGTCCAACCCCTGCCCATTTCTTGTACTCACTTTGTTACCTATTTTGGATAGTGTTAGGAAAAGTTTCTTTTTTAATTGGAACTCTGATTTCATTCATTTGTGGAATTCCTAATAAGAAATACTTGCCTATCGATGCAAATGATATCTATTCTCCAATTTAAAGTCAGCCTAAAACAATGAGAAATTAAGCAATGTACCTAGTCACACAATCAGTATGTTTCAAAAACAAGACTTGCATCACGTTCTTTCTTACCTCCTGTGTGACTTTCTACCCATTTTATAAACACTCACCTCTTAGAGTCCTTACTTTGACACACTTTAATGCTAAGTGGTGCCATAGTGCAGAGAGTGCAGAATTAGGACGACTCATCTTCCTGAGTTCAAATCTGTCTTCAGATACTTACTAGTTGTGTGACCTTGAACAACTCAATTAACCATTTTTGTCTTTATTTCCTCATCCATAAAGTGAACTAGAGAAGGAAATAGCAAACCACTCCAGTGTCTTTTCTAAGAAGACCTCAAACAGGATCACAAAGAGTTGAATACAACTGAAAAATGACAGAACAACAAATGAAAAGATTGCTTCTATCATTTTATTCCTCAGCTGCTACTCATGTACTCTTTAACAGAGTTTAAGAAAATCATTTAGGTGGGTAGGTCCACTACAAATGTTTCTCTAATCTCAGCTGGGCTCTCATTACAGTAAGTAGTGCTTTCTATTGTGGTTGTTAATGAATCATTTCAGTGGTGTCCAACTAACCCTCATTTGGGGTTTTCTTGGCAAAGATACTTAAGCGGTTTGACATTTATTTCTCAAGCTCATTTTACAGATGAGGAAACTGAAGTGTTTGATGCTAGATTTGAATTCAATTCTTCCTAACTCCAGAAGTTTATCTACTGCACCACCTTTTTGCCCTATCCTTTTCAAGGACCTTCTTAATTAAGTTCCTATTTCACTTCCCAGGAGGATATTCCAGATGTTCTCATCTATCTCCCAACCTCCCAAACAACCTCTTCCACCTTTTCAACAGATCTAACCCCACAGTTTACGAAAAGAAGAAAAAATACTTAAACTATAAGCTCCTTTTTCTTTTCTCTATATGTTAAAATCCCTTAACATAATCCCTCATTGTTTTTTCTCTGGTGTCTAATGATATGACCCCTTCTAAAAACCAAAGCCTCTACAATACCCTTGATGGGTAACCCCATTCTCAACCCTCTTTCTTCCTAATCTTTAATATCTTCTTAACTATTGGTTTTTTCCTTTGCTGTCAAAAAAGATGCCCAGGCTTCCTCCAACCTAAAAAACTCCCAACTCGTAATAGTTTCTACCATCCATTCTAACTAGAAACCTATCACTCCTTCCTTTCTAAGTGAAACTCCTAGAGAAATCTTTTTGTATAGACCTCCATTTCCTTTCATCTCACAAAATTATAAAATAATAATGATAAAGCTAGTATAGCACATTAAGGTTTGCAAAACTTTTTACAAATATTATCTCATTTGATCCTTATAACAATCCTATAAGGCAAAATGAAATAGACAGTAGTTATGTGACTTGATCAGAGTCACACAGTAAGTGTAGGCCAGATTTGATTTCAGGTCTTCCCAACTTGAGTCACAGCATCTTATCCACTATGCTATCTTGATGTTTGAGTAAGAAAGAACCAACAGTCATATGATCCCTACTATAAGCAGAAATAAACAGCAGGAGGAAGACAGATCTAACTGAAGTCACACAACACATTTCAGAAAATACAGTTATGTCTAAAAATAAAGGGGAAAAAGTAAAGAGGAAAAGAGGAGGTATCTAAAAGACATTAATGGAAAGAAAAAACAGTAAAATAGGCTTTCAAAAGAAGAAATATGTTATCAAAAATGTTCCAAATCACTAATAATAAGAAAAATGAAAATTTTAAAAATTCTGAGGCCTCATAACCATAAGATAATCAAAGAGGAAAATGTCAATTATTGGAGAGAATTGTGAAAGGACAGCATATTAATATGCTGTTGGTAGAGCTGTGAACTGGTCCGGCCATTCTGTAAAGCCATTTGAAATCATAGCCAAAGAGAAACTAAACTGTGCATATCTTTTGACCTAATTGTACTACTATGAGAAATATATCCCAAAAAGTTCAAAGTCTGAGGGAAACTACCCAAAGATGCAACAATACTTATAGCAGGACTTTTTGTTGAAACACATAGGATAAAAACAGAGAATATGTGAATGACATGAATATAATGTAATATTATTATGTCATAACAAATGGGAAATATGTTGGATTCAGAGAAACCTATGAAAACTTATATGAACTGATACAGAGTATAGTAATCAGAAACAGAACCATTTCTTCATATTAATTCATGTTGCTGGACTATATTTATAACAGGGGAGAGCTTCTAAAGTGGGAAGGAGTTTTAAGAAGAGAAAATTAGTAGATAGTGATAGAGTTGTGAAAAAAGGAAGAAAATAAAACATTATCAGTAAATATTTTAACTACCCAGAAGAGAAGTTCAAAAAAGTTCACAAATACAACTTTTGTTACTATTGTGCTAAATTTGGTATTTATTGTTATGATTCAGTTATTTTGCAGTCATGTCTAACTCTTTGTAACCCCATGTAGAGTTTTCTTGGCAAACATACTAAGAAGGTTTGCTATTTCCAGCTCGTTTTACAGATGACAAAACTGAAGCAAACAGAATTAAGTGACTTGCCCAGGTCAGACAACTAGTAAGTATCTGAGGTTGAATTTGAAGTCTTTTTGAATACAAGGTTGAATACAACTTTGTCTACTGTACCATCTAGCTGCCCCTAAATTTGGTATATACTTTTAAAAAACTTCATAATAGAAGTTCATCACTTCATATATAATCTTTTTTTCTCTTCTTTGAATATTAAAATTATCATATTTATTAATTTATAATTAAAAATTAAAAACAGCAATAACATATTTATAATATATGGATCCAAATCCCCCCAAAAAAACCCATTCATTCCCTGCATAAATGAAACATGAACATAGGAATTTGTAAATTGGTTCCAATAAAAGTAGAATATAAGTAAGGTTGGCAAGTATGATAAAGTGGCAAGATAAAGTTGGAGTTATGTACTCACCAGATAGTTTTCATTTGCAGATAGAAAAAGGTCATAGCTGGTATGGGCTCCAACCAGAAGCATATCACATATAAGGATTAAGAAACCATTTTAATTTAGTCAGGGAAAATTTTCTAAAAGAAATGAACAAGGACACAAATATACCTTCCATAAAAAGAGAATTTGTGTAACCAGTGGAGTATGCACCCATTGGGACGATGTCTATATATTGCTCAAGAACATGTCACAATTAAAAGAGAGTCTGACTTCAATAGTCCAGTATGAAAAACAGACAGAAAGGTTGATTGAGTAACTTTGCCAAAGTAATTAGAGAAATCTCTTAGGGTTATCTGAGAAGTAGGCAGAAAGAGGAATTTTTCAAGAAAGCAAGGGTAAAGTAAATAAAATGTTTTTCAAGTTGTTAAAGGGACAAAGGAAAGAGGAAAAAAAAAGAGAGTTCCTAATGATGAACAAGAGGTGCTGAAACAAAACAGCGGGGAGAAGACAGCTCTTGCTGAGGAAGGGCTATGTACAACATTCTTCAGAAGAGACAGTTGTGTCTGAATATAGAAGGAAAAACAAAGTGAGGGCTAGGAGAATGGAGAGATTTCAAAGAGATTAATGGAGGAAAAGATCAAAGAAAATGATAATCAGCTCACTGTCACAAACCCAAGTCACAAAATAGAGAAAATACAGAACAGGCAAAGTGTTAACAGAGATAAATTAAGGGGGAAGGACGAGTGGAGAAGGATTTTATGCTGATATTTTTAAAGGGGGAAAGAGAAAAGGAAGTTCAAAAGAAGTCTTGAGGGACTAAATAAAATCACACAAATGTTAGAAAAGCAAAAATAAAAATTGGAGAATGTCAAAGAAATAGTATGAGATGCAGAATTCTGGTGTTACAAGCTTTGAGTCTCTGCAAGTTAAACTAGTTATAATGTCAGTGCAAGTGTACACTGGGATAGATCAATGCTTGAAACAACCCAGGTCTCTAGAAAGCAATGTAGGGCTTGGAACTACTGTAGACTTTGCCTCCATTTGACTTGCTGAAGGCAGCAAATGTTTAACTAGAAAAGTTAGCATATAATCATAGAAAATCCAAGCAGCTCAATTGAATCAACCATTAAATCAAATGGGTCAATTAGGCATGTACAATAGATTTTTAAAAAGTGATCATTGAACAAAGACACAAGAAATATGTTGTTTTTGACTGAACAAATTTGACACGTCTAAGCCCATATATAAAAGAATAAGCCAATTCAAAAAAAGTCCAACAGGGGGTTTTGTGAATGCTTTAAATAGAGGCAGAAAGGATAGCTCCAGACTCTTCTTCTCCAAACTAATTGCTACAAAGAGAAGAAGCAGAAAGTTGAGCCCTTTTGCTCTCCTCAGCCTGAGTTTTATGTCTAATCCCTTGTGTGAATGTGTTCAAAATTTTCAAGTGTAGGTATTCTTCAAGTTCAAGCTAAACTGATCATTGTTTTATTAACAAGGGAAACAGGACCCCAAGCTTTATGTCCAAGGCCTAGTTTCCTGCCAACAAGATGATAGCTCCTCAATGAATATATCTAGCAGTTAACAAAGAAATCCATTTTTCCCAATCATATAAGACAAAATCAGAGAAAATAGACATGAGAAAAGGTATATTAGACAATACACAGTGAAGGAGCTCTCCCATTGGGAGTGAGATATCTTGGCTTAATTGAGAGAATCCTAGATCTCATCCAAGAGGAAGTTCCCAAAGTCTGTAACAAGCTAGTGATAGGGACTGTAAAGATTGCTAGCTACTTTCATGCTGACTTCTTCCCAGATGGAAACTTCAGCACCCTGAAATAGGGTTGTTATCTTCCATGTTTTCTTTTAAATCTCCCAAAGTCCAAAGGCATTCAGTGGCTCGAAGATATTGCTCCTTTCTATGCTCTCACCAACTCTGCCCCATCCTTCATTCAGGCACAGGGCATCGATGTCAGACAACAAGCAGAAGGTCGCATAACAATGGGCTTTATAACTGGGGTTTTACCAGAAAAGGAGAAGTGCTAGCCAAGTCCTTGAAAGGCAATCATTTGCTTTTCCTACACACACACACACACACACACACACACACACACACACACACACACACACACCACTGGCAACTGGAATCAATAACAGTCCATTGAAGCTTGTGAAGCTATGAGAACAGTAATAGCCAATTACAGAGAAAGAACTTACAAACAGATGTGAAAAGACAGTTTAGAAATTGAGACAGGGGAGTTCTGTTTTATGTTTAACCTTATGGAGGGTCAGGGAAAATATACTCACATTATATTTAAGTTTAATTTGCATTATTAATACTTTCTCAAGTCTAGGCAATCAACAAAACAATACATCAAGTTCCAATTTGTAGCATTTGACACTTTCCAAGGTATAAATACTTAACACTGAAAATTTAATCATGGCTTCAGCACTCCCCTGGATTGGGATCTCTCCTAAACAGAGAAGTGCTAGTTCCACTACTCTTAGGATAAAAAATACCATCTCCATCCAGAGCCAGAACTAGGGAGAGACTGAAAGTTGAAAACTATCCTTACTGGTACTTTGGTAAATAAAATACTATTGAAAATGAGAGAGAGAAACAGAAAGACAGAGACAGAGAGACAACAGAGAGAGAGACAGAGATAATGAAATGCTAGCTATAGACCTTTCAAAGGGACAAGTCCTTAGAACTTCATAAGGGAAACATAATGAAAGTTCTACAGGAGCTTCCCTTCAGGAACCAAGAATTGTGAAGTAGCCTTTTGCCACATGTGCCTATACTTCTGCTTACTTATGTTTCACTATTATACATTTGAGAATACTTTCACTAGGGATCTTATGTGTTCAAAGGGCAAGTATGTGCAAGTTTGGAAGAAATGTCATGTATAAATTATTATAAATTATAAATTATTACAGTAAATAATATTTTGCAAAAAGCTAATTGAGGCTGATTACCAAAGGGAATTATACTGGTGGGGGCTCATCAGTGACAGTACTAGAAACCCAACCCCTCAAGATTTCCCCTAAAAACCTGAGGAATTAAATATAACTACACTTGTGGGGATCTAGCCCACCATTATAAGTGGAATTTGGGGGAATAGCCCTAAAATGAATTCTTTCTAAGAAACAAGATTTGGTAGAAAGAAGCAAATGTACTAAGCATAAATGGACTTGGCTTAGAGTTCATTGCCCTAATGTAGCAGGGTTCAACATTCAATAAAAGAAGACAACTATATGAGAAAAGAATTTTCCGTTGACATACAATGTCAGTGTTTGAAAACTAGATGAGCTGGGACAGATGATATATTCATTTAATACATATTTTCTGAGCATCTACTATGTGCCAGATATCCTACTAAGATTCATACGATAAAGTATGATTAGTGTTAGGTATTGGGGAATGAACAAGATAATATTTCTGAATGTGTAAGTACCATAAGGGATACATATATATTACCAATAAAAAAAATTGTGTAAGAAAAATTGCCGAAAGGATGTCACCATATTATAGAGAGCTGGAGGGGCTTCAGAATTCACATAATTTAAAGTTTTTACTTTAAATATGAGGATATTCACAGTCACACATATAATAAGCTTCAGAGACAAGATTTGAATCTAGGATCTCTGATTCAAAACCTACTTTCTTTGAACCACACTAAGTTCCTTAAAAACCTGTGTATGGGTAGAATGAAAAAGTAGACTAGTTACAGGGCAAGAGAGAAGATAATGGGTTAATTTTCCATTTGTATCTATGAATCTCTGGAGAGAGATCTAGAAGAGAGTTTCTCAGCACATTAAGTTCACAATCTGTGAAGAACTGAGAAAACACAGAAGTGAACTGAACAGAACGAAAGATCATGGACAGATTATGATCTGTATTAGTGGAAGGAATAGCCACATTCAAGAAATTACAAATTCACCAAGGTACCAAAATATGTGGGGCATAAAAGAAAAATATGATTTTTAAGGTAAAGTACCTTCTCTAAGGTACACAGTGAATAGAGTGCTGAACCTGGAGTCAGAAAAAGTAGGCTTCAAATCTAATGTGGGCTGTGGTCCCTTTAAGAAACTAGTCCTTTCAGATTGATTTATTCCTTTCTGATTCCCAATCCCTCCTAGCTGAAGAAGCTAGGACCTTTGATTCACAAATCCTAGTCAAAAGCACCCCTTTGAATTCCGATAGGAGATCTGGGTTCTCCCAGCCCCCACCGGATCTAAAGCAACTTGGGACTTCACGTAGCTAAATCTCTCATTATAAAAGAACCAAGCTGGAGTTCTCTCTTTGCAGAGGTTCCAAACATGCCAGCCTTACCCCTAGCATGCCACAGATCTCTGTCCACTGGATCCCTGGTCCTGGTGCCCTCTTATCTCTACCTTCACCTTTTACTAACTAAACTTTAATCTTACTTCCAAACCCCATAATAAACCTCCTTTACCAATCTAGGTTTTGGGGTCTGTAAATTCCTTCATAGGGGATTCTTGTGCCACTAGTAGACTCAATTAACTCCATATCCTTGTGCCAAATCCAAAGAGGTTTCAGGGGAGCTCTATTTGACTCCCTGTACCCCGAACCTACCACTATACCTCAATTTCACTTGGGTACCCCAAATCTATACCTCATCAAAATCCAGCTTCAGACACTTACTAGCAGTATGATCCTAGACAAGTCACTTAATTTCTCCTTACCTTAATCCATTAGAGAAGGAAATGGCAAATCATTCCACCAACTTTGCCAAGAAACCCCCAAGGATAACATTGGTATGCTATGATCATAAAAAGTCAGATACAACTGAAAAATGACTGAATAGCAACAAGAGCCATACCTAAATATAACCAAAAATGCTTACTGGACATGATTTTAATTGAATTTTATGGAGTATAAAGGTGATAGGCCAGAAGTAAATCCAAAGTTAACTACAGAGTCTAATATTTGGAATACTGTCACTAAAAGTGGAGGATTAAAAGATATTGACTTAAATATACACATTAATAGTTAGTAATAATACTTACAAAATTAAACCAAGAATTGGGTTTTATATGCAAGGAAAGATATGGGCTTATGCAATATAAAATGGAATATCTTACCATAATAATTAATACAATCTATTCTACAGATGAGGAAACTAAGGTGAAGAGAGGGTTAGGCCTAGGGTTACACAATTAGCATTTGAGGAAGGATTTGAATTCATGGCAAAACAATAATCTGAAATAATTCCTCAAAAATTAGAAAAATAGGCAAAAGGCAAAATGCTGAAAGTGATCCAATTCCTGATAAAACAGTAAGAAAGTTAAACTATGGTGTGTGGGAGTATGGGGTGGGGGTGGGGGGTTGTGTCTGCATTTTAAAGAATGATCAAAGGCACTGCTTTCCTTTCTGGATATCAGAGAGTGCTGAGACATGTTAAAAAAATGATATGAAAACTCTTGAGGGAAGGAGGAAATCCAAAGACTTGAGAAAAGAACAAAAATATTCCCAGCTGCAGAAATATTTAAAAGTCTATATGGATATAAAAATCAAATATGAAGAAATTGGAGCACAAATTGTGAAAATCAAAAAGCAAAGGAGAGAAGTTTGAATAGATGGAGTCAAGGTGCTAAGAAAAGGAAAAGCTGAAGCAAGAATGAAATACAATAATAGACATGATAGCCTGTGCAAGAAGAAGAGGGGAAAAGAGAGTAATGGTGGGTTTAAAAGATCAAGATGGGCAAATTAAGACAGTACCAAACCAGGAGCCATAGATAGTAAGGCAGTTCTCCATGAAATTGTTTCAAAAGCAAGAAAAAGCAAAGAGAGAGCTTTGGGTATGGGTTATGAAAGGGAACCAACCAAAGGAGGTAGAAGCAAATGATTTAACAGTTTTTTATAAATCCAAGAAGTGAGCAGCCTCATGGAGTTATTGAAGAAGAGAACTGCTCCTGAATCTGATGAGCTCACAGTCAAGTTCTATACTTTTAAAGACTGTTTGAACCAACCTCTCTCCTATTTTCAGTGACACAAGGAAGGTAAGTTAAATCATTGGCCACATAATAGTAATAATAATAATAATAATAGCATTTATATATTGCTTTAAGATTTGTAAGAAATTGTATGATTTAAGATTTTGTCCTCAAAACAATCCTGGAAGGCAGGTATCATTACTATTTCCATTTTATAGATAAAGAAACTGAGACAGGAAGAGATTAAATGACATGCTTACAGTCACAAAAATCTGTCTGAGACTTGCTTTGAAGTCATTACTATTGTTCAGTACTGACTACAAAATTTTTACAGATATTTTTATGGAAAAGCTGGAAAGAGTACTAGACATGGTGTTGTTGTTCAGTCATTCAGTCATGTCCACTTCTTCAAAACCCCATGGATCATACTATCCGTAGAGTTTTCTTGGCAAAGATAATAGAACGATTTGTCATTTCCTTCTCCATTGGAGAAAGGCAAACAGGAGTTAAGTGACTTGCAAAGAATTTATCAGTAAGTGGCTGAAGTGGAATTTGAATTCAGGTCTTCCTCCAGGCCTAGCACTCTACCCATTGAGCCATCTAGCTGCATGATACCTATGATTAATATAGCCTACATTAATAATAAAATATTCAGATGATCTATAATCTTATTGATATGATTATTTCTATACTATGAAATCCTTATCCATATTCTCCCATAAATTTGCTCCCCCCAGGAACTGAAGCAGTACAGTACACCATGCCAAAGGTAATAAGCTTCTCTGAATCCAGTTAAAGACTAGTCTTTGACAGACATATGTAAAGTCACTTGATCTTTCCATACTCACATCTTTTCCAGCTTAATGAGACTCTATTGGCATTGCCTTTGAGAACCAAGGTTAAATCCAGTGAACAAAAATACCAAAGTATAGGTCAGAATGGAGTAATATCTTCATTTTGTCTACTTCTGCACATATCCAATACGTACAAGGTATACTATAAAATCAGGATCCCTCAATTGTACTCAAACACATACACAAGGAAAACCTTTTCAACTGATTAGGGCACCGCAAGCTCAATATGAGTCAACCATACGATGTGGCCATTAATGCAAACCTGGCCTGCGTTCAGAAATAAAGATCTTGCAGTAGACTCTTAACAAAGATTAATTTGTCAGACTTCATTGAAAGATTTGTAGTTTCATGTAGTTTTATTATACTTTATTATAGAAATGCTTGTTTTATTCAATAAATTAAAAATAAAATAGTTTTTTTTTTTTTAAATTGGGAGGTGATTATGGAAAACGTCATCCAAATCCAAAGAGAAAACAATAAAAACTGAATGTGGGTGCAGTGGATAGAGTACCAGCCCTGAATTCAGGAAGACCTGAATCCAAATCTGCCTTCAGACCAACATTTCCTAGCTATATGACCTTGAACAAATCACTTAAGCCCAATTGGCTCAGGGAAAAAAAAGACTGAATGTGGATCAAAGCATAGTATTTTCCCTTTTTTGTTGTTATTGTTGTATTGCTTGCTTGGGTTTTTTTTTCGTTTCTCATGTTTTTTCCCCTTTTTGATATGATTTTTTTTGCACAATGAATATGGACATATGTTTAGAATAACTGCATTGTTTAAATTATATCAGATTGTTTGCTGTCTTAGGGAGGGAGGAAGAGGGAGAAAAATTTGGAACACAAGGTGAATATTGAAAATTATCTTTGCATGTATTTGGAAAAATAAAATATTAAAAATTTTTAAAGAATATTGGAGTCAGTCTACATTTAAAACTGCTCAGGGAAGAGCAAGCAGAATGTTGGAGGATCTTGAGTCTATGACACATACACATCAATAGAAGGAACTGGGCATGTTTTGCCTGGAGAAAAATGGACTCAGAAAAGAGATGATAGCTACCTTCAAATATCTGAAAGGCTGTCACTTAGAGGAAAGATTAATCTTGTTCTATTTAGCTCTAGAAGGCAGAATCAGAAGCAATGAGTAGAAATTTCTAAGAGGTAAATTGAAACTTGATGTCAAGGAAAAACTTTTTAATAATCAGAGCTGTCCCAAAAAAGGTTTTCTCTCCTTGGAGGTCTTTGTGAAGAAAGCAGACAATCATTTGCAGAGTTAGTTATACCAGGGATTATTTTGATATATGAATTGATCCATATGGCATCGGAGGTCATTTAAAATTCTCAGATTCTGTGATTCTATAATTAACACTACCTTTCAATAGAATGAGCTTTTTTTATTATTAATTTTATAATTATAATTTTTGACTGTACATATACATGGGTAATTTTTTTACAATATTATCCCTTGTATTCATTTTTCCAAATTTTCCCCCCTCTCCCTCAACTCCCTCCCACAGATGACAGGCAATCCCATACATATTTAATGTGTTACAGTATAACCCAGATACAATATATGTGTGTAAAACCAAATTTCTTGTTGCACGGTAAGAATTGGATTCCGAAGGTATAAGTAACCTGGGTAGAAAGACAGTAGTGCAAACAGTTTACATTCACTTCCCAGTTTTCCTTCTCTGGGTGTAGCTGTTTCTGTCCATCATTGATCAATTAGAATTGGATTAGCTCTTCTCTATGTTGAAGATTTCCACTTCCATCAGAATATATCCTCATACAGTATCATTGTTGAAGTGTATAATGATCTCCTAGTTCTGCTCGTTTCACTCAGCATCAGTTGATGTAAGTCTCTCCAAGCCTCTCTGTATTCCTCCTGCTGGTCATTTCTTACAGAGCAGTAATATTCCATAACCTTCATGTATCATAATTTACCCAACCATTCTCCAATTGATGGGCTTCCATTCATTTTCCAGTTTCTAACCACTACCAAAAGAGCTGCCTCAAACATTTTGGCACATACAGGTCCCTTTCCCCTTTTTAGTATTTCTTTGGGAGATAAGCCCAGTAGTAGCACTGCTGGGTCAAAGGGTATGCACAGTTTGATAACTTTTTGGGCATAATTACAGATTGCTCTCCAGAATGGTTGGATTCTTTCACAACTCCACCAACAATGCATCAGTGTCCCAGTTTTCCCACATCCCCTCCAACATTCATCATTATTTGTTCCTGTCATCTTAGCCAATCTGACAGGTGTGTAATGATATCTCAGAGTTGTCTTAATTTGCATTTCTCTGATCAGTAGTGATTTGGAACACCTTTTCATATGAGTGGAAATAGTTTCAATTTCATCATCTGAAAATTGTCTGTTCATATCCTTTGACCTAGAATGAGCTTTTTCAAGAGGTAAAGGGATTTCCCTTCACTAGAAGTCTTTAAATAAGTGATATGATCCTTTGTCCTTTGACTATTTGTAAAGATGATACTTCTTCAAATTTGGTTTAGATTCAACAGTTTTTGAGATACCTTCTAATATTGAGATTCTATGATGCTGATAGAACCTGTTAGAGCTTATAGTCTGCTGGCATAACTTTTGAGAATCTAAGGCTAGCTCTATGCCACAAAAAATAGAATCAGAGTTTAGTGAAACAGTAGCCCCAGTAAACTGCTGGAATTGGTAAAGATCTTCACCAACATGACTGGTAGACGATTTTTAAAAAGTGGGTAGTAATTTCTTAATGAGGAACAAAACAAGAGTGTTATTATATATATTTGGTCTCTATGATCTCTGATTTTAAAAAGAGTATACATGCAATTTTAAGAAAATGGGGTAAAGAGACAAAAGAATTTCAGTAATACATAGGCTAAGTTTATCTGTGGTTTATACAGAGAACATTACTTTGGAAAGAGTAGAACAAATGAAAGGGGATTTTAAATGCATAGAGGTCAAGCCAGAGAAGTGGGCTTAAGAGTCAACACAGCAAGGTGAAAAGCAATGAACGCTATAAGGAAATACAATAGTATTAAAAATGTAAAAGTATAGAAAAGCTCAATAGGGATTCTTGGCATACATATACTTTGCAGAGGAAGATGATACAAAAAAAGAAACAAGGGAATGAAAGGATAGAAAATGGAAAATAAAGCAAATATGAAAAAGATTGGTCAGTGAAAGACTGGCTAAAATTGATCTAGCAGTTTTCTGAGTTTAGGTTTTGGTTTTTTAAGAGCTGTATTTTTCAGTTTTGTTTTTAGATTTTTTTTTTTTGCATCAATTACATGTGGATCTCACCAACATGTAAGATTGTTTATAAGAAACTGCCATGCAGTATTTAATGGTATTTCACTGGCTTTAATAAAGGAGAATAGAGAATTTAAAATGCATAAGTACATATAGGGGAAACATGCTATATCTTGTTAATCTCATGGCTATGTCCATATGAGTCTCTCTAGATGTGGCTCATAGGAATCATACTTGGGTCTTATCTAACTTCTCAATGCCTCCACAAAACTCTAAAATTACACTTTCAGAGAAGACATTAATCTGTATTGCTCAAGAAAGTCTCCTCCTTAATACCTTCCTATGCCAATGAAATCCAGTTCAAAGTCTAGTTCAAAACAATTAAAATATTATTATTTGCAGCTGTTCCATAGGCAAGCATCACTATTGTTCTTGGTTCTTTTACTAGGAGGTCTCTAATTGGTGTTCCTATCTCTTATTCGAAGAAGATACTGTCCAGAACTTTGGAATATCCATATTTCCATCATGGCATTCAAGCCCTCCAAAATGGACTCCAACTTCCCTTACCAGCCATACCTCTTAGTACTATCTTCACATATACCATACTTCAACCAAGGTGGACCATTTTTTTATATTCCATTCTTGTTTTGCCTTCTCCTATTTCTAAACTTTTACCCTCATGCAATACTCCATGACTGGAATAAACTCCACTCATTCCATCTCTTTTTGTTAAAACCATGCCCTTCCTTCAAGGTCAAATTCAGGTACTACCTCCTCCATGAAGTCTTCTCTTTAAAAATCTATTCTGGATAATATGTGAACTCCTAGAGAATAGGGATTATTTCATTCTTTTCTTTGTATACCCAATGTATCTAGAAAGTACTTACTATGTTAGTTGTTTAATTATTCCTTGAACCACATCTCTGGTGAAAATACTCTCATCCTGCTCATATTTCCAATAGCATCTTACCTGGACCTCTTTTTTCCTCTTATCACACAGTACTTTGTTTCTAGTTATTTGGGTGCCTGCCTTTCCCTAATATTAATGTGTTGAAGGCAAGATCTGCCATAGTTTTCTTCATATTACTAGCACTTAACAAAGAGTCATCACAGAGTAGACATTTAATGTTAATTAATGATAAGGGAGTGAACCAGGCAATAGGGAGAAAAGATTTGAAAATATTTCTAATTGAATAGCTCAAAAGAGACAAACATATTTGCTTCAAATCAAAAATATTAGAAACATTTCTTCTGGAAATGATTTCCAACAGTAAATATTTGTAGTGGTGTTGTACAATGCTATATTTGTTTGAATAAAGCAGAAGAGATATAGGCATAATCTGCATAATGTTGTCCTGATCAATATCTATCTTATTGTAAAGTTGTCAATATATCATAACCAAACCCTTCATGATCTTATGAAACCTTATTATGACATTGTTTGACCCATATCTTGAAACACATTGTCCTACTGGAAAAATCGCCTTTGACAATGTTGTTTCACTTAATATTATGTTTTCACAGTACCAACAAATGTCATAAGGCAAGGGAAGTCTAAATATCTTTATGGACTTGGTAAATGTGCCTTATAAAAGTAAATTGATGTAATGTTCAGTGATGGAAATATTAACTATCCTGAGTGGAATATGAACTTATGACCATTATACAGAATGAGAGGAGATAGATAAGGATGGCACATAACTACAATGTCTGAAAGGGGTGAGTGGAGCAGAAGGTAGAGAAGAAAAGAAAAGGGAAATAAGGAAAAAGAGTCAGTGACAAAGATTACAAAAATTCAATAAACATGTATTAAACATCTATTATGCATAAGGCATTGTGCTTGGTGCTGAGAATATAAACAAAAATAAGGGACAAACCTTACTCCCAGAGTTAACTTAACAATATAATGTGAGGAATAGGGAGATTTCTTAGAGAGCAGCCAGGATAAGAAGACCTTTAAAGAAGCTCTTAAAATAGTTTGGTCAGGTAGTGATGATGGTCTGTGCTAATGAAGGCAGTGAGAACAGAGAAAGATAAGTACAAGATAAGCAGTAGAGGAAAGAGTACTGAGTTTGGAGTTTGAGGATCTGATTCAAATTCCATCTCTGATACCTACTACATATGCATCCCTGCATGTCATTTGAATTGTCTATGCCTTAATTTCTTTATTTACTAAAGGAAGAAAGAGGTTGGATTAAATGATCTCTAAATTTTCTTCTGTCTCTAAATTATAATCTATGGTGTAGACATAAAAAAATAGAAAGTATGAAAGAGAAATCCAGGGAAGTCCCATGAAAATGTGGCTATTGAATGATCACTTTGCACTTGTAGAAATAGGGAGCATCTTCATGAAGAACTGTCATCTGAGTTGAGCTTTGAATGAGACTTGAGACTTCAGCACATAACGCATAGGTATGAATGAGAAATGAGTCCTTTCTAAGTATGAGGGTTAGTGTAAGCAAAGACATGGCAATGAAAGAGAAGAGAATAAGAATGAGGAATAGAAAGCAGTCCATCTTCATATATAAGTAGAGTTGACAGGTAGTTAAAAAGCAACTGACACTATTCTATATTTCAATCTCATTTCCCTCTCTCAAATTCCCTAAGGGATTATACATCTTGAATAAAAAGAGAAGCATTGCACTTTCGATCAGACACCAATAACAAATCATGTTGTTGCACAACATCAGAACCGCAAACCCACCACGATCCCTTACTGTTTACAGAGAAGGGAGTAATTCCACATTTATGCCTTGGCCTGAAGATGCATTTCTAAATATCCAGCAACCAGTGCCATCTACTCTGACCACATAAGGTATTAGTATATGCCATAATCAGTAAATAAAGATTCCATCAATGGAGTAATCTAAAAAAGAGAAATCTAAAAAAACAAACACACAACAACAATAACAAAGTCTTGCTTCCTGGCCTGGATTTTCTTAATAAACAACTCTGAATAGTGGTTTCTTGATGTCTAATGAAGAGGGATGGATTTAGGCAATTGCCATCTTATCAGTCACTAGCAGAACTGTTTGGTTGGGCAATTGCATTGGCTAGCACTTTCTGCCACAGGATGATCTCTAATTTTCTTTCACTTTGGCTAATGGATAGAGGCTTGGTTTGGCTATTTAAGAGCAAAAATCATCAAGTGTATCGCATTTTTGCAGATATATTTGGGACTCTTCTCTTCCACCTGCCATTGCCCATTTTGTTATTATCCATGATGCCATTGTTGTCATTATGGTTAATTTGGCATAGACTAGGCTGTCTCTCAAGAAAACCTTATGGACAGCATTGGCATGCTATGGTCCATGGGGTCACAAAGATGACTGAACAACAATAAAAGGCTGGCTCCCAATGTCATATTTATTCATGAAAAAGCATCTTGAAGAAGAAGCAGTTTGACTGGTCACAAATATTCAAAATCATTAAAATGATTTCTCTACATTCCCAATCTATGGAAGCCTTCTCCTTCTGATCAAGCTTGATGACCCTTAGAACCCCACATGCCAAAGTCACAGGTTCAGTGACCATACAATGGAGTTGGCTTGTCACCTTTGAGAAGTATCCATTTATAATGGCTTCATTCCCTTTGATGATTTCAATTTGTGTATTGATAAGCACCATGTTGAAACTGGCTCCATCCTTCTGTATCTCAAGCTCATCTGTGTAATGAAGCTATCCCTGACTCCTTCAGCTCACAGAAAACTCTCCCTCCTCAAAACATCTCAGGCATATATTTGTATTCCTCATTTGGAACATAGCATACCCTCTGTCACCTTTTATTAGTGATTTTTTAATATGTGTAAAGTGATAAAAGCAAAACAAGTATCTCTACTATGTTTCAAGATGCTTAAGCCCAGGGGTATCCAAAATGATATTAATCATGACACGTTTATTAAGTACCTACTATGTGCCAGGCATTTGCCAAAAAGATTATTTTATTTTTTTTCACTGGGCAAGTGCTCACAAGGTGGTTAGATAAAGAAGACACTTTAGAATTGATTATATGACATGGAAAACACTGGCACAAGACCACGTAGCATGGCAAGCCCTCGTTAGAGAAGGTGTTGTTCTCTATGAGCAAAGCAGAATTGAATTAGTTCATAAGACACACAACTTGCAGTTAGAGAAGCCACCAAATGATCATAGGAACTATTTGTGTCTGACCTGTGGCAGAACATTCTGATTCATATTGATCTGATCTATTACAGTCAGACACACTATAACTCTAACATAGTGATGCCATTTTGGTCCTCTTCGAGAATGAAGGACAACAACCATACAAAGACCAAGATGAAACCTTTGGGGAGTTTCAATCTATTAGGGAAGACAGCATGTACAAATAAGTACAAAACATGACAAAATCAGCATAAAATAATTTCGGGGGGGAGTATTAGAAAATGTAGAAATGAGTGCTATATGGCCCTTGCGATGAATGTTCAAGGACCTAGGGATTCTAATGGATAAAGGTAAGGAAGGATGAATTCTAGGCATGGGAGACAACTTATGTCAAATCTGACACAGGAGAAGGAATATTATTGATGAGGTATGGCAAGAAGGCAAGTTTGGATGAAACAGAGATTGTAAAGGAGAAAAATATGTAATAGACTTGGAAAGAGAGGATAGAACCAGATTTTGAGGGCTTTAAAAGTCAAAGGAAAAAATACAAGAAATTCATAATTGATCCTAGAAGCAATAGTTCCCTATTAAGAAGTTCTGGTACTTCTTGAGCAGATGGGTAGCATAATCAGACCTGGAATATCCCTTTGGCATCCTTGTGGAGAAGGGAGAAAGAATAGAAAGGATTGTAATTCTAAGCAAAAGTTGAACACCCTGTATATCTACTGGCTACATTCATATTGAAAATAATATTACCCCTCTGTAGCTCAAGTACCACTTATCTGATAAAGCTAGCTCTGATTCTTTCAACCCACAGTGAGCTATTCCTCCTCGAGATGCCTGTATTATTTGCTGTCAATATTAGAACATTAGAAATAACTCATGTATCCCCATTAGGTTGCAAGATCCTTGAAAGCAGTGATACCTAAAAGGTCTAGCATAAGACTTTGAATAAATCAGTCAACATGAATTTATAAACACATAGTAAGTGTTTGACTCTCCCCCAGGCCTTCCCTTCTTCAGTTAGAACACTTAGTTTCCTTCAACATCCATGTCAAATGTCACATCTTGATTTTTCCTGATTTCCCTCCTCCCCCATCTACTAACACCTCCCCTCTGGAATGGTCTAATGAATCAATGCCAAAAAAGAGGAGAAAACATCTATGATAAGATGACAAAATTAGACAATAAAAGGAGGAGGTCTCATTAAAAAAAAAAAAAAACCAACAACAACAACAACAACAACAACAACCTAAAGACAATGAGATCTTGGGCATGGACAGAGTGTGTCTAACAGGAGCTAGTAAAGTATGTATTTATTTGGACTCTTAGGAATCTAATCAAAAGAATTTTAAATTGAAAATAAAAAGGATGTAAGGAAATTATACATACATATCTGCCAAACCAGATATCATACAAAATAGTAGTACAATATAGAAAGAATGCCAGTGGAAAAATTTATCAATTCATGGGAGATATGATGCATCCTATAATGAAAGGGGTATCAGATTTTTAACCAAGTATCAAATAATCAAGACACTCTTGGTTAAAAGTACTGACTGTCATGTTCAGGACCTTAGTTTCTTTCACTGTAAAATGAAGAGGATTCTATATTTATATCTATATCCAAAAAGAGAATGAGCAATAAACCTCATGTCCTCATGTTTTTGCACAAAAATGTACAAAGCATGGAAAATAAAGAGGAACTAAATAATGCAGGGTAATAAGTCACTGAGGCTTGATGGGATAAAATTCATGACTGGAATGGCTGTAGAAGGATATACCTTATTCATAAAGCTCAGAATAGATAAAAAAGGAGACAGTAGAGAAGCATTTGGTATTGGAATACATTCATGTGAAGAAATTGAGGGAACATGGTGGAGAGAAACTGAGTAAAGACCAGTGGAGGAAGAAACAAGAAAGATATTGGTGTATGTATGCTACAGACCATTGATCAACAGAAGAAAATAAATGATTTTGAAAATAGATTACAAAGCAGTTCCAAAAGCAGAGTATGGTAATGATGATAGACTTGACTTACACTCTCCAGACATCTACTGTAGTAGGTCTTTCTCTGCCAAAAAACAATAGCTAGTTTTTAAGATAATTTTCTTCAAAAAGTTGGGCAAGTGACATGGGGAGTTGATTCTAGTTCTGAGTCTGAGCAGTAAGGAAGAAATGGCTTATTGCATAAAAAAATTACATAAACCCAGAAAGGAAGAGATCATTACAACTTAGAGGTTATGATATGTAGAGGGCTGAAACTAAAAAGGTATGTTTGAATCAGACAACTGAGTACTTAAGGCTAATTATCTATTCAACGTGAGATAATGACTCTATTAGCATATATTTGTATAAAATGGCTCTTCTCTCCTATTGCACATACTCTGCCCATGCCCAAGATCTCATTGTCTTTAGGTTGTTGGGTTTTTTGGTGTTTTTTTAATGAGACTTCTTCCTTATATTGCCCGATTTTGTCATCTTATCATAGAAGTTTTTCCCTCTTTTTTAGCATTGATTTATTGGAACAAAAGCTCATGTTTGCTGAATGTTTGGTGTTAAGATAATTGTAGGCAAGGATTAGAGGGTGGAGGGAGAGAGGCCAGAGGCACTTGGCAGCAGAATGAGGAGAGAGGCTAGTGACTCTGGACTCCAGGATCCAGGATACATCTTTGGCAAGCCAGATGGCAGTTTGCCTGCCTCCTTCACTTCTCCCCCTAAAGATCAAGGACATTAATTTATCCTGACTCTGACTGACCCCAAGGCCTTTCAGGGAGCTAGCCCATACTTTTCAATGATAGGAAAGGAAAGGAAATGCAAGTATAGGCTAACACATATGATATAACATCTATGCCATTATGTCCTGTCATAGGAATTGAGAAACGGTATTAGAATTTCAAATGGGCTAAGGCAAAGCAAGCCAAATAAGTTTTAATGCTTATATCTATAAATAAAACTCTAAAAGGAAAAATATAAATATTTTCCCAAGTGTGCAAAGACACTGAAAGAGAGCTGGGAGACTGGAGCAGCAGAAAATTGTACCTAGAGCAAATACTCCAGATTCATCCTCTAGAACACAAATTGGCTTTTCCCTCTCTTTTTCTATTTGCATCTTTGACTAGTGACAATGTAAAACAGAAGATACTCCAGTGGACAGAAGCATCCATGTTTCTTGTGTGTATATAAGTCAAATGCGAAGAAAGATAGCCAAAGTTTAATATAGAAGAGTGCTATAGTCATATAAAAAGAAAAGGAAGAGAAGGAAGAGGAGATGGAAGAGGAAGAGGATTAACAAGAAAAACAAGGGATGGAGGAAAGAAAGAGGAAGAGGAAGAAGGGGAGAGAAAGAAAGAAAGGAAAGGAATTAGGAGAAAGAAGGAAAGAAGAAATAGAGAGAGAGAGAGAGAGAGAGAGAGAGAGAGAGAGAGAGAGAGAGAGAGAGAGAGAGAGAGAGGGAGAGAGAGACAGAGACAAAGATAGAGAGATAGAGAGCGAGAGAGAGGGAGAAGACAAGAAAAGAAGGAGGAAGAGAGGGAACTTTAAAAATGCTGACAATTGAAAAAGTCTCCTCCCAACCACATGGTTAGTCAACCAGAATTGGTTGCACAATGGCCATGTATATTCCATAGTTTTTCTAAGGCATTTTCCCCACGTCATCATTCTCCCAGAAGAAAACTTCTCAAGTTCTCAATATGGGGAATTTGCATCAGGTGAGCAAGCTGATGGAGTTTGAGCATATACCAGAACCCCATTACATGAGAGTAAGAGCTAGGCCATTAGATTATTGCTCCAATCACAGATAGGATTACAGATAGGATTGATATGTGAAAGTTATTATATGTGTGTATACAAATATAAATATATAATGTATATATATATGTGTGTATGTGTGTGTGTGTTTGTGCATGATATGGATGTGTGGGTGTGTGTATATAAACATACATGTATAAATATAAAGTCAATTCAATAAACATTTATTAAATGTCTAATAAATGCCAGGAATCATACTAAGCACTGAGAATACAAATAAGAAAATGAAAGACAGTCCTTAACCTCAAGGAACTTAGAGAGAAAATGCCAAATGAAAGGAAACTGGAAAGTGAGGATGGAGTGGGTTGCAGAAGTAAGGGTTACCCAGAACTGGGGTCAGAGAGCAGGAGTGTGAGTTGGACAGTGGGCAACAGGAGAGGCGGAGAAGATGTATCTTGTTCTTTGGAGTTCAAACCAAGCCAAGCTGCAGATGGAAAGTAGAGAAAACTGAAAAGTCTAGATTCTACCCTCTATAAAGGAAAACTTTGGGTGAAGATTAGTGCTCCACTCTCCAACCCTCCACTCAGTAGGAAGAAGAGACTATAGAAATTGAGAAGGTGCTAAGTTAAACAGTGCGGTAAGATTTCTGCTGAGCAATTTATCCAAGAAGAGGTATCTTGTTTAGTGGCGTTCAGACCAAGTGAAGCTGCGATGGAAACATTTCTATATGCACATGTACTATACATACATACACATATATATATATATATATATATATACATATATATATATATATATATGTATATATACATGTATAAATCTTCACTGACCAGTTTAAGAATTCCTGATTTAAGGGAATATAGCAACTATCTTCATATAAAGGGTCCTAATATGGAAGACTGACTAAGTTTGTACTGCTTAGTTCTGCAAGACAAAATTAGCATGAAAGGAGAGAAGATCATTGGTCCTCTTCTCTCCTGTCACATAATCACAACCCTCATTCAGGCCCTCATCACCAAACATGTAGATTGCTGCAATATCATTCTAACCAATTTCCCTGTCTCAGATATCTCCCTATTCAAATCCAAACCCTCCTCCCTTGTCAAGGTGATTTTTCTAAAAAATGGATCTGACCATGTTGCCATCATGCTCAATGAGCTTCAATGGTTCCTTATTTCTTAATAATCAAATATAAATTTCTCTGCTTAGTATTTACAGCTCTTTGTAATCTAGTTCTTTCCTACTTTTCTAGTCTTTCTACATTTTATTCACCTTTACACACTCTGCGATCTAATTACATTAGCTTTATTTACAATGTATCAAACATAACTCCCTATATCTAGTCGCTGTGCCTTTGCACTGGTTTTCCCCATTCCTAGAATGTTCTGTCCTTTCACCTCTACCCAGGAGCATGATGGTAAATATTTAACAATCAGCCCTGAAGTGTTTTTTAAGCTTAATCTGAATTATTAATATTTCTGCCATCACTTTCTTAAGCCTAAACAATAAATCAAACCTTGATTGCTGATTTTCAAGTTGTAAATGAACATGGAATTTTAATTTATTTTTTCTTGATTTCTCTGGCTTCCTTCAAGATCACTCAAATTCCATCGTTTGCAGGAAACATTTTCCACACCCATTCCCCAGCTGCTAGTGTCTTCCTTTCTAAAAGACAATCTTTCTTGTATTCTGAAAATATTTTACATGTACCTAGTTACTTATGTGTTGTCTCTCATTAGAATGTGAGTTCCTTGAGGCAGGAACTCTTTTAGTGTTTCTTTATACCTTTAGCATTTAGCCCAGTGTCTGTCACATAATAAGTTTTTAATAAATATTGGTTTACTACGGGCAATGACTTTAGAAGCATGAAGAAGCCCCCACCAGGCTAGAATATCCTCATTGACTCTACCATTGAGCTTGAAATAGTCATATTACTCACTATTTACTCACTATTTCTTGAGTTAATGAGGGCCATCCCTTGTTAATATGTATATGTTATCAAGAGTGTGCTGGTACCACTACACACCTGTCAGATTGGCTAAGATGACAGGAACAAATAATGACAAATGTTGGAGGGGATGTGGGGAAACTGGGACACTAATACATTGCTGGTGGAGTTGTGAAAGAATCCAGCCATTCTGGAGAGCAATCTGGAATTATGCCCAAAAAGTTATCAAACTGTGCATACCCTTTGACCCAGCAGCGCTACTACTGGGATTATATCCCAAAGAAATACTAAAGAGCGGAAAGAGACATATATGTGCCAAAATGTTTGTGGCAGCTCTTTTTGTTGTAGCTAGAAACTGGAGGATGAATGGATGTCCATCAGTTGGAGAATGGTTGGGTAAATTGTGGTATATGAAGGTTATGGAATATTATTGCTCTGTAAGAAATGACCAGCAGGAGGAATACAGAGAGGCCTGGAGAGACTTAAATCAACTGATGCTGAGTGAAATGAGCAGAACCAGAAGATCACTGTACACTTCAACAACAATACTGTATGAGGATGTATTCTGATGGAAGTGGAAATCTTCAACATAAAGAAGATCCAACTCACTTCCAGTTGATCAATGATGGACAGAGGTAGCTGCACCCAGAGAAGAAACACTGGGAGGGGAATGAAAATTGTTAGCACTAATATCTGTCTGCCCAGGTTGCATGTACCTTCGGATTCTAATGTTTATTGTGCAAAAAGAAAGTGATATTCGCACACATGTATTGTACCTAGACTATATTGTAACACATGTAAAATGTATGGTATTGCCAGTCGTCGGGGGGAGGGAATAGAGGGAGGGGGGGTAAATTGGAAAAATGAATACAAGGGATAATATTATAAAATATATATATATATATAATAAAAAAAAATGAGCATAGTTAAAACATTTTAAAATTTCACAGAGGAAAGAGATATAGTACAATAGGAATCAAAATATAACAATTTATTATTGCCTGAATAAACATGTCTGTCTCTCTGAAAAAACAAAAAAAAAAAAAAAAAAAAAAAAGAAATGACAAGCAGGATGATTTCAGAGAGGCCTGGAGAGACTTACATGAACTGAGGCTAAGTGAAATGAGCAGAACCAGGAGAACATTATACACAGCAATAATAAGATTATACAATGATCAATTCTGATGGGCATGGCTCTCTTCAACAATGAGATGTTCCAATGGTCTTGTGATTAAGAAAGTCATCTACACCCAGAAAGAGCACAGTGAGAACTGAATATGGACCACAACATAATATTTTCACTCTTTGTGTTGTTGTTTGCTTGCATTTTGTTTTCTTTCTCATTTTTTTTTCATTTTTGATTTGATTTTTCTTGTGTAGCATGTTATTTATGGAAATATGTACAGAAGAATTGCATATGTTTAACCTATATTGGATCACTTGCCATCTAGGGGAGGTGGAGCGGGAAGGGAGAGAAAAATGAGAACATAAGATTTTATAAGGGTGAATGTTAGAAAATTATCCATGTATATATTTTGAAAATAAAAAGCTTTAACCAAAAAAAAAAAAAAAAAAAAAAAAAAAGTGTGCTGGTAATAACCAGCTCTCCAAAAAAAAAATGTAAACTTGATGTACTTTTTAAAAATACTCACTTAAAACAAAATACAAAATAAGAAAAAAAGAAAATAGAAAAAGAAAGACAGAAAAGAAAACTATTTTTAAAATTTCATGTGCTCAGAAGAGCATCAGGAAGGATTCAAAATATGTAACGATAAATTTCCACTAGAAGAAAGCATATATAAATATGATACTTTTAAGTTTATTCTGCATTATTAACATTTTCACTATCACTTTCTTAAGATTATATAACACAGCAATAAACAATCTTTGATTTGTAGTATTTGCCATTTTCCAATGTACAAATGCTGACACTGAAAATTTCACTAGCAACTCTCAAGCTACAGCTAGCTCTAGCGAAGCCCTTGGATATTTCCCACAAATTAAATTGGAAAGGAATCTTTCCAATTTAATCATTTTAAACATGAAGACATTTCAACTCACAAAGGTGAAATCATTTGTCCAAAGTTGCACAGATTTCCTGAATTCCAGTCCAGTGTTCATTTCTCTGTTTCTCTTTGTCTTTTTAACTACCTCCAAAACAACTCTTTTGGTTAAAAAAATTGTGTGAAATCCCATCCTATGGCACTTGCCACCTTAGCCAGGAAAGATTACCTTTTCTATGCATAGAATCTTTGGCCTGATTCCAGACAGAGTAGGTGGTAAAGATCTACTCCAAAATGAGCTCCCACAAAGACTCTTCCTCCCACACACTGTCAGTTCTTGGCAAAGAACACAATTGGATCACAGAAAAGATAGACACTATTATGGGGGTGGGGAAAAAGGGTATGTGGAGGGCCAAGATTTGTGTGCATCACGACCATTAAGGCAAGGCAAAAAGGTTTGACATTAATGAAGCTATATTCTCGTAGGTGGAAAAATCATCCGAATGTCTGTGAGTAGGTGTGTGTTACGAGTTCTCACTGTGTTGAAGACATTTGAATTAAAATTCCAGGATTGAACTCATAAGGCCAGCAACTCCAGTGTCAAAAACAACGAGAGTCAGAAATCAATTAGCAGCAAGGAGTGAATGCCAGCCCTGCTGGAGACTAGCAGGGAGCAAAGCCAGGAGGATGCATTGTTTATTTGACGCTGAGCACATAGGAACATATCCGTCCCGTTTCACCTTTGAAAAAATGGATTATCCCAGAGAAAGAAAGAAAATTCTACACTAGAACTAAGGTAAAGAGCTAAAGCAACATTGTGTTATGGGAAGAACACTGGATTTGACTACCTGAGATTCTGTCCTGTTACTTTTTACCTGTGTAACAACAACAAGTTCTTCCTCTGTGGGCCTCATTTTTCTCATATGTAAAGTGAAGGTATTGTATTAGGTGGTCCCAAAGTTCCCCTACATCTCAGAAACCTTATGTTCTTTATGATTTTCTTTCAGGTTATGTCACAAGATTTCAGTAATTCCACTTGTAATGATTTCCATTATGTAATGATGATACAACTGACACACTGTTAGTAAATTGTGCCTTGTTTCCCATAGTGGATTTTCAGCAATCTCAGTTTCAGTTTGTTGGCACCTCAAAGGTCATCTTTTACTGATGCTTTGTTATTGTTCAGACATTCAGTAGTGTCCAACTCTTCATGACTCCATAGATGAGAGCATGCCAGACGCTCTATCCTCCATCATTTCCCAAAGTCTTTCCAAGCTCATGTTTATTGCTTCCATGACACTACCTGTCTATCTCATCTCCTTTTGTCTTCAATTTTACCCAACATCAGGCTCTTTTCCAATTAGTCCTGTATTTTCATTATGTGGACAAAATATTTAGTATTTGATCTTTCACTCTATTTACAAGATGAATGATGAGGATTAGAGAGCTGGTCCATAGTCAGGGAACAGAGAAGCTGATTGTCTCTATGTGGTCTCTCTTTAGCAAGAGGTCTCTCTTTAGCAACTGTACTTACAAAGTCAACAATCCCAAAGTATAATGAAATGCAAAATTCCTGAGAACAGCCCAAAACCAGATTAAAATGCAATTGAGAAATGTTAAACAAAAAAATTTAAATATGTAATTTCAGCCATTAAACAACTACAGATTCCAAACATATTATAGGAATGTCAAGGGATGTTATTTACTTGTAAAGAAGTATTTTTATGAGTATAACCATTTATACCTAAAAGAATTCCACTTATCCCTGCCCAATACTTTGGTGAATCTATGATCCATTAATCCATCCCTTGCCTTTCATACTGTGTGACTCATGTCCGTATTTCCACAGGAAGTATACTCAACTAGATGGCACTGGGGGCATTTTTTCTAGATCTCTTGGCATTGGGTCAAAAACATGTCATAGTGGGGAAAATGAAGACTATTCATTGGTTATCTCTCTCTCTGGCTATAATTAACCCTGTCTTTTTTCCTAGTCATAAATAAAATAATTTAATTCTATTCCAAAAGCATTTAGTAATCATATATGGTGTGCCAGGCAGGATATTAGCTCCTAGAGATATGAATTCAGTTTTAGGATAAATGTTTAATAACCAGTTGTCCAAAAACACATGACACACTTTTAAATTTAACCTGCATTAATAACATTTTCTTCACCACTTTCTTGAGTCTAGGAAACTAATGAAATAATAAATAAGTTCTGATTTATAACATTTTTCAATTTCTAAGTAGATGTCCACAGTGAAAACTAAAATTAAAAACAAAGAAATGAAATAAATAAGGACATACATAATGCTTAAAAACACAATAGATAATGAAGTAACACCAATATTTAATACATGTGTACCAAATGACATAGCATCCATATATTTATGAGAAAAGTTAATCAAATTTCAGGGAGAAATATATAGCAAAATTGGAATAGTGGCAGAATTCAAGGTACTACTTTTAAACCTAAACAAATCAAACAAAAAAATAAGAAAAAAAAAAAAAAAAAGCTAAGGAGATGACTAGAACTTTTTTTAAAACAAGATAAAATACATCTCTGTTAATTACTTAAGGAAATCTACTTATATTTCAGTAGGATTTCGCAGTTCTACAATTGTCTATGAAATGGGCTATTAAAAACCTCACAAAAATATAAAAAGAGGAAGACATTAAATAATTCCTTTACTCATCACAAATTAAAGAAAAAATAGTCTTTGAGTCTTTGAAAAAAATACTAAAACTTTATTGGAGACTAAATAATTTAATCCTGAAAAATTAGTGCATCAAAGAACAAATCATAGTCACAATAGAAAATTTCAACAAGAGAAACGACAAAAATATGAAAACATACTAAAAATTTGGGGATTCAACTAAAGCAGTCATTGACTAAAATTTGTATTTCATAATGGTTTTATCAAAAAAGATAAAATGAATCAATGATCTGTGCATGTTTTCTTTAAAAAGTAGAAAAGCCACAAATCAAATATTCCTAATTAACAAAGAAAGCAAAAAAATCATTAAACTGCAATAAAATTAGAAAATGGATTTTTTTAATGAATACAATAGAATAAAGAGAGAAAAAAACCAAATTGTACCCAAATTTTTTTTAATTTACAAGAGAAACTTTTTTAATTATCAGAAACTATTTTCCTAAATATATGCCAATAAAGTGATAACTTAGATGAAATGGATGAATGCTCACAAATATAAAGAAATTCAGATTAATTACCTCAATTAAATTACATATTCAACACCATATCAAACAACCAAAGAGTGACTTTTTTTTATTATTCCAGAAAAAAATTATTAAATTTATCTGGAGAATCAAAAAGTCAATTGTGTCAAAGAAAATAATGAAAAAAATTTGGCACAAAAGGGGTTGAATACTAGCAGGTTTCAAATTATGCCACAAAGCTATAATAACTAAAAAAATTTGGTATTCATTTTTAAAAATCAAAAAAATTGATCAGCAAAACAGATTTGTTACACATAACCTAGAAGTAATTTAACATGAGAGCAGTGTTTAACAAACCCAAAGACACCAGGTTTTAGGATTCAACAAAAATTATAGGGAAAATAAGAAAGTAATCTGGTAGAAATTAGGTTTAGACTAATATCTCACACCACACCCAATAAACTCTAAAATGAAATATGACCCAAGTGTAAAGTCATATTATAAATAAAAGAAAAAAAAGAAGATGTTTTTCACAACTAAGGATAAGGGAAGAATTACTGATGAAACTATAGAGAATCACAGAAAATAAATTGGACAAATGCAATTATATAAATTTGACTTTTTTGTACAAATAAAATTAGCAGTTAAACTTAGAAAGGAAACAGTAAAGTGGGAAAATCATCATAGCAAATTTCTGTGATAAAGATATGATATTCAAGATACATGGGGGAATTAATATGTAGAGTATATATATTGCCTTGCAGATTATATGTATATTCATGATGGGCTGTCTAAATGAAACCCAAAGGAGATATGAATAAATATCTCTAGAATCTTATCTATCCCTTTCCAAAGGAGAATTTTATTCCTGCCTGGAGAAGTACAGAAGGAACTGTCAGACTGATCACTCTGTTCTCTTTTGAGAGAGGATACTGGACTAGAATTAAATCTATCTACCTCCTTATATATTACTAGTCTAAGGAATGATTTTTTCTTCCATTAAAGCTACTTTCTTGGTTATTATCATTCAAAGAAGAATGAATATGCCCAAACTTACATACAAAAGTTTGGTCCCCTCCCCACAAGTTAGAAGTTCCACATTACATTTATGAGATAGAAAATAACAATTGTTGAAGAGACTGAGAGAAAATAAAGGCACTAATGCACTCTTAGTGGCACTGTGAATTGTTCCAACTATTGTGGAAAGGAATTTAAAACTAAAAAAGTTACTCGACTATACATTCCTTTTGACCTAGAAATACCTCTACAAGGTTTACAACTCAAAGAAAAATTTTGAAAAGAAAAAAAAATTCATATGAAAATATTTTAGCTCATACTTTTTGTTGTGATAATGAACTAGGGTAGACCAAGTGGATAATGGGATTGGCTGAACAAATTATGGTATATACGTGAAATGAAATACTACTGAGCCTTGACAAAAGATAAAAAGGAAACATTTGCAAAAAAGGAAGCAAAAAAGAAAACTTGTACAAACTGATGTAGAGTGAAGTGAAGCAAACAAGGAGACCAATTTATATGACTACAATGAGGTAAAACAATTTTTAGAGACTTCAAAATTCTGCTCAATCCAAAGACCATCATGACTTGAAAAGATTTATGTTGAAGCATGCTTCCTATCTCCTGGTAGATTTAGAATAGAGATATCAAACACATGGCCTGTGAGCTACATGTGGCTCACAATACTCGTGAGTGTGGCCTGAACTAGATTAAAATATAACTGGGAAATAAATAAAAAGATAATAAAATATAATATTATGACAAAACAAAAATGCAATAAAATGTAACATTAAATTTTAAAACCAATCCAATACATGGCCTGCTGAGAACTTTATGTATAGTTTAGTAGTCCCCACTTCTATTTGAGTTTGACATAACTAGTTTAGAGGTACAAAATGAAATATGCATCTTTAGACAGGATAAGTGTATGTCTTTTTTTCCCACATAACTATATTTATTACAAAGAAGAGCTTTTTTGGTAGAAGGAAGTAAAAGGGATAGTGATCCTAAAAAAAGAAGAAAACAATGCCAGTGAATCCTATAAAATAAAAATGAGAGCAGAAGGAAGTTCAGAGGGGGATAAAGATAAGTAGGGCAACACTGGCACTACCATGCTAAATTTGAAATATGCAAAATAAAGATACACATAGGAGAGAGACAGTATCGTATAGAACCTTCTTTGTAACAGAAAAGGCATATATTTGTTTATGTTTGTCAAGGGATTTTTTTTAATTAAACACATTAGCAGTCATTTATGACCTAAATTTTGCATGAACACAGATTCACAAAGCATCTTGAACCCAGGAGAGTTTTTACTGAGGTAACAGATCCCCAATAGATCCTACAAGAAAGGGCAGAATGGTAGGAATTAATATATTTCAGGTAGAACAAGCATGTACATTTCAGTTCCAGATATAATCAACATGGAGGACCATTTTTTTAGTTTTTAGTTTTGGCAGGGTTGAGGGTATTTTTTTCATTGTTGTAGGCAACTAATAGTAAAGAAACTCCTTCAACCAAAGCAGATAAGCAACTAGTCTAAAATTTATCATCTTAGAAGATTCAAAAGATCAAAAAGACTTTCCCATAGTCAAGTAGCCAGAGAAAGGACTTGTATACCAGTTTCCCTCTATTCATGATGCCATGCTAGCTGCCCCTCTTCAACTGTAGTATAGTCAACAATCTCCCTGGCCACCTGCCTCTGTTTACCCCTTATTTTAATTTGGCTTCTTCTCTGCCCTTCAAATCATTCTTTTCCCCTCTTTTCTTCTGAGTTCCTTTATCTTTCTTATTACTTCTCTGTCCCTCTGAATTGCTTAGCTTAGGGAAGAGAGCAGGTGTTGCTTCTCAGAAAGGCAAAAACAAAACAAAAATAAATAAACAATAACAAAAAAATTATCTCACCTCAGGGTCTCACCTACCACCTAGCTGGAGCTGCTGAGATTAAGTAACTAGCTCAGCAAGTTGGCATCTGGATCCCAGAAGGTACTGAGCACTTTGGAATGCACCTAGCCCAGCTAGTGTGGTTCAGGCTGTTCATCAAGACCATTCTCTCAGGCTACCTTCCATCTGTTGCCAGATGGAATGAGGAACAAAACAAGAGCTGTGTCAGAGCCACATAGCATTTGGCATTTGCCCCACACTGAACCCCTGGATGCCTCACTAAAAAGGGAAGAGAGAGTCAAGAAATGTCACTACATATAGCATTTTTAAAAATTAATTTCATTTTTCTGACCTTAAACATCAATAAAAAGAATATCTGTATTATAACAGAAAATAAAGAAAAGGGAATATGAAACCAGGAATCCCTATTCAACTACTTTCCTAGACACACACTCACACACACTCACTCACACACACACAATGTATATATGTGTATGTACTATATAGATTTGTATTTACTATGTGTATGTATGTACTGTATGTTTAATATATCTACATGTATGTATATGTGTATTATATATTTAATATATTACCATGTATGTATACATAAATGTATATATATGCATGTCCTGTATGTGTATATATGTATGCATTATAAATGTGTGTATTATGTATGTATATGTGCTATATATTTAATATATAATTTAATTTATAAACATGATTTAATAGTATAGTAGATAGTAATATGTAATTAATATATATTAAAAGGCAAGTAGTGGAATAAATATATACATAATTATCTCTACCATATATATATACATATATAGATATAGATATAATTCCACATTATTTTCAAAATTGCCTTACTATGCTTTCTTCTGAATTCTCTTCAGTTTTCTATACATTTGTAAAATTATTTCAAAGGTTCTCTTTTTTGACATCACTATTGTTACCCATCCCCATATCCCCCAAATCCTCCCTTTAATTAAAAAATTAAAAGAGAGGAACATTCTTTTCATAAATATGCATAGTCAATTATACTGAATTCGCACAGTGGCCACATCCAAAAAATATGTCTCCTTATGTACCTTGAGTTCATCATCTTTCTGTCAAGAGGTGGGTAACATATTTCATCATAGGTTTTCTAAAGAAATGGTTTGTCACAAAAATGATCACTATTGTTCAGAGCTAAGACTGGTGATCAGTAAAACAGGCAGCCTTTTTGGACACTACATAAAAGGATAAAGTACAATGAAGGGCACTTTTTGAAATATTACTTATTTTAAAGTTATAAAAGGCCCATATGTTTAATGCCAGAAAATTTTCTCTTTGCAGCATATATTCCTACATTGAGAGGGGGAGGGATAAAGGAAGGAGAGAAGAGAGATGGAAGGGAGAAAGGGAGAAAGGAAGAAAGGAAAGAAAAATAAAGGAAATATCTATATCTAAATAATGTAATTTTATAGTTTTCATTCAACAGATTTTTATGAAGCAATTACTATGTCCCTTTGTTTTGATTAAGATACAAATAATATAAGAGTCTATGTTTCCAAAAAAGTTTCTATTCTAGTGAGAGGTAGGGTGAGTGGATTGGAAGTTACATAATATATACAAGTCAATAAGTAAAGCTCATTTCAATAAATAGAATAATTTCAAAAATGAAAAAATTTCATATAAATGAAGGGGATCAATCTGGGCTCTATTTTGAAGGAAGCTAAAGATTCTATTTCTGCATTTCTAAATGATCTAAAAGATCAACTCTTTCCTCTCATTAGAGGAAAACTGTGTTCCTATTTTTATTGGTGAAGAGATAGGCAGAATTTTCTAAAATTGCTCAAGTAAAAAGGAATAATGTTATAGAAGATGAAGTGCTAGACATGGAGCTAGGAAAACTTGGGTTCAATCCCCCACATTAAGCATCTCCTGAAATCATAGACCAGTTACTTAGTCTGTATGTTGTTTATAAGAAGAGATTCTTAACTTAAAGTCCAAGCATTTCTTTGGGTTTTTTAAAATAAGTTTTTTTTGGATACCTTCTCTTTCTTACATCACTCTAGTTATCTCCAGTATCCTTCTCCTTTTTAAGAGCCATCCCATATAAAAATACTATTTTTTAAAAGAGGGGAGAAAGAGCATAACTAAATCAATGCATTTCAAATCCGAAAGCATGTACTGGATGTAACAATCGTGTACCTCCAAACTCCATGAGGGGTGAGTTGAGACAGTCTTTTCATACCTCTTCCTTTGATTCATACCTGATCTTTATAATTTTATTTATGCTCACTTCTGATTTTTTTAGTATGTGGTTGTTCTTTCCATTTTCACTGTTGTAGTTATTGTGCATGTTATTTTCTTAATTCCGCTTATTTCACTATGGATTAATTCATGTAAATCTTTCCATGCTCCTCTGTATTCATCACATACATCATTTCTTAGAGTACAGAATATTCCGTTGCATTTATGTACCACAAGTTGTTTAGTTATATCTCAATCAAGGGGCATCTACTTTATTTGAAATTTTTTCTATCACAAAAATTGCCACTATAAATATTTTGGTGTATATGGGGACTCTATTCTTATCAATGGCTTCCTTGGAGTACAAGCCCAGAATGGAATCTCTGTTTTAAAAGGCATGGACATTTTAGTCACTTTATTTATATAATTCCAAATTGCCTTCCAAAATAATTACTCCACCATCATTTCTTGGTTCCACCATCAATGTATTATTGTACCTATCTTTCCATAATACCTCCAGTGTTAACTCCCACCATTTTTGGCAATTTACAGGTTGTAAAGTGAAACTTCAAAGTTGTTTTGATTTGCATTTCTGTTACTATTGGTGATTTAAAGCATTCTTTCATCAGGTTATAAATACTTTATAATTCTTTTGAGATTTATTTTATTCATATCTTTAGAATACTAATTTATTAGGTAATAGCTTATTACTGATATATTTACTAATTGTTTATATGGCCTTAGATATCAAAGTTTTATCAAAACATTTTAATACAAAGATTTTTTTCCTATTTGTCCACTTCCCTTTCTTATTCTAAGATACAATTTTGATTGTATCTGTTTAGAAATTATCTATTCCTTTATCTCTACTTTTTAAACTAGTATCAGAATAGTTCTGTTGACTGCTACTTCATAATATAATTTGAGATGTAAAATTCTATCTCCCCTTCATCTCTATTCAATTTTATTATTTACCTAGCTGTTCTAATTCTTCTGTTTTTCCAAATGACTTTTGTTATTATATGAAGTTCTATGAAGTATCTGCTTGATATCAGTTGATGTGGCATTAAATGTGTAAATTAATTTTGGAAGTACAGGATTGCCATTTTTATTATATTGGCATGGTTTAGTCATGAGCACTGAATCCTTTAGCCATTTAACTTCTTTTTAAATTTTATTTTATTACTTTATTTTTAAAGGAGCACTTTGTAATTAAATCTATGCAATTTATTGTGATTTGCTAGGTTAGTTCCCAGATTTTTATGCACTTTTAAAAATTATTTGGAATGGAATTCTGCTTTCTATTTTTACTTCTTGTATTTTGTTATTATTATACAGAAATATTGGGTTTTAGGATTTATTTTATAGCCTACAACTTTGCTAAAACTATTAATTGCCTCAATTAATATCTTTGCTGATTCTCTAGGATTTTTCAAGTGTATGCATCAGTTTTAATTTCCCTTTATCTTCTTTATGACTTTAATTTTTTTCTTTTGTCTTATTATTTTTTCTAGCTTCCCTCTTATAATTATGTAAAGGTTTCTATTACATTTCTTTTGTATTTGAGCCTTACTTTTGGTTTTAGATGGATGTTTTTTATGATATTAAAAGGCACCTTTCTAGGCTGTTAGCATAAAGTGTCCTGTATTGTTTCAAAGGCTTTTCTGTATTTATTGAGATAATCTTGTGGTTTGGGATGTTTTAGTTCTTATTATTATTAATTATATTTGTTCTTTTTCTAATTGAACCAATTGTATCTCTGGTATAAATTCCACTTGATCATAATAAATGATTTTCTGGATAAAGTCTGTTATTTTTTATATAGATAGATAGATATAGATATAGATATTGGAGATATAAAATCTTAGAGAGAAAATGTTTCATTTGTTTTCTAAAGCACTCAGTGTGGGACTATATGTAATATTTAATGACACAGTATATAAAATTTGTAATTTATGTGCTATGGAGCCTATGAACACTATCCTTCTCACTCTAACATCTTTCATGTCCATCCCTTTTTCTCTACTCACATGGTTGCAGCCCTATATCAAGCCCTCATCATTTCTTTCTTGAGTTATTGTAATAACTTCCTAATTGGCCTCTTGAACTTGAATCTTTTGCCTCTTCAATTGATCCTCCTGATAGCTGCAAAAGTAACTTTTTTAAGGCACAAGTCTAACCATATCATTTTATCAGTAGCTTCCTGTTACTTCCTGAATCAAAACCACACTAATCTCTTTGTCATTTAAAACCTCTCACAACCAGGCCCCAACTTACCTTCCCAAATTTATTATGCATTACTTCCCTTCATACACCTTATATAACAGTAAAATTGACCACCTTTCTGAATCTAACATACAATATTTCATTTCTAATCATTTTGCCTTCTCAAAGGTTTTCTCCCCAGTCCTCCCCTTTGAAACTGAGAATCTTAATTTTCCATCTCTGACACTGAGGAACCAATCTCCACCCCAGGACCCAAAGGACAAATTTACTTCCAGTTTAGTTTATGGCTTATGTCCAGGTTTTTGAAGGGGGGAATAAAAAGATACTTGTCATAAAATATGAATTAGGTATAGAACAAAAATTGCCTAACATATGACTCACAGTGTAGAATAACAGAAAAACAGTATTCAATAACTACATGACAATCTCAAGGAGGCTGATATTTAAACCTCATCAGAACATAAAACAGTTTGCCGGACTGCTGCTGAGGCACATTTCACCTCAACTTTGCACTGTACAAAAAACTCTTGATGTGTATCTATTGGTAAAATGGCAGATATGCCAATTCTTCTGTCCAGAGTCCCCCTGCCCTAGCTTCTATGTACATAAGATCACCATGATGCTGAATTTGAGAGCATCAAGTTGCCCCACATCTTAAGTATTAAAGTAAAATGATGCCTCCTGGAATGTCAAAGCAAAAGAGTACAATCTAAAAGCTATTTCTTCTTTTAATTGATGTTGCACTTCATCCACAGGGCAAGGTAGGACTATTCAGGGATTTACTATAACATTCTAAATTGCTAGATCTTTTCAGAGCTGTGTCACCACATGGTCAAAGGCAGGTTCCAAATTTTCCACATTGTAAACTAGGACAAAGAAATGCAAATATCAGCATTATTCATGGAAGGACCCGTCAAAGATCAGTTCAAGGGCCTCCTTCTACATGAAGAATTCCCTAATCCCCTCAAAACTACTTGTGCCTCCTCCCTCACCAAAATAATAATAATAATAATAATAATAATAATAATAATAATAATATATATATATATATATATATTTTATTAATTACTTACTTTTGTTTATGTTATCTCTCTCAATAGAATGTATGTTCCATGAAAGCAAAGACTATATTAATTCTGTTTTTATATATCCCCAGTACTTAATATAATGTCTGGAAAATAGAAGACTTGTTGATAAACATTGATTGATTAATTATATATAAGAAGTGAAGAAAAAAAATTAGGAAATTAGCCACATAATTCAATCCTTTTGACACCACAATACTATTTATCAAAAAAAAAAAAAAAAAAAAGATAACCTCTTTGCCTCAATTTCTTTTTTATTTTGGGCTTTTGTTTTAAGCTGGAGTCATTGGCAGAAGTGCATATACAGAATTCAATATTTTCATGGTTGAAGTCAAATATAGCACCTCCAAAGTTTCTTAAGGTAGGAAGTGAAAAGAAAGACATTTAAAAGCAGTAAAAGAACACAGACTTTTAAAAAAAACACAATTAGGATCAGTCTTGTAGCTGAAATCTAGAATTTCCTAAGCTGACTATATCTTAAAAATAGATGAGTTAATTCTTACAAAAGAACCTCAGTCTTAGAAGGGATCTCTAAGGTCTTATAATTTAATCCATATCTGAAAAGAATCCCCTCTAAGATTTCCCTTCCAAATTGTTATCCAGCCTCCATTTTAAGAGGGGTTAAGGAGAAACCTACCACTTCCCTAAACAATTCATATCACATTTGAATGATTTTATAGTTTAAAAAGTGCTCCCTTGTATTGTCCCTGCCTTGCAACTTTCAAGTCTTCTCATAATTAGCCCTTCCTTCTAGATGGTCTAATTCCTCTTCCATATGATTCCTTTTAACATTTAGAGATGGTTATCACATCCCACCACCCCTAGTTATCCTTGTCTCACATCTAAAGACTTAGGCTAAAGACCACCAGTTACTTTAACCAACTCTTTTAAAACAAGATTTCTGGTCCTTTCATCATGTTGGTTGACCCTTTTAGGAGGAATTCCAGATTGTCAGACATTCCTAAAATATGTCACCCAAATACAGATAATTCCACTTATCCCTATTAAATAATATAATATTGGGGGGATTGTTGAGCCAAGATGACAGAGAGCAGAAAGATCTTTATCAGAGCTCTTCCTGGCTTCCTTCAAATCAACACCAGTTCAAAGCTTTGAACAGTTTTTGGAATTAAACAACCCACACATATTTGGAATTTAACAAATTTCCAGCAGAAGATATTTTGGAAGACCTTCAGGAAAAGTCTGTTTCATTGGATGGGGAGGAAGGCAACTCAGTGCAGTCCAAACACAAAGATTCAGGGCTGAGAGGTCTCTCTGCACTCTGGGGGGCAATCTACTGGAAGGCTCTTAGCCAAAATACAATAGCCTTTGCTACTCAGTGCTGGTTTAAAAGCTAGTGGATCAGCAAACCAGCTGTGAAAGAGTTTTGCAGAAGAGTTTGGAAAAGGAAACACAGAAATTATCTGAAGAAAACTCCTTAAAAATAGATTTGGTGAAATAGTAAAAGAATGCAACTACTTAAAAATAAATATGGCAAAATGATAAAAGAAAACAACTCCTTGAAAAAATGGAACTGGTGAGATGGAAAAAGATAACAATTCCCTAAAAATAGAATTGGTAAAAAGGAGGTGGGGAATTCAATGAACAAAGCAACTCATTTAAAAGTTCAATTGACTGAATGCAAAAAGAGGTGAAAAAGCTAACTGAAATAAGAAAATAATTGATTAAAAATTAAAATTGAGCAAATGGAAGTGAATGACTCAATAAGACATCAAGAATCAATCACACACAAAAAAAAAGAAAAGAAAAAGAAAAAAATAGAAAAAGAATGTAAAATACTTCATTGGAAAAACAACTGACTTGAAAAATAGATCCAGGAAAGAACCTAGACAACATCTTTCAAGAAATCATCAAGGAAAACTGCTCTGATGTCCTTGAACCAGAGGGTATAATAGCCATTGAAAGAATCCACCAAACACATTCTGAAAGATATACAAAAATGAAAACTCCAAGGAACATCATAATTAAATTTCAGAATTATCAGATCAAGGAGAAAATATTGCAAGTGCTCAGAAACAATTCAAAATATCAAGGAGCCATAATCAGAATTATCCAGGACCTAGCAGCTTTCACTTTAAAGCAGTGGTCCTCAAACTTTTTAAACAGGGGACCAGTTCACTGTCCCTCAGACAGTGCCTCTGTCTCTGTCACCACAGCCCAGTGCCAGAAGTGTGCATTGCTAACGGGAATTTAGGTTGAATGTCACTTCGGGTCTGATTTTGCCATAGGCAGGCCACATAAACATTCTCAAGCGGGCCACATCTGGCTCGCAGGACGTAGTTTGAGGACCCCTACTTTAAAGGATAAAATGGCCTGAAATATGATATTCCAGAAGACAAAGGAGCCAAGAATCAACTGTTCATCAAAATTAAGCATTATCTTTCGAGGGGAAAGATAGACATTCAATAAAATAGGGGAATTTCATTTATTTTTTATGAAAATACTAGAGAAGATCAAAAAATTTGATCTTCAAATGCAGAACTCAAGAGAAGCATTACAAGGTAAAATGGGAAGAAAAAGACTACGTTTTTTAAAGGTTAAAAGGTTTACTTTCCTATATGGGAAGATGATATGTTCAACTCTTGAGAACTGTATCTTTGTTAGGAGTATACTTAGAGGGTGTAGGTACAATTTGACTTTATGCAATGATATGCAAAGAGAAACTAGGGGTGGAAAGTGGATTGTTCTGCAAGAAGGGGAAAGAGGAGGCATATTGGAGTAAATTACATCACATGAAGGGGCAAAAAAGACCTATACAATTAAAAAAAAGAAGGGAGGGAGATAAGCATCATGTGAACCTTAATCTCATTGAATCTGGCTCAAAAGAGAGAAAATCAGACATATTTAGTTTAATAAAGAAATTTGTCTCACCCTATAGGGAAGCAAAAGAAAAATAGGGAGATAAAAGGAGGAGTCTAGTAGAAGGGAGAAAGAACTAGAAGGGTAAAGGGATAAGAAAGAGGGAAGGGCTGAAAAAGGGAGGGCCATGCTTAGAAGCAAATGGTGAAAAGGGGAGAGGAAATAAAAAAGTATAACTTGGGAAAAATAATATGGAAAGAATTTTAATTGTGAATGTGAATGGGATGAACTCTCCCATAAAATGGAAGCAGATAGCAGACTGGATGAAAAACCAGAATCCTAAAATATGTTGTTTACAAGAAACACATTTAAAGCAGAGTGATATATGAAGAGAGTAAAAGTAAAAGGCTGGAGTTAAAAAAAAAAAAAAAAAAAAAGCCAAGGATAATGATATGATCTGAGATCAAGCCAAAGCAAAAATAGATCTAATTTTAAAAGATATGGTAGAAAACTAACATTTTGCTAAAGGGTACCACAGATAATGAAGTAATATCAATACTAAACATTTATGTGGTATTACATCCAAATCCCCAGAGGAAAAGTTAAGAAAGCTTCAAGAAGAAATAGATAGTAAAACTATATTAGTGGGGGATCTCAACCTAGCTCTACTAGGACTAGGCAAATCAAACCACAAAATAAATAAAAAAGAAGTTAAAGATGTAAATAGAATTTTAGAAAAGTTAGGTATGCTATATAGACCTTTGGAGAAAATTAAATGGGTACAGAAAGGAATATTTTTTTTTTCTCAACAGTACAAAGAACCTACCAAAACTGACCATGTATTATGGCATAAAAATCTCAAAATCAAATGCAGAAAGACAGAAATGGTAAATGTATCTTTTTCAGATCATGAAGCAATAAAATTACATGTAATAAAGAACCAGGGGAAAATAGACCAAAAATTAATTGGAAACTAAATAATCTAATTCTGAAGAATGAGTGGGTGAAACATCAAGTCATAGACATAATTCATAATTTCATCCAAGAAAATTACAATAATGAGACAACATACCAAAATTTATGGGATGCAGCCAAAGCAGTTCTTAGGGGAAATTTTATATCACTGGACACTTACTTGCATAAAAAGAGAAGTTCAATGGATTGGGTATGCAACTTAAAAAAGCTAGAAAAAGAACAAATTTTAAAACCCCAAATAATACCAAATTTGAAATTCTGAAAATAAAAAGGGAGATTAATGAAATTGAAAGTAAGAAAACGATTGAACTAATAAAAAAACTAAGAATTATTTTTATGAAAAAAAAATCCAACAAATAGATAAAACTTTAATTAGAAAAAGGAAAGAAGAAAATCAAATTGCTGTATCATATATATTTTATCAAAAATGAGAAGGGTGAATTTTCCAACAATGAAGAGCAAATTAGAGCAATAACTAGGAGCTATTTTGCCCAACTGTATGTCAATAAATCTGATGATCTTAGTGAAATGGATGAATACTTACAAAAATATAGATTGCCCTAATTACCAGAGAAAAAAATAAATTCCTTAAATAGCCCTGTTTTAGAAAAATAAGTTGAACAAGCTACTAATAAACTCTAACAAAAATCTCTAAGATCAGATGGATTTACAAGTGAATTCTACCAAACATTTAAAAATCAATTTATTCTCTTGTTTTTCTTACGCAACATAATTGTGGAAATATGTATAGAAATGCCCTTGTTTAGCATATATTGGATTACTCACTGGCTAGGAGAAGTTGGGGGGAAGAGAGGGGAAAAATTTGGAACACAAGATTTTGCAAGGGTTAATGTTGAAAAATATCTTTACATATATTTTGAAAATAAAAACCTATTATTTAATAACAATTAATTCCAGTACTATACAAACTACTTGGAAAAATAAGGAAAGAAGAAATCCTATCAAATTCCTTTTATGACACAGATATTATGCTGATGCCTAAATCAGGTAAGGTTAAAACAGAGAAATAAAATTATAGACCAATTTCCCAAATAAATATTGGTGCAAAAATCTTGTTTTATCAATAACCAAACCAGAAATCATATGATTATTTCAATAGTTACAGAAAAAGCAGTTGACAAAATCCAACAGCCATTACTATAAAAAATATTGCAAAGCACAGGAATAAATGAAGTTTTCCTTAATCAATTATATTATATATAATATATATCATGTATGTATATACAATAATCAATATATATTATATAATCTTATGGGGATAAAGTAGAACCATTTCCAATAAGATTGGGGTAAAACAAGGTTGCCCATTATCATCATTACTATTTAATATTGTATTTAAAATGTATGTTTTAGCAATAAAAGAAGAAAAAATTGAAGAAATTAGAATAGGTAATGAGGAAACCAAATTATCATTCTTTGCAGGTGATATAATGGTATACTTAGAGAATCAACTAAAAAACTGCTAGAAACAATTAACTTGAGCAAAATTTTAGGATACAAAATAAATCCATATAAATCATCAGCATTGTTATATGTTACCAACAAAGTCCATCAGCAAGAATTACAAAGAGAAATTCCATTTTAAATAACTGCAGGTAATATAAAATATTTGGGAGGCTACTCAACAAAACAAAGTCAGGAACTATATGAACAAATTACAAAACACTTTTTAAACAAAATCAGATCTAAATAATTGGAAGAATATCAAGTGCTCATGGGTAGATCAAGCTAATATAAAAACAATGACAATTCTACCTAAATTAATCTACTTATTCAGTGTCATACAAATCAAACTCTCAAGAAATTATTTTACAGATCTAGAAAAATTAATGACAAAGTTCATCTGGAAGAATAAAAGGTCAAGAATGTCAAGGAAATTAATTTTAAAAATGCAAAGAAAGGTGGCCTAGCTGTACCAGACCTAAAATTATATTATAAAGCAGTGGTCCTCATTTGGTACTGGCTAAGAGAGTAGTCAATCAATGGAATAGGTTAGGTTCACAAGACACAATAGTCAATGACTATAGTAATCTAGTGTTTGATAAACCCAAAGACCCCAGCTTCTAAGATAAGAACTCACTATATGACAAAACTTGCTGGGGAAATTGGAAAATAATATGGCAGAAATTAGGCATTGACCAACATCTAACACTCTATGCCAAGATAAAGTTAAATGGATTCATTCATGATTTAGACATAAAAAGCAAAGTATAAGCAAATTAGAAGAATAAAGGATAATCTGCCTCTCAGATCTGTGGAGAAGGAAGGAATTTGTGGTCAAAGAAGAATTATAGTACATAATGAAATATAAAATGAGAGTTTTTGATTATTTTAAATTTAAAAGTTTTTGTACAACCAAAATCAATGCAGACAGATTAGAAGAGAAGCAGAAAACTGGGAGAAAATTTTTACATCTCAGAGTTGTGATAAAGGCCTCATTTCTAAAATATATAAAGAATTGACTTAAATTTATAAGAATACAACCCATTCTCCAACTGATAAATATATGAACAGACTATTTGTGGATGAAGAAATTAAAACCATTTTTAGTCATATGAAAAAAATGCTCTAAATCACTACTGATTAGAGAAATGATCTCTGAGGTATCACTCTGAGGTCCACCTCTCAGATTGGTTAAAATGACAGGAAAGGATAATGATAAATGTTGGAGAGGATAGGGAAAACTGGGACACTAAGACATTGTTAGTGGAGTTGTAAACTGATCCAACCATTCTGGAGAGCAATATGGAACCATACCCAAAGAACTATCAAATTGTGCGTATTCTTTGATCCACCAGTGTCTTTACTGGGCCTATATTCCAAAAATATCAAAAAGTAGGAGCCCTTTTTGAAGTGGCAAGGAACTGGAAACTGAGTGTTTGCCCATCAGTTGAAGAATGGCTAAATAAATTATAGTATATGGATGTTATGGCATATTATTGTTTTATAAGAAAGATGATTTCAGAAAGGTCTGGAGAGACATGAATTGATGCTAAGTGAAGTGAGTAGAACCAAGAGAACATTGTACACAGCAACAGCAAGATTATGCAATGATCCTTTCTAATGGACATGGCTCTTTTCAATAGTGAGGTGATTCAGGCCAATTCTAATAGACTTGTGATGGAGAGAACCATCCGCATCCAGAAAGAGAACTATAGAAACTGAATGTGAATCATAATATAGTATTTTCACTTTTCTGTTTGTTTGGTTTTTGTTTTCTTTCTCATTTTTTTTCCTTTTTGATTGATTTTTCTTGTGCAGCACGATAAATGTGGAAATATGTTTAGAAGAATTGCACATGGGGCAGCTAGATGGCTTAATGGATAGAGCACCAGGCCTGAAGTCAGGAGGACTTGAGTTCAAATCTAGCCTCAAACACTTAACATTTCCTAGCTATGTGACCCTAAGCAAGTCACTTAAGCCCAATTGCTTCAGCAAAAGAAAAAGAAAAAGAATTGCACATGTTTAACACATATTAGATTATTTGCTGTTTAGGAGAAGGGGTGGGAGGAAGGAAGGGAGAAGAAATGTGGAACACAAGATTTTGCTAGGGCGAATATTGAAGACTATGCATATATTTTGAAAACAAAAAGCTAAAAAATACTAAAAAAAATTAATATAATAATATTCCTTTCAGCTCGGCAAGATCTTTGGAGGTCTTAATTTTGTCATCTAATGTAGTATTTGTTTTTTCTAGTTCTGTCATTTACAAGTTTAATAAAAATGCATTTTTTCCAAATCATCAGTAAAAATGTAGAATACAAAAAGACTAAGGGTAGATCTTTGGGATCTATCATTAGACACCTCCTTCCCAAATAACATTAGTACTTTGGTCACTACTTTTTCAAATCAACTATTTAATCAGTTCCAGATCCACTTAATTGAATCATCATCCACCTCTCTTGGTCTTCATGAGGCTACATTTCTTCATTTTCTATAATCATATATATATACATATATATATATAATATTGTGAGTGATTATATCAAATGTTTTACTGAAACCAGAATATACCATGGGGAAGGCACTTAGTCTAGTGGAGAGTATGGAAATCCTGGGTTTGAATCCTACTTCTTAAGATAAGTATCACTTTAAGCAATTTATCTAATTTCTCTTAAGTTTCTTTTATCTATAGAATAAGATTTAGACTAAATAATTTCTAAAATCTTTGCCATCTTTAAATTCTATAGTATGTCTACAATATCCTCCTCTTCTCCCAAAAAAGGAATGATACTGTGTGACCCCTGGCAAATACCTTAATTCCAATTGTCTCACACAAAAAAATAAAACATAAAAGAACGATATTTGTTCATCATAAATCCCTGATAGTTTATAATGACTACCATTTCCCTTTCTAACTACCAATAAGTCACCTCTTAAACCACATTCTAGAATTTCACTAAGAATCAAAAAAATAACATTTAAAGAATCCTTCCCATCTCTGTTCATGTGATACCACTTCTCTTCTGCAAAATTTTTCAAAAATCACCATCAGTGGCTTAGTACAGTGCCTGGCACATAGTAGTGAATAAATGTTGATTGATTGATTGATTGATTAACTGATTTCTCAATCCTCTTAATTCTTTGGTATGCACTTCATCAGGAACTCAACAAGAGCAGAGAAGTGATTTTTTATTATCCCTTATTTCAAAGTTTTTTTCACCATTTTTGTTCTGTCCTTCCTGGTATGATCATCATTCTTTTCTTATAGAGAAAAGAAACATTTAAAAATAATTCAGTGTCTATTGTCTTTCTGAAGTCTTTTACTATCATCCAATCTACTCCATGAAAAGGCCCTGTTCCTATTTTCTTGCCCTCCAACAAAGCTTTTAAAAAATCTTTATTATCACTCACATTCATTAGAAGCCCCCAGATCCATCTGGGCTCTAGTATTCCTTATGAAATGAACCTAGGATCTAGACACTTTTGTATTCATCCTTAGTTACTTATATTTATACTTAGTTACTAGATTTGAAAAATCCACATTGATCTCTTTTGCAATTTCTCTTTTTTCTTTCTAATGAAAATGGTTTGTATGACCCAAATTTTGATAAAGAAGAGATAAAAGATAGATGAATAAATAGATAAATAAAAAGAGACAGACACAGACAGATAGAAACATAGACAATCAGATATATAGATAGGTAGATAGGCAGACAGAGAGAAAGAGACAGACACAACGAGAATATTTATTAAATGCTACATTCCAATCACTCTATTAAGTATCAACCATAAAAATAAAAGCAAACACTCAAAAAAGTGATAGTCTAATGGGAGAAGATAACATTAACAGAGCTGGAATTGTGATTTCTATGATTGGAGGTATATGGAGTATATGGAGACATGGCACTAAGCAAGAAAAGGCCAAAGCTGGTCAATGAAAGCCCAAGGTGGTTTCACAAGTGAAGTTTAATTTTCCAAGAGGAAGGAATGGAGGTGATAGTCTCAATAGAGATAGCATAAATGGAGGTGTCAAGAAATTGAGAATATCCTATCCTTTCTGAGTGTACTTTTCCTGCAGAAGAGATATTCAATCATTTCCTGTCTTCCTGTCTTCCAAGTCCCTTCTTAATCTGAACCTATCATCTTTTACTTCCTTATCTCTTATAGATCACCAAATATTATATACTCCAACCAAACTGGATTATTCTTGGTCCACAGATGTACCCTATGTTTAACCCTGCCTTTATTTTTTTCATGTAATTCCACTTTTGGAAAGTCTATCATCCCCTTTTTTTGTTGATTCTCTGCCTATTTTTTAAAGCAGAACTCAATTAACTTTTCCAAAATAATCTTCCTTTATCCTGCCGAGTAGCAATAATCTACTCTGTATGTCACCCTCCAACACTGTATAAACCTTAAATGAGAATTTGCTTTGCCTCTTCTTTATGCATTCCATATTTTGCAAAATAGTTATATATATATTTGTGTCTTAACCCCTAAAAGACTGTATTTCCATAAGGAATTGAGCTATAGCTCATCTCTACTTTCTATCTTCTTTAGAACCTAACATCAGTGTTTTGTTTGAATTGAACAAATAGAGGTGTTTGACGTTTGTTGAGTTGAAACTGATTTAAATTTTCAGAAATATTTGGATATCGTATATCAGAATGAATAATCATGTGTTATATTTAACTGCTATAGAATCATAGCATAGGAAAGAAACAGAATCATTATTAGCAAAAAAAAAAAAAAACACACAAAGTCAGAGTGTGGTCAAATAGGTAAAAAATAAAACTATAAAAATTAATTGTGTTTTTCTAGGATGGTTAGATAATAAATAAACAACAACCAAAAAATCTGAGGACTCAATATATACTTGTGTCCAACTGTCTAGGGATAGTGATTCTATAATTTTAAGGATTTCCCTTTGCAATTTTCAGGACCAATTATAATAGGACAGAACTAAAAAGGCCAGTCTAGCAGTTATGGCTAGAATGAAATGATTCACTTGTAGCCCAATGACCAAGATTTACCTAGCCATATTAGAGGAAAGACATTCACAATGGAGAAATTGTGGAATAAAGCATTGATATAATTGTGCATAGCTGCATAATGGTGTTCATGCTGCTGGTCTGCTATCAGAAGCCTAAGACAGGAGGACCAGTTTCTTGGCTCTTTATGTATTCAGAAAAACAGGAAACTACATCAACAGCCTGAGTCATAGTCCCTTGAGCCAATTAAACCTCAAGGACAATTTCAGTACCTTTCGAGGGAAAATTAGCCTAACATGGCAAGTTTTTTACTATTACTCCATCACACTAAATGGACGTCCAGGTGTATAGGATTTTCTCTTACAAAAATATATTATGTATGTACATATAAAACAGAGGATTCAAGAAAAAAGCCTTTTTAAAATTTTTATTCATTGTTTTTGTTCTGTCAGCTTTGTTTTCAAATAATAATAATAATTAACATTATTTATTATATAAGTTATATAGCACTATGCTAGGCATTGTGCTAAGTGCTTTATAAATATCTCTTTTGATTTTATAACAACTGGAAGATTGGTCATTGGTAAATATACAACTTATCATGTAAATTTCTTTTTTTTACTTCCCTTCCCCTATCCTTGCCTTAGGGATGACTACTATTACGCACAATTAGGTATGAGTGTGTATTATGTCTGTGTGTGTGTGAAATTATTCTATACATATTTCTATTTATCAGTTCTTTCTCTGTATGCAAATAGTGGTTTTCTTCACATATCCTTTATAGTTAATTTTAATATTATAATAGACATTCAAAGTTCTTCTTAAAACAATATTGCTCTCATTCTATACAATATTTTCTTGGTTCTGTTCATTTCCCTCTTCCCGTCTTTTCATGTTTTTCTGAAAGCATTGGGCCCTTATATTTTTTCTTCAGTATCCATTAGTATTCCAGTAGTATTCCACCATAATCATATGGCACAATTTGTCCGATCATTTCCCAATTGATGTGCATCCTTGCAATTTCCAATTCTTTGTCATTACAAAGAGAGCCACTGTAAACATTTTAGAACTTCAGTTTCTTTTTCTTTTCCTTTCCCCACCCCCTATCATTTTTGGAAGTAGACCAAGTAGTAATGTTGCAGAATCAAAAGGTATAGATAGATTTATAATTCTTTGGGCAAAGAAACATTTATTAAGTGCCAGTTATCTAGCCAGAACTCTGCTGAGTACTGGATACATACTGACCATGTAATCATGATCAATGTGTCAGTGTTTGATTCTCTAAGACAATGAGGTACAGGAGTGATCAGTACAGATAAATGACCATTCTGCATTGGAGGAGGGGCTTTCTTCATCCAGAAATCCTTACACTGATGAAATCTTATGTCTAAACAGCAGCAACAACAAAAAGCCTCAAGCAAAGAAACCTAATTATAAAGCAGGGAAAGTTTCCTTTAAATGTCCCACATAAGCAAGATTAAATTTAGCATCAATTCAGTTTGATAAAATTGAATGCCTACTATGAAAAAAATTAAGCAAGTTATAATCTGTCCTTAAGGAATATATCTTTTTATCTATCTATATTTATGTGTGTGTTCTACTAAGGTTTTATTCCTACAATTGAATATCTTTATTTTTCCCAGTTAATGTAAAATAATTTTTTACATTTATTTTTAAAAATTTGAGTTCCAGATTCTCTCCTTCCTTCCTACACCCTCCCATTGAAAAAAGCCCATTTGAAGTTGTAAAAAACATTTCTTTAAAAGTCATGGTGTAAAAAAAAACCACAGATCTCTCCCCTCCCCCCAAAAAGCCTCAAGAAATAAAAAAGTAAGTTTAAAAAGTATGCTTCAGGCTGTATTCAGATACAACCAACTCTTTCTCTAGATATGAATAGCATTTTTCATCATTAATATTTCAGAAGAGATTCAGTGGGTCACACTGTATTGCTGAGAATAGCAAAGTCATTCACAGCTAATTATCCCACAATTTTACTATTATTATTACTATTTGCTTGAACTCATGGAGACTTTCCAGATTTTTGATAGCTTCCTGCTCATCATTTTTTTTCTTTTCTTTTTTTTTTCTTTCCTTTTTTTAGGTATTTTATTTTATTTTCATTTGAAAACATTGCCCTAAGCTTACCGGTAAAAAAAAGTCCTATCCTATTGATGAACTCTTTTTTTTCCTATAACAATAGCTTTTTTTTATTTTTTCAAACTACATGAAAAGATAGTTTTCAATATTTGCCCTTGCAAAACCTTATGTTCCAAATTTTTCTCCTTCCCTCCCTCCTCTAGACAACAAGTAATCCCATATAGGTTAAACATGTGCAATTCTTCTAAATATATTTCCATATTTATGCTGCACAAGAAAAATCAGATCAAAAAAGAAAAAAAATGAAAAAGAAAAGAACAAGCAAGCAAACAACAAAAAAAAAAAAAGAGAGAGAGAGAATACTAAGTTTTGACCAACCTTCGATCCCCATAGTTCTCTACCTGGATGCAGATGGCTCTCTCCATCCCAAATCTATTGGAAATGGCCTGAATCACCCCATTGCTGAAAAACTGCTCATCATTTCTTTTAGAACAATAATATTCCTTCATAATCCCATACCCAAAATCTAGTCATTCACAATTAATGAACATTCTCCTCAATAATATATATATATATATATATAGGTTCTTTTTAAAACAATCTTTTGGGATTCATGCTTAGCAGTGGCATTGTTAGTCAAAGGATATGCATGAGTTTATAACCTTTTGGGCATAGATCTTATCTTTTGACCATTTATCAAGTGGAGAATAGCTCTTTTTTATCAATTTGACTCAGTTTCCTATACATTTGAGAAATGAGGTCTTCATCACAGAAACTTGCTTCAAAATTATTTTCATAATTATTATTGCCATTGTATTTTTCCCATTTATTCTGTTCTCTCCTTTCACCCTGTCCTTCCTCAAAAATGTTTTGCTTCTGATCAGCCTCTCCCCAGTGTGACCTCTCTTCTTTCACCCTCCCCTTTCTCTTAACTTAATAAGAGATTTTATTACTATCTCTATTCCAGTCATATTCAACTCTTCTTGACTCTATTTGATTCTTTCATTGGCAGAGATACTAGAGTTGTTTACCATTTCCTTCTCCACTAATATTTACAGATAAAGAAATTGAGATAAACAGAGCTAAGTGACTTGCCCAGATTCAGTGTTCAATCCATTGAATTAACCTAGTTGCCCATAGTAAGAATAAAAATAAAACAGATATGTTGATAACTATAATACAATATTATGGGATGAGCTCAAGCAAACTAATATATGATATTCCAAAAGGGAATGATTAGTTAAAAGGTTGGGAAGGAATGGAAGCTTCATGGAGGAAATTATGTTACCAAACTAAATCTTGAATGAGGATTCCAACAGGTATGGGTGGGAGGAGGGGAGAATAACTGTTCCAAGCAGACAAGACAATGTTCAGAAAGCATGGCGGTATAGAAGTAAATTTTTTTTTGGATTTGGAAATGCCTAACAGTTCTCTTTGCCTGAAGCACAGAATACATGAATAGGAGAAACACACAAGTCTGATAAAGCAAGTCAGATTGTGAAGACTTCTAGATGCAATTTGTATTTCATTCAGCAAGCAATGGGGAGCCACCGGAGATTTTTGACAATAGTGACTTTATCAAACTTGCGTCTTAGAAAGACTGTTTTGTTAGTTGTATGAATAATGGATCAAAGAAGCATAGATTAGTCATCTAGTCTAAACCTTCTCATTTTACAGATGAAAAAATATTTTATCCAGGATCAGAGGAACAGCAACTAGCATAGGCAGGAATCAGAGCTTCCAACTCCAAATCCAGTATTCTTTCCTCCAGTCTATACTATTAGATGGGAGAAGGGAAATGTTGTGTCAGATACACCAATTAAGATGCTATTGCAATAATCTATATAAGTCATAATAACTGGAACTAGAAAGGTAGGCACTGATGAATGAATTATTACAAAATAGGAGAGTATAGGATATTTCAGGAGGACGAGCACCACCTTGGAAAGAAGATTTTCTGAGCCCTCTTCAGGACTGCTCATTCACCTCTGGGGTTTACCTGACACCCACCTGTGGCTTCAAGAAGCTGTATGTAGAATGTACAGCCGACAATGTTAAACCAGATTGAGAGTAACTGACAGACCTTGAACTTGCTGATTTTTTTTTAGGCAGGAGGGGTGGGGGTGTCTGTCCCAAACATGTGAAGACATCTCCTGGCAGAATGTGTGGAAGAGAACAATTTGTTCCAAGGGCCATGAAGGCAACTAAAGCAGATGCTGTGGAGCGATTAGAACTTGGTCAAAAATCAAAGATGACAAGGTCATCCACAGCATCCCTGGCAAAGTCCCTTGATTTTTATCTTGGCAATGGACTTTGGTGACTGAAAGAAATTGAGGCTTTTGACTTTGTGCAACTCCCTCTCACTTAAATCTAACTCACTTAAGTCAAAAGCATCAATCACCCCATGATGTCATTTGTCAAAGGACAAATGGTAGAAACAAACTGATAGGAAGTGGTAACTTATAGGAAGTGAGAGATGAAGAAGTAAAAAGAGCCAAAGGAAACAATGAAGTTTTTCACTTCTGTGGCTAGAGGAATGGAAGAGTTTCTATTGATAGAAATAGAGAACTTAAGAGGATTTGAAATAGTAGTTTAAATTTAAAGAGAATATACTAGTGGTAGTAGCAACAGCAATTTATATAGTGCTTTGAAGTATGAAAAACACTTTACAAACATTATCTCATTTGATCCTCACAACAATCCTGTAAAGGTAGGTGCTATCATCACCCCCATTTTATTTATGAGAAAATTGAGAGCAAAAAAGAACAGATAAGTTACTTGCCTAAAGTTATACAGATAGTAAGTGTCTAAGGACATATGTGAACATAGGTCTTCTCAATTTCATATTCTGTCTATCCTTGCACTGCCTATGTGCCCATCTAAGTTTCATGCATGATGATTTAGAATTGTTGGAATGACATTCCATGGGGATAAGACAGAAATTCAGAATTCTGAATTCTTAGGCAAAAGATTTGAAAATTATTTACAAAGCATTGGTAATTGAAGCCACAAAAGTAGATAATGTCAGCCAAGGAAAGAGGTTAGACAAGTAAGAATGGTGTGCCATAAAGACAGAGTCTGCAAAGATGATCATATGTTCTTTAAAAAGTATTATTTATTTATTATTTTTTCCTCTTTTCTCTTTTTTTTTCCTTTTTTTTCCCCTGAGGCTGGGGTTAAGTGACTTGCCCAGGGTCACACAGCTAGGAAGTGTTAAGTGTCTGAGATCAGATTTGAACTCCGGTCCTCCTGAATTCAGGGCTGGTGCTCTATCCACTGCGCCATTTAGCTGCTCCCTTTTCCTCTTTTCTTTTAAATTCTCTCCCTTTCTCCTAGCCTTCCCCCATGCACTAAAAAGGCAAGCAAAATGATCAATTATATGTGTGGAAATGATGGGAGTGAACCCTGAAACTGTCTCCCTTGACTGTTGTGGGGAAGCAATGGGTGTGAACTCTGAAACTGTGTCCCCTTTAATCTATAAAAGAATGGAAATTTGGGGGTCTCAGACTCCAAAAAGACTAGAAAAAAAAGCATACTTTCCAGACAAACCTTTTCTAAGTGACTTCATTCAATTGGAAATCTTGGTCAAATCACCTTCCACTGATCTTTAGGGATAGCCGGGATCCTCTTAAATTCCAAGCTCTGGGGAAAAGTCTTTAAAATGATTTTATTTATTTGTAGATCATTGGCTTGAAACTCCAAGGTAAATATCTAAGCCTGGGGACATTGTCTCTCTTTTCAACTGGAACCAAGCCTCAGACTTCTTATAAAATGACCATTTTGAACTCCAAATCTTTGCAGAAGTCTGAAGTAGGATTATGCTTTGCCAAGGGACCTCTTCTCTTGGCACAGCTGCCTACTAGGACTCTTGCCTGCTATGAAGAAACCTTCTTCTCAGTGATAACTCTTTGTTATTTCTCTGTCAGGACCTTTTGCCACAGTAATTTGTGTTCCTAGCAAAGCTGGCTTCTCAGTGCCATTACAAATCTTCCCTTTTGCCATTCAGACTTTTTGGGTTCAAGCATTCTTTCAAATTGCACTTGCATCTCTGACCAAAGAGGGGATTCTCACATCAATTCTCTACCACTAGAACTGCATCAAAATCATATAAAAAACATTTTCACATTAATCATATCACAAAAAATAAGTGAATAAATAAAGTGATAAAATTATATTTCAATTTGCACTCAGAGGATATCAATTCTTTCTCTGGAGATCAATAATATTTTTCATGATGAGTTCTTTATAATCCTCTTGGATCATTGTATTGATCAGAATAGCCAAGTCTTTCATGGTTGATCATCCTTACAACAATGATGTTACAGAGCACAATGATCTCCTAGTTCTTCTTCCTTCACTTTGTATCAATTCATATAAGTCTTGCCATGTGTGTATATATATATATATATATATATATATATATATATATATATGAATTGATACAAAGTGAAGGAAGAAGAACTATCTCTCTCATCATTTCTTGTAGTACAACAGTATTCCATTACAATCATATGCTGCAACTTGGCTAGCAAATATTTCTCAACGGATGAGCAACCCCCTTATTTTCAATTTCTTGCCAATACAAAAAGTGCTGCTATAAATTTATTTGTACATATAGATTCTTTCCCTTTATTTCTTTGAACTCTTTGGAATACAGATCTAATAGTAGTTTTGCTAGGTCAAAGGATATATTCATTTTTATAGCACTTTGAGCATAGTTGTAAATTGTTATCCAGACCAAGTTCACAGCTCCAACAACAGTTTTTTAATGTATCTATTTTCCTTCATCCCATCCAACAAATGTTAGTTACTTTAATTTGCTTTTCTCTAATAAACAATGATTTAGAAGATTTTTATATGACTATAAATAGTTTTAATTTCTTCTGAAACCTGCCTGTTCCTATCCTTCAACTATTTACGAATTGAAGGATGATTCTTAATTTTATAAATTTGACTCAGTTTCCTATATATTTGAGAAATGAGGCTTGTATCAGATAAACTTGTTATAAAAAATTTTGATATTGTTTTATTTTCTATGGCACCTTTTAACAAAATATGATTTCCCTAACTAGTTTTCCTCTGCTGAAGTATTACACTCATGTTTTCTGAAGAGATTGTTCTTGGTTTTATCCTAGGTCCTTTCCTTCCAGAATATTACATTTCAAGATCTTCATTCTTTTGAATGAAAGCTGCTAAATCTGAAATGTGTTTCCATAATTTGATTTTTTTTTACTACCTGAACTATTTTCTCTTTGACTTGGAGCTTTGGGATTAGTTATAATTTTTCTAGTAGTTTTAATTTTGGAATCTCAGGAGATGATAAGTGGATTCTTTCAACTTCTATTCTACTCTCTGGTTCTAAGATGTCAGACTTTTCCTTGATAATGTCTTGAAATCTGATGTATAATTTTTTTTAATCATGGTTTCCAAGTAGTACAATAATTCTTAAGTTATCTCTTCTCTACCTGTTTTCCAAATGGATTATATTTTTCTGATGAGATATTTTACTTATACCTTTTCATTTTTTCATGTTTTTTTCTTGATGTCTCCTAAAAGTATTAGGTTATATATATATTCAAATCTAATTTTTAAGGAATGATTTTCTTCAGTGAACTCTTGTACCTCCTTTCACTTTGGGTCTATTCTGCTTTTTAAGTCCTTTTATTCAGCGAATTTTTGCACCTCTTTTAGCATTTGGTCAAATCTGAGTTTTTAAAAGTATTTTTCTTCAGTATTTTTTGTACCTTTCTTACTAAGCTGCTAATTTCTCTTTTCATAATTTTCTTTTCTCTATCACTCTTATCTCTTACTTTAAACTATTACAGGAATTCTTGTTAGGCTTTGATTCAATTGGCATTTTTCTTTAAGTTTTTGCTTGTAGCTATTTTGCATTATTGTCTTGTTCTGAGTTTATATATTGATCTTCACCTAGTAGCTTTTCATGGTCAAATTTTGTTGTGGTCATTTGCTTATTTTATCCAGCCTATTTCTTGACTTTGAACATGATATCAAACTTGAACTCTACTTACCTGAGAGTGAGGAGACACTATCCCAAGCCTGAGATTTTTTCATGACATTGTTTTCAGATCTAGTTCTATGGATTCACAAATTTTCAATGCTTCCAAGATGGGGTGATCCAGAAATAGGCACTGATTTCTGGTTTGCTTTCTGATCCTTACCCAATAACGATTCTGGAGGCACAAGTGCTAGTGCTCTTCTCTATGTTGGAAGCATAACCAGGGTCTCTGCTTTCTTGTGACCAACTACAAGTGCTCTTCTCTGTCCTATAACTAAAATTGCTTATGGGCAATAGAGTTGCCAACAGCATCAGCTACATCTAGGGCAAAGGGTCTCTTGTATTATCTGTCTGATCAGTTGTTTGACTCTCTTGATATTGCCAGGCTGAGAGCGCCCAAAGTTGCTGCTGCTGCTGCCATTGTCTAGTCATCTCCAAGGATGACAGCTCCTGAGCTCTAGGCTAACCTCTACCCCAGTGCCGCAGACTTCTCCTTCATAGTTTCTAAGTTATCTTAAATTGGAAAAAAATGTCTCACTGACCTTTTGATGGCTTTGCCACTCCAAAATTTGATTTGAGAAAACATTTTTAAAATAGTTTGAATGGGAATGTTGGAAGAATTCAGAATTCAGTTGGATTGTTACCTGTACTCTGTCATCTTTGAAATCACCACTTTTAGAGTAAGGGAGGAAAAACGTGAGCCTTAAAGATGCAGCAAAGAAGTGATCAAAGAAATAGGGGGAAATAATGAAAGTGCAGCATCAAAAAATTCAAGGGATAGGAGGATAAAAAAGAAAAAGGAGTAGTCAATATTATCAAATGCTAAATAAAAGTTAAGGAAAACAGCTTGAGGAAAGGTCATTGAACTTGGTAAGGGAAGTTAAGGTCCAATGGTGAAGGTAAAAGTCATATTTTGGAGAATGTGGGTGTGGAAGAAATAATTATAGATTGCTCTCTAGGACTTTTTCATAGAAGGGATAGAGGGAAATAGAACAATAACAGGAAAAAGGCAGCAAGGTAAAAACAAGGTGGTTCACTAGTTTTGTTTTTTAAGCATTAGGAAAACATGAACACGGTTTAAAGAAAGGAAAAGGATCTAGTTAGGGAAGGACTAATGCAAAAGAACTATAGAGATGATAGTTGACATAACAAGTTCCAAAAGAGATGAGAAAGGAGGGAGAGGTTAGTTTTGTCAAGGAAAAAGGTCACTCTGTTTTTTGTGCAAGAGGAGAGCATAGAAAAAGACAGACATCCTGAGTCCTTTCAGTAAAGTAGTAGACCAAGTCATCTGCTGAAAAAGAAGAATATAGAAATAGAGTTGATGGTTAGAGAAGAATGGGGAATAATTTGGAAGAATCATTCTGGCTAATGTGATTGGAAGTCAAGAAAGATGTATTTTTAAAAGCATAGTACTAAGAGTCTAATTGAAACTAGATAACATAAGTTTGTAGCAGATCCTAAGAGCAAGGTTTTTAACTTCCTCCAGTAGCATTTAGGAACTCAATAGTAGAAATTGAAATTATAGATAATAGAGTTTACTCAGAATTGGGTACCACTCAGGTGACAATAATAGAAATCAAAAGAACAAAAATTTCAAGGATAGAGAAAAGAGCAACACTGAAATAAATTCAAGTGAAGTGAAGCCATAACAAGGTTTATGGAAACTAGGCAGTATGGTAGATAAAATGCTATATTTAGAATCAAAAAGATGAATTCAAATCCTGATACACACACACACACACACACACACACACACACACACAAATTTTATAAAACTAGGCAAGTCATTAAACTCTGTGGCTCAGTTTTCTTACTTGTAAAAATAAGGAGATAAGATTCATTGATCTGTAAAATACTTTTCCAATTCTCAATTGGAATTGATCAATTCAATTGGTAAATGACCAGAAGAAAAGGTTGAGATCAAGAAAGCAGATGTCATAAAGCAAGTGCAGCATAAGTTTATGAGAAGTGAGTAGGAAGTAAGTTTGGAAGGATCAAAATTTCTTATCAGAGAAGGGATTTTCTTAGTTCAAGTTGCTGACTTAGAGCAGTTTTGAATGAGATCCCAAAATGTGAATATAAAGGTGGATGAGAGAAGTAACATGGAAGCATGAAGAGGTCAAGGAACTCTAATGGCTAACAAAATGCAAACATACTGTATTTAGCCTAACATGGTGCATTTGTGGATTCAATTAACACTGCCTGTATTCTGCATTGTGCTGTACTCGCCTTTCCATGTCCTTAGCACTAAAATACCTGATGAAATGACATACACATTTATCATCTGCATGAAACCCCCAAACACTTTGCATGCAAAATGGGTAACTTAAAGTGCCTGTGCCATAGAAACATTATTCTTCCTCCAAGTTTCGCCTAATTTCTCACCGTTCAAATGCATTGACGTATAGTAGATTAACCTTCCCTAGTGGAATGTTCTCTAGAAATTAAACTTGAGTATATAATTTGGAATCCAGAGTAGTGAACTTTAACTATTTATTCTACTGTAAATTGCTCCATAATATGTGCAAACAATGCCCAAAATAAAAGTACAATTATAGATCTGTAAATGTGAAGCCATTATTATGTCTGGGCAAATACCTCATTCAGCTTGAATTTTAATTGTTGTTTTCTGATATTGAAGTCACTAATGCTTTCCTCCTTCCATAATGACTATTCTTAGCATACAAATTTTGTGCCTTACAATTAGCAATTTTCTTTAGTAATTATGTTGGAAGGGGTCTTTTTCACACATCCGATGACAAAGATTTGTTTTTCTCAAGAACTAGTATATTACTTAATGACTTTTACTCTTGTGGCAGTCTTTTTTAATGCCACTTCAAAATAAAAAGGGCATCCTACTTTGATTGTGTGACTGCTCTTATAGCAACATGATGATGGGGTAAGAACAGTAGACTTGAAGATGAAATTACCAGCTCCAGGCCTCTTATGTCATTTATCAGTTGTACTGACCTTGGAAAAGTTTTGGATTTTTTGTACTTTTTTTTTGTACGTCATTTTTAAAGGGAGAGAAATTATTTCTTACCCATCCCTAATACATAAGGCTTTTTGTGAAAGGCCTGTGAAAACCGAAAAGCACTAGGAAAATGTGCAACCTTACATTTTCCACAATAAACCATTAGAGTTCCTTGACCTCCTCAATATATTTAGCCTTCATTTCTACTTGAAGAGAAAAAGAGAGGAAGACAGAGAGAGAGAGAGAGAGAGAGAGAGAGAGAGAGAGAGAGAGAGAGAAATACATATTATATATATATATATGCATAGATATTTATGTATGTGTGTATGTATATATGTATGTTATATGTGTGCATATGTATTCATACTTATATGTGCATATCTATACATATACATAGCTTACATGTGACTCTTTATGATCTTGTTTGGAATTTTCTTGGCAAAGCTACTGGGTTTGTTATTTCCTTTTCCAGTATATGTATAGTGCATGTATATGTATATCTATGTATTGTATATTTACTATACATATATATGTGTTTGCATATAGATAGAATATTCCCTCTAGATAGAATGTAAACTTCTTGAAAGTGAGAATATATGACTTTTGTCTCTGTGACAGCTAGTTCCTGGAAGGCAGAAAGTAGATCATACATGTTTCTTAATTGATTGCTTATTGATTGGTAGTTCTCATGTTCTCTCCTATGGTTAGATTGTTACCTTCTTGAGAAAAATATAATGATCTTTTACTTTTTTGTATGCCCAGAGCTTGACATGGTATGCCTGGCACACAGTAGGTGACTAATAAATGTTTATTAGCTAACTGACAGATTGACTTTTAAATTATTGGAAACCAGAATCTTAGAGTAGTTCAACTAAAAGGACCTCTGAGATCTTATGGATCACAACTGGTAGAATTCTTTTTTAAAAATCTGTAAATCTCTCTTCTCAAATTTTCTTGTCTGGAGTTTATTCAGTTTTGTTGCTTTTGGTCTGTGCCTTCCATGGCATTGACATCTATTAATGTGTTTGAGAGCTGAGAAAAAGAAAAGAAGGATTGATCTCTGGGCTTTGGATTGGCAATTTCCAAACCACATGCCAACATGATCAACTCACCTCATTTTTCCCCTAGAGTTGGACTATTAAATTTCACTTTCAAACTTTTTTTTTTTCCTACTGACACATTTGGTATGCAACAGTGCTTTTGCTGTCAAGGAGACACTGACCTGGGACAAATCTCCTATCTGTATTTGGGATTTTGAACCATAAACACAGCACACAAGGAAAGGAATCTAATATTGTCTTCTAAACAAGCATCTCTATTCTCCCTGGAAGATGCAGTCTGGTTCACATGGCTGCCTTTGTTAATAATATGGAGGTAAGGTGTACTTTATCAAAGGATGTGACTCATTGTGTTCTTCCAGTAAAATCCATAAAGATTTAGTTGAGACCCAAACAATTTACATTTTAAATATTCATACCCTCATCCTAGCCCTGAAGTGACATTTAAATTGTGTCTGGGGAATTTGCTGTGAACTACTGAAGTGATCTGGAGGATTTTTATTGAAAAGGAGTCTTTGGATCTGTTTCTATTCTGGAGATTTATGATGGGGCAAATGAAATTTGATTTTGTGTTCATGGGTCCCCCTGGAAAAGGTAACTGTCCAGCAGAAGTAAATAAGGACCCCATGCCAGCAAAGGCTGTGCTGTATGAAATTAATACCCTTAGGCAAGAAAAACTGGAGTTTCTGGTTTATTTGTTTAAAGTCAAAGAAATCTTGTCCTCCATCCCAAAATATTTGGCTTGCTGTTACTGGGAGGAGACTTTAAAATAGTATCCACCTAATTTTAATAAAGAGTCAATTTACTGGATATAATTGCCAGTAACCAAATGATACTAAGCCATGTGGACCCTCAACAAAACTGTGAAATAGGTAAAGTTGGATTTTCGAGTTCCTGTACCTGATTCAGGCCTTTCCCACAAGTGTCCAAGATCCTCATCTTCTTTCCTACCTGCCCAGGACCCCTACTCATATTTCTTGCTCTAGACCTTCAATGTCCTTCAAATCATGCCATAAAAGCAACTACATCCTGTGCCTATCACGGGGCCTGCCCTGACCAAAGCATACCTTTCTATAGCCTCTATATTAGGAAGATTCATAGAAGGCTATAGCTTAAGAGAAGACTTTATTTCCAGTTTCCCTTTGGAGGTAACACGTTTGCTTTAAACAGAAACAAAATAAAATCTCTGTCATAGAATTGTATGGTCACCAATTTTTTGTTACTTTTTATTATTTGTTGATAATTTTTATAAGAAGCACTTTCATATATATATACATATATACACTCATATATACACACATATGCATATATGCATATATATACATAATAGAATAAGAGGGAAAGGATTGTGCATGGAACTACATCTCAAGTATGTACAACTTACTTTTCTTTTAAAGTATATAATAAATTCAACAAAAACTTTTCTTTTTTATTTAATATTTTGTTTTCCCTTCATTACATATAGAAATAAAATTTAATTTTTTTTCAGATTTTAACTTCCAAATTTTCTCCCTCCCTATCTCATCTTCTCCTTTATTAAGAAGGTAAGCAATTACCCAAGAAATTTTCAAAGATATCTTGTTTGTTTGTTCCTTCTGACCATCTTTCTATTTTTTCCAATGTATTTTTTCAAAAATGCTTAAATTACATTTTATTCCTTTTCTTTTCTTTTTTTTTTCCTATCACATCTCACCATCCAGTTAAAAATAAAAAAGAAAGAAATACAAAAATTCTGATGTGGGCCCTGTCTAAAAGTTTGCATCTTATTCTGTTCTTTTACTCCATCATCTCTCAGTATTTGAATTTTAAATTTGGAAAGACATTAGAAATTATCTATTCTAAAACCTTCTTTTTTTCAGAAAAAGAAAGCAAGTCACAAAGAAATAAAAATTATATTTGTAAAACACTTTGCAAACCTTCAAATGTAAATGCTAGCTAAAAGAATAATAATTATTATGTTGTTATTTTGTTGTTATTATTATTATTGTTCTCCAGGAGAACAATAATACTGTTTTTTTAGTTAGCATTTATATTTGAAGGTTTGCAAAGTGCTTTATAAATATAATCTTTATTTCTTTGGGACTTATTGTTGTTATTTTTATTTCATATGTTCCTCATAATCAAATGAATAGGTGTCTTTATTACCCCTGATAGAAGCTGATATCTAGCATCACTTTCCCTCAATCTTGATTAGTCCTACCCTTCTTGTTTCCTTCCTCTAACAGGAATTAGTTTTTCCCTAAAAGAAGACTAAGTTGTACAGTGGTCTTTATTTACCTGATACGCTTTCTGGGAACCTGAGGACATAAATAGATCTGCCCATGTGCAGTTAACTCTCCTCAGTTTGGTGGATTTCTAAAAAACATTCAAATCACTATGACCTTTCCTATATCTTAACCCAATGGAGACAAGGAATAGAGGGCACATCCAGAGAAATTAAGTGCCACTATCACCTTGTTGCATATTCTTGCTGTGTTAGGTCAAGGTAAACTTCCTTTTGTCAACTGTTCAATGACTTGTGAATCAGTGACTGTCTCATTTGAATCTAACATCTTATCTGAACCAAGAGAGGGCTGGAGGTAGAGAGACTTCCAATGCTCTTCCCTCTACACCATGTTGTCTACTTTGTCGTAAAGGGTATTACTTATGAGGTACATGCTGGACTAAATCATCTCTAAATCATTCTTTCAACTCAACACTTCGATGATTCTATGAAACATCAAAAGAAAAATACAGATAAGAAACATTCAAAGAATTCTGAAGGAGAGCTCTGTATGGGATGAAATGGCCTTGGAAGGCTTCAGGAAGAAGAAGGAACTTGACCTGAACTTTGAATGAGTAACGTTTGAAAAAACTAAGAGCTGAGAAAAAAGCCCTCCAGGACAAAAGAGTAGCATAAGGTATAAGAAGTAGAGATGGAAATTGAAATAATATATTTGGGTGAACAATCATTAATAAGCATTCATTCAGATTATCATATATAACATGTGTCAGGTTGCTTGCTGTCTTGGGGGGGGATGGTAAGAAAGGGAAGGAGAAAAAAATTGCAATTCAAAATCTTATAAAAATGAATGTTGAAAACTATCTTTACGTGTAATTAGAAAAATAATACAGTACTAAGATAAAATTTTTAAATAAAAAACAATGACTTATTTAGCATACTATATAAATGATGGGCTAAGCATCAAAGGATACAAAAAAAAAGCAAAAATATGGTCCTTGCCATAAAGGAGTTCACATTAAAATGAAGGAGACAACATACAAACAACTATGCACCTACAAAATATGTACAGTGCAAATAGGAGGTAATCTCAGAGGAACTAGCATTAAGAGAAACCAGGAAAGGTCTCTCACAGAAGATGAGATTTTAGCTAAGATTTGAAGGAAGCCAGGAGGGAGAGTGTTCCAGGTGTGGAGCCAGCCTATGGAAAGGCACAGAGTTGGAAGATGGAGCATCATATGTGAGAAGGAACAAAAAAGGCAGTGCTGTTTATTTGGTCATAAAGTATGAAGAGGAGAATAAAATGTAAGAAAACTGAAAAGGTAACAAAGATCGAGTTATGAAGAGCTTTAAAAGTCAAACAAATGATTTTTATGTTTGATACTAGAAGTTATAGGGAATTTATTGGTGGGCAGGAGGGAGGATAGTGACCACCTCAGAGCTGTACTCCAGGATGATCATTTTGACAGATGAATGGAGAATGAACTAGAGAGAGACTTTTAGCAAGCAGATTATTGTAAGTATAATAGTCCAGTAGCAAAGTGATGGTGATAGAGTCAAAGGAGAAAGGGGACCACATTCAAGAATTAGGAATGACAAAATTGGCAACAGATTGGATATAGGAAGTTAGTCCAAATGAGTTGAGAATGACTCCAAAGTCTCAAATCCACATAATTGGGAAGAGGAGGTACCCTCAATAATGAATTCACTCATCTTACCCTCTTGCCAGCCCTGTGAAGTCAGTGGAAATTTTATCATTTGACTTCTCATCTGGCAAGACTGGACCACTATGGAAAAGCATTTTTAAAATTCTTATTACCCTGTCCTTACAGAAATTAGTCATATGCTATTCTGATTCAACTAACCCAACTCTGAAAACTAAAAATAAAAATTGCAACTTAAATTATCTGAATTATCTTGCCCATAACAGGATACCAGCCTCTTGAAAGTAGCTATCCACACACTGGAAGACTATCATTATTTTGGCTGTTGCTTTCTTCTCTTTGGGATAAATAATAACTCCAATTCCTTTTAAGTTTTCTTCACAGTTGCTGGATTTCATCTCTGAATGTTAAATTCTTACCCTTTGAATTCATCTTCGGGTTTGCTTTTTATTACAATTGCATACAAACTAGTGTATTGATTTTCTTCAGGCAGAATGTTTAAAGAGAGTGATTTGGCTTTTCCCACTGTATCATAATCACAAATCATCTTATTTTTTTCAATTAATTTTCAATTCAGAAAATACCAAGAGCACATACTGTTCACACACAAATACAAAATTTAAGTGTGAGTCCCCATGGCACTGCACATGTTAGAATTACAATGAAATTAAACAGTTAGATTATTGTTTTGGAAATTAACAAATTGAATGGGATATTTACTGATGTAATGTGCCCCCTTTCCACCCCAATTCTTTTTAAATGCCTCCTCTAAGCTCCTATATACTTATTGTCTTGCTATAAAACTAATTAGCTGGCATAATAGATAAAGGATATAGAAAGACCAGAATTTGCATCCTGCCTCAGATGTTACCTGCATGACCTTGAGTGAGTCAATCATGACTGCCTCAGTTTCTCCACTTATAAAATAGATCTAATGATGGCATCTATCTCCCAAAATTTTTATAAGGATCAATGAGATGACACTTATAAAAACACTTTGCAAACCTCAAAATGCCATATAAATATTATTTTGTTAGATATAAAATAATCAAATAAATATTATATATAACATTGCTGTATAAATATTAGTCTTATCTATATCTTTCCCTTGGCACTGATCACATACTTCCTTCAAGAATTTAATTTGACAAACATTTATTAAATATCTACTCAGTGCAAAACATTATGCTGCATTGAATATATAAAGACAAACATTAAATATTTCCTTCAAGTAGCTTACATTATCTTAGAGAGATTTGACAGGTACAAAAATGAATTAAAACAAAATAGTTAATACAAGTTAATACAAAGTAATTTCAAAAAGAAAGGAATACAAAGAAATGGAGGATATGGGGAAAGAGATCTCATGTAGGAGGTGGTATCTGAACACTACAAAAAGAGATTTTTTTCAAATCAATCTCCACTGGGCCCAGATGGCTCTGACGGGGAAAGTGAGGCAGATGACCTTGCACAGCCCTCCCTCACTTAAATCCAATTCATTTGCATGGCATGGCATCACCTCCTTGATGTCATGGTCATCTTGGAGAAAGAAGGACAAACAAAAACAACAACAATTCTAGATATGGGATGATCTGGGCAAGGGAAAAGAAATAAGAAACGGAAAGCCACATTCAGGGAATAATCAACAGAACAGTAAGCCATAATCAAGGACATGTGAAGGGGGAAAATATTAAATAGGTTAAGAAAATTGGGAGGAGGGCTTCACGTGTCAGACTAGAGTCTTTGGATCTTATGCTAGGGGCAATATAAAGCAAGTGAAGATTATTGACTTTTAACATGTCCCCCTTGTCCCCAAAACAACTAAAAATTCCTTGAGGACAAGAACTATATCCTATCCATTTTTAAATATTCCAAGTGCACAGTGCCTTGAAAGTATTAGGTACCCAAACAATATTCGGCAGTGATGTAATGTTCCACATTACAAAAGAAAGCTGGAATTGGACTCAGAAGACTTGAGTTCTAATTTTAGCTTTGCTATTTCTTACCTCAGGGACTAGCTAAGTGGCACAGAAGATAGAATACCAGGCTTTAAGTCTAAAGATTCATATTCCTAAGTTCAAATCTGGCCTGACATTTCCTAGCTATGTGACCCTGGGTAAGTCACTTACTCTGTTTATCTTAGTTGCTCATCTATAAAATGGCAGAAGGAGAAGGAAATGGCAAACCACTTTAGTATCTTTGCCAAGAAAACCCTAAACAATAGAGTCACGAAGAGTCAGATATGACTGAAATAACTGAACACCTTTGTGATCTTAAATAAGCTACCTAATCTCTGTACAATGAGGAGGGCAGAGTACATTGCCAAAAGGCTCCTTTCAACTCTGAATCTATGATCCTAAGAAATATTAATAGCTCTTAAAACACAGTCCTTCCACAAAGTCTGCCATTGGTTTATCTGATATGTTATGTAAAATTCAGATTGCAAATGTATATAATTCCTGACTGTGCTGTCATATCCCCCTAACAGAGCTGGGTTGAGAACTTCTGTGGATGGTTCTGAATATTTAATACTCATCAACTAAAAACTAATATCATGAAGAAAGGCAGGCGGAGTCATAGCTCTACTTTGTAAATGTTTGGCACTTGAGTTCTGATTACCCTATTCATTTGCTCTCTGGAACATTGGAGTATTTGAAACATTAAGCAAAATGTGGTTGAAAACATTTTAACTTCCTAAGTAAATGTTGTTGTAGCTGTAATGGATTTTCAAGCCTCTTGTATGTCTATGATGACAATAGGCACTAATTAAGCTTCTTTGAACTCAGTGAGGCTGTCTACCAATTGACCAAATCCCATAAAATAACTTTATTGGTTATAATTTAGGGTGTTGTTGGGTTTGGTTTTTCTTTTCCTTTTTTTTTTTCCAAAAAATCTCAGATAGCTTGATCTCAAAGAGAAAGATCAAGGGGAATTTGCCCCACCAAACTACCCTCAAAATATTTAATAAGTCTAGAAAAAAATAGTAACAAAATTCACAGAGGGGGAATTAAAGTTCAGGCATCATAAAGGTAAGAATAAGAAAAGTGGGAAGGAAAGAGGTTTATCAGTACTAGATCTGCTATTGTACTATAAAGCCATATTGATTAAAATTATTTGGTACTGGTTTTAAAATGAGTGAGAGGTTGACCAGGGGAACAGATTAGGTATAGAACATATGGAAGAAAACAAACACAGTACCGTGTGTTTGATAAACTTGAAAAACCCAATTACAAAGGAAAATACTACACTCTTTGACAAAAACTTCTGAGAAAACTGGACAGTAGTCTGGCAGAAACTAGATTTAGACCAATATATATTAAGACCTATATATTAAGATAAGCTTCAAATGGATATGATCTAGAAATTTTTAAAACCAAATTAAACACAAATTAGAAAAGAAAGAGATTATCTTTAAGATACACAGATCATGAAAGAATTCAAGAATAAACAAGTAATGGGCTCACACAAGATAAAATGGATTCTACGAAATTTAAGTGGTTTTTGTACAACAAATCTAAGAGTAAAAATTAGGAAAAAAACATAACTAGAAAAAAATCTGTGGCAAATTCCTCTAATAAATGTATTATTCCCAACTTATATAAAAATTATTCAAATTGATAGGATTAAGATTACTTCTCAATAGATACAGAATCAAAAGATATAAACAAGAAATTTCCAAGAAATCCAAGCATGAAAAAACAATAGGCAATCATGCAAAAAAATGTTCTGCAACAATTATTCTTTTATTTTTTGAAAAAAGACAAGATTTTATTTTATTTTAAATAATTTTGAAAATACTCCTCTTCAATTTCAGAATCTTTTATAAAATTTCTGAATATGAAGTATTCTTAACAGTCCTTCAATAGCCTGTCATTTTAGTAGGTTATAAGGTCAGGGAAAAAATGGTTTTCTAACAAAGAGTGTTTTAAGAATTATTTAAAAAACTACTACTACTTGTCAAATTATTGAACTGAAGGCTGACTACAGTTTAGCAGTGTTTGCTTAATATATGGGATTAATTCAATATGAAACCAAATTAGGCTGCAACAGCAAGCATCAGAGAAATCCATCAGTACCCAGAGACACACACTAACTGGGTGACCTTGGGCAAATCTAATGTCAAGATATTAGGAAAACAGCCTGTTTTCCAAGACTGCTTCTATTCATTTACTGCCTTCCTATTCATCTACTTATCCAGCCCTAGACTCCAAACCATGTTTCAAATCCCATCCAAACATCTATTATAGCAATCTACTTGCCATCTACCTTGCTACTGCTTTCTCCAAATCATTGTATTTCCTGGGACTATGCCCTGGGTCTGTGCTGCCTTCATTTAATGAAACATCCAAAATATATACAACCCACAATATCTCACTTATCCCAAAAGCTAAAACATGCATCATATCCTATCTAACTATCCATCCTAATGATCTCCTCATATCCCTTGCCACTGAGTGCCCATATTCCTTACCCTTTTGATTCTTAGATTTAGAAAAAATAATCAAATCATTATTATCCTTGCTTCTGGAAATGATATATTGATTCTTTTATTACTCTACTCACCATCCTTTTGGCTTCCCAAAACAAAACATCCTTCTCTACATTTTTTATATTGTTACCTCACCTTATGCGAATTAATTCTTATCCTCCTTGAGAGAAGTAATTGGTTTGCTTTTGAATTTGTATCCCTAGTATTTAAAATAATGGTTGGTACAAATCTTAATTATTTTGATTCATTTGACAACTCATTTTTTTTCTTCATTGGAATTGTTTCTCTTTAAAACTTTTAAATTTATTTAAAACGTAGTTCTTGAGAACATCCCATCTCTCCCAGGGTTCTTTCTCTAACAGAATTTTTATGTATTACATGCTACCTTTATTTGCAGCTGGGTGGTACAGAGGATAGAGCACCAAGTTTCAAGTCAGAAACTACTCATCTTAATGAGTTAAAATCTGGCCTCAAACACTTAAGCTATGTACCCTGGAAAACCATTTAACCCTGTTTAACTTTCAGTTTCTTTATCTATAAAATGAATCAGAAAATTTTAATCACCCAGATGACAATCACAGCTCTGACCCTTACTCCCTGTGCGACCTTAGGCAAGTCACTCATGTCAAGATATGAGGAGACACCTTGTCTTCCAGAGCTAAGGTCCAATAAGCAAGCAAGTCCTGAGCTTGGTATAACAACAATCCTTTGCATTCATTATCTGGATGATCTCAGTCAGCCACAGCAAAATCCTAGCATTGTATATGGTCAGAAGCCTCACTATGAATCAAATTTGTCATATTTTTGTTGTTACCCCTTACTGTCAGGGCTATAGCTCACTGTACATTAGTATAAGTATTGAGATCTCTCAACACTAAAGCACACACAAGGAATGGGTCCCTAGTACATATGGCTTCACTTACAAGCTATTTCCTTCATTTTGAAATTAAATTTTTGCTTGATATTTAAATCTTTCATCTCTAGCCTGCTGCTCGGCTCTGGCCATCTCCAGATTAGAGGCTAGTTTCATCCTGTTGACACTAAGCTTTCTGAGTCTCAGTTTCAGTCATTTAGACTAAAGGACTTAAGTACCTTTTAATTTTAAAGTTATGATCTATGACCAAGCTCAATCTTCTCTCTTAACTCCAGTTCACTAAGATAGACTAGTAAATTTTCCAAGCTTCCCATAATTTCCATCCCAGAAGTAATTCCCCTCCCTTGACTCCTGTCTAGACCTGGATGGGAGCCCATAATTTGAATGTTCTAATCCTCACTCCTGTAATCTCCTTAATATGATTCACTTCTAAAATGCGACTTTCTCTCCTGAAGCATTTGCTTTCAATTGTTGTTGTTCATCCTTCTTTTCTAAGAAAACCAATAGTATCACATTAGGTTCTAGTGAGGCAGTTACCAAAGTTGTCAGCCTCACTCTCTCAGAATCATCTAAGTCCACAGGCAAGACAAAAGCTTATATCTGGTATATAATAAGTGTTTAATCAAGGCTGCTCAATTGATTGGCTTTACTGTTCTGCAGGCAGCGTATGAATTGACTACATGACAACTTCATTTGAAAGCAAAGGTCCTGGGTTTATTGCTTGATTATTTAGACTCCTGTATCTTTGCCAAGAATACCACAAGGGTCATAAGGGTCTGATGTTGTGGTCCAGGGGCTTACAAAGAATGAAGCACAACCGAATGACTGAACAACTTTTGGACAACCCTCACTGCTTTCAGTTGGTATCAGTCACACAAACTATAGCCTCAAGACTTTGAATTTCTTATCAACGATTGATTCCTTCTGATAGTGTTATTTCTGTCCATGTGAATCACCAGAAGAACAATAGTTTTTATATTTGTAATATAGTATGATGGTAGCATTTTATAGTGCTTTAAAATTTGCAAAGCATTTATACTATTTGATGCTCATTTGATTCTCACAATAACCCTGAGAAGTAGGTGCTATTATTATCCCTATTTTACAAAGTAGGAAACTGAGATTAAGAGAAATGAAGTGATTTACTCAAATTCAAAAAAACCCTAGTGTCTGAGGCAGTATTTGAACTCAGTTCTTCCTGACTTCAACATTTTATCCAGTTCTCTGTCAAAGCTTAAATGTGTCCCAAGAACACAAGAGACCTCTTTACTGTTATCAGTTCAAGGCAGAGATGCCTCAGTAGTTCCTCATAAGGGTCCCCAGTACCCTACAAACAACCATCACAACTCATCTCTTCTCCCTCTGATTCTCTGTGATCACTCACCAGACAATACCTGTGAATCTATAGTCTCATTCAGCTTTTTCAGTTTATTTTGGAAAGAGCTTTATATGTGTTAGAGTCTCATATTGAGAGCCATCATTAAATCTAATTTATTGCACTCTGAGTGTATTTGGAGAGAGAAGAAGGTTAGACCTGTGATTTTATTGGCATAGAAAACTCTTGGTATGAAAACTCCCTCTACCAATGCAGTTCAGCAGCTGTTCAGCAATTTACAAAACCAGAAACTTGCCAGGAATTCTGAGAGATTGTGACTTGCCCAAGATCCCACAGGTTTATGTGAGAGGCATAATTTGAACTCTTAGTCCAATCTTCACGTATCTACTACAGTGTTTCTCCTGAAGACTGAAAAATAACATGTAACATTTTTGCTAAATTGCCTTAGGAGAGGACCATGCCCCAGTGTAGAAGTTTGCTGCAAACAACTACAGAAAATACTAGTGTTTGAGGACGTGTTCCATTCCCCTTCTTTTCACCTATGTTTGATTTCTAAATGGAAACCATGGGGCATCACCTTATGTCCTACTATTTCCCAAAAGAACTTCTGTCCTAGTGAGATTAATTTCCTTGATGTCCTATGAATATGCCATTCTCATTTTCATATCGGTACCTTTATATTGTTCCTGTTTAGAAATTCAATCCTTTCCTCCACTGGGCATCTTTCAAGGCTTAGTCTAAGTCCTACTATTGACCATGACAAAACTACTTTTATTTTCTAAATTCCGGTGTAATGATTGCTCAGGCCCTATTCTCCCAGAGTCAAGGCAGCTATATTTCTCCTCATGATTCTAGAAGCACTCCTAAAGAGTGTCTTTCTCTAAATCTATCAGCTTGAGGCCCCATTCTGCTGTAGTTTCCTCACTGTTAGCCACCAGTGATTAGCTCTCCAGTTCTATATAACCAATTAACATCAATTAGCTTTCACAGAAGAATATATACATAAAGTTTCACACAATTATATGCTGTTTTACATGGTTGTTACTCAAGAACAAGGACAATAACCATTCTTCCATAAACGAAAGTTGTTTCTCCTTAATTAGATTGTAAACCCTTGGGGTGGGAGGAGAGAGAAAGACCATCCTTTATAATCTCAGCACCATGGTAGGAACAAAATAGTTATTTAGGAAATGTTTAATTGGTTAAATCTGGCATCCTTCCAAGCCTTGTTGCCTTTCCCCAACATGAAAAGGTCATGATTGGGGTTTTTACTTTTTAAAAGTATTTTATTTTCCCAATTATATGTAAAGACAATTTTGATCATTATCTTTTACAAAATTTTTGAGTTCCACATTTTTTTTCCCTCTTTCTTCCCTTCTGCCCTTCCTAAAATGGTAAGTAATTTGATGTTACAAGTTAATTTGATGTACAATCATGTTAGTCACAGTTGTGAAGAAGAAATAGAAGATCATGATTAATTTAAAGGAAATAATATTAAGATCATAGATCTAGAGCTGCTTTCTTAAACTCAGAAGTGTTTCCATTGTTTCTTGTCCAAAACAGATTTACCACCACCCTTCCCCCAACTTCCAAAAGCAGTCTTCCTCATTCGTAGACAAAATACTGCACAAGAGAGTATGGATTTATATCCACTACACAGGTCCTATAGACTATGTATATTTTCTACAAGAAAAAGCTTTTTACAGTGGCAGGGGAGTAGGGACTCACATGTGTTTCTCCCTGCTGTGAAAAGCTATGCTTTCAACTGCACAATTCAGGTCAGGAATAAATGTCTTAAAAGTAGAAGGAGGTCAAGTGGCCTTCATCAGGGAGAACAAAATATACTGTGAAGTGCAAATCTGTCCCTCAAAAGAAAAAGGACAGAAAGAACAGTCTGGAGAAAAGAAAAGTCCAGGCTCCCAGGGGAATGATCTCATCAGGAAAGAGTGCAGTTCAATGATTAACTGTGATAAATAGACCACCTGATGGACGGTTGACAAAGTAAAACTTCTGGGTCACATTGGACACCATTTTGCACTTAAGTCTCTTGGTGTAAAACAGCATGATGTATTTGGATGGAAAAAAGTAAACACCAAAATGTCTTTGATTGTAGTTATGGTGCCTTGACTCTTTAGGGAGTTTTTAAAGGTTTTTCTAGGGGGCTTGCAGGTACAGCTCCTTGACCTCTCAATGAGTTTCACAAAGTTTTAGGGAAGTGAAGAGAGTTCAGGTCAAGAGGTAATATAGACTACATCAAAAAAGTACTGCCTTGGAGTCAGAAGGACTGTGTTCAAATTCTCTAGTTGAGTGCTCTTAGGTAAGGCACTAAAGCATGGTGTGCCTCACTTTCCTCACCTGTAAGACAGAGATGATAATAACTGTCCTAAGCATATGCATTTGGAGTTTGGAAAATGTGGACATTTTGCCTATTAGAAGAAATACACCAAATGTGGTTTTAGCCTTTGTAAATTATAAAGCACAATAGAAATGTGAGCTATTTTTAACTTCATTGAATTGATAATTATACCCAATCCCCCAGCGAAATTGAAAATTTCAGGGACTCCCTTTCACGTACTCCTATGTTATAGTAGTAGTAGTAGTAGCAGCAGCAGCAGCAGTAATAGTACTAATAGTAGTAGCAGCAGTAATAGTAGTAACAGCAATAATAGCAGTAGCAGCAGCAGTAATAGTACTAATAGTAGCAGCAGCAGTAATAGCAGTAGCAGCAGCAGTAATAGTACTAATAGTAGCAGCAGCAGTAATAGCAGTAGCAGCAGCAGTAATAGTACTAATAGTAGCAGCAGCAGTAATAGCAGTAGCAGCAGCAGTAATAGTACTAATAGTAGCAGCAGCAGTAATAGCAGTAGCAGCAGCAGTAATAGTACTAATAGTAGCAGCAGCAGTAATAGCAGTAGCAGCAGCAGTAATAGTACTAATAGTAGCAGCAGCAGTAATAGCAGTAGCAGCAGCAGTAATAGTACTAATAGTAGCAGCAGCAGCAGTAGAGCCACAGTAATGGTAGTAGTAGTAGTAGAAGCAGCAACAGTAATGGTAGTAGTAGTGATAGTCATAGTGGTGGTAGTAATAGTAGTAGAAGTAAACATTTATCTGGCATTTATCTGTGCCAGGCATTGTGCTAAGCACTTTACATATGTTTACTCATTTGACTTCACAACAATCCTGGGAGCTAGGTGCTATCATTATCTCCATTTTAAAGATTATCTCAGATAACTGAGACAACCAGAAATTGTGACTTGTCCAGATTATACAACTAGTAAGTATCTGAGGCTGTATTTGAACTCAAGTCTTTCTGATTCTGGTGTAGCATTCTATTCACCACGCCACTTAGTTGCTTCCATATTTAAAGAACAGCATGGTATAAAAAGAAAAAAATTAATGTTGAACTGAGTGAAGATACTTGGGTTCTAAGCTCATCTCTACTACCAACTAATCTTGTGACATTGGTAAAGTCAATTGCTTTCTATAGGTCTTAATTTCCTTATTTGTAAAAAACAAAATGTTTGAAATAGATGACCTCTGGTTTTTTTTGAGCCTCTTCTTAATTTAAGTGAGGAACAAAAAGACATTTAGGTTTACCAAAAGCATATGTCGCACCCACGGAGGACAGGCCACACAGTTGAAGAGAAATCCCCTCCTAGAGGGCAAGACCCTTCCTCCTTACCTTCTGTAATGAGCTCCCATCTATGATTATCCAATTGCATCAAGGATCATAATGCTGGAAAGTGTCTTGAGGACATCCATGGCACCCCATTGCACTGCCTCCTTACCTTCTCTAATGAACTCCTGTCTATGAATATCCAGTTGCATCAAAGATCACAATGTTGGAAAGTGTCTTGGAGGACATCCATGGCATCCCAAAAGAATATGACCACCATGCATTCAGAAAGAAAGTAAAGAGATAAAGAATGTAGTTCAAAAGGTAAATTATAGAACTTCTCCATCAGAATAGATGACAGATCCAGAGGAAAATGCATAGGCACCAACAGAGAGAAACAAAAAGAGGCAAAGACAGAAACAAAGAAAGATGGGATCAGATGAGATGACAGATCTTGGACAGATGCTACAAATGGACAATGAATAGAACCCAGAAGAAGAGGGGACTTGGTTGCCTTTGGGAAAAGGCAATACTCATTTCATAGCTTCAGGTCTCCAAAGAATTAAAAATAATACTAGTCTGAGGATCTAAAGAAGGTAAAAGAAGGAAGAAAAAAGCAGAGTGGAACTCTGGGAGGCTAATGCAAAAACAATCTTAAAAAAAAAAAAAATGTTCCTTCTTCGTCACCACCGCCTTTTGCCTGCAATTTCTAGCTATGGCATGATCATGATCCCAGATTGTCTAGGAGAGCCCTAACTTCAAATTTAGTCTTCTAAAAGGCAAAGAGCATTGTATTTTTTTGTCTCTATAATAGTTGTTTTCCATTCTTGAAGAGAACCAAAATGACATCACTATTTTAGAGTCCTGATTGTGGCTGAACAGACCAATATAAAATTGGAACGCTGTGCCACAAATCAAACATAAATAGTTCCTATGAACATTTGGGGTGGCTTCTCTAATTTTGCACATCTCACAGTTTTTCTGAGCTCTATATACTTCTGCTTCTATATACTCAGCATCTGACACATAACAAAAGCTTTTTGACTGATTGATGAGTTGATAGTGAATTCATTTCAATTAACTTAACAAGCATTTATTAAGCATCTACTATGTGCCAGAAGGCACAAGGGACACAAATAAAAAGAATGAAATTATTTGTGGTGTTGTTATTGTTCAGTCATGTCCAACTTTTCATGGGTTTTCTTGGCAAAGATACTAAAACCATTCCTTTCTCCAGCTCATTTTACAACTAAGGAAACTAAGGTAAACAGGGTTAAGTAACTCACCCATTACCAGCCCTGAAGTCAGGAGGACCTGAGTTCAAATCTGGCCTCAGATACTTAACACTTCGTAGCTGTATGACCCTGGACAAGTCACTTAACCCCAACTGCATCGGTTAAAAAAAAAAAAAAGTAACACACCCAGGATCACACAGTTAGTAAGTGTCTGAGGTTAGATTTGAACTCAGGAAGATAAGTTTTCCTAACTCCAATTCTGGTTCTTTATTCACTGTACCACCCACCTCCCCAACTATATATATGCCCATTTTACAGTTGAGGAAAATAAAGTAAACAAAAGGGAGTTGTTTAAGATTACATAGTGGTAAGTGTCTGAGGTCATATTTTAATTCAAGTCTTCCTGACATCTGGGGCAATACACTATTCATTGTACTACCCAGAATGAAATGATATGTACTCACAATGAGCTTATATTCCAATGAGACATAAGTACATATGTACAACATAAATATAAATAAATACAAATATTAGGTACATAAATAAAAGGCAAGAGGATATTAGCAACTTAAGGAATCAGAAAATATTCTTGCAAAACCTGATACATTCGCTGTGTCTTAAAGAACGATGGGAATTCTTTGAGGCAGAGGGAAAGAGAGAGAAATTCCAGATGTTCCAAACACTGGAATAACTAGTGAAAATTCCGAGATGGAAAATGGGATTCTGTTTGGGAGGAACAGGGGAAGACTAGTTTGGGTCAACTGAAGAATGCAGGAGGTGGAATAATTTTCAGTGAGTAGGGAAAATAGGTTAGGACCAAGATGTGAAGAATTTTTCAAGCTTAACAGAAAACTTTAAATTTTAGTCCAGAGACAATAGAGAGTCAATGGATTGAGTAGGGAAGTAAGATGGTCATATCTGAGCTCCAGGAAGATTACTTTATCTAAGATTGATTGGAATGGTGAGACACTTAAAGCAAACAGCTCACTTAGAGCCCTGCTACAATAAGCAAGAGGTGCAAGTCTGAACCAAGTTGATAGCTGAGTGAGTTGAGAAAAAAGATTGGATATGAGAGTTAATATACAAGAGATATATATGTGTGTGTGGGTGTATGTAGATATGTATAAATGATAATACATAAATATATATTTTATCACAGTGTGTGTATTACATTACATGTCTAACACATATTGTTCTTATGTCTTATATGTGCATGTGTACATGTATGTGTGTTACCTATATGTCATATATGTGCTTGTATTGCAATATATCCACATATGGATGTATTTGCATATACATATATGCAACTATAACTAAAGATAGATAGATAGATAAATACATAGAAAGATAGGGTAGATAGTTGTATGATAAATAAATAGATATTGGATGGAGAGTAGTTAGATAGATAGATGATAGATAGATAATTCTGGACAGGTTTTTTAGCTTCCCAGAGCCCTCAGGTATGTCTCTAAGACTATATAAGTTGTGATCTGGAGTGGTAGAGGGAGTTTCTTTCTCACTGAGAGTCCCTTATAGCAGTGAGATCTACATCTCGGGGGCAGTTAGGGGGCGCAGTGGATAGAACCCCAGCCTTGAATTCAGGAGGACCCGAGTTCAAATCTGGTCTCAGACACTTAACACTTCCTGGCTGTGTGACCCTGGGCAAGTCACTTAATCCCAGCCTCAGAAAAAAAAAGAAAAAAGAAAAAAAAAAAAAAAAAAAAAGAGATCTACATCTCAATGCAATAGATTGTCTATCTATTACATGTATATCTGTGTGTATACATATGTTTGTGTTTATCTGTGTGCATCTTCTGAACCATTAAAATATTCGTTTTCTTTCTCTAAGGGAAGAGAACTTTTTTCAAATTCAGTTGTTTTTCACAATAAAATCCTTCCCCCCTCCATTTTTCATCTGAAATAAACAGACATTATTCTGCATTGTGCTTTTGATAAAAAAAAAAAAAAAAAGCAAATGTAAATATGGAGTCTTTCAAGATCTCAATTCACCCAAATTGTAGATAGTGCATACCTGAAAAAAAAAAATTGTGTCCAGAAAACTCTGAAAATCTTTTTGAGAGTTAGGAAATAATACAAGCCCAACCCAGAAAGCTTTAAATATAAATGACAAGGGGGGAAAATCCCTAGCCTGCAAAACCTGCCTTTCTTTGGCAACATTACTATCCCCTGGTTTAATTAGAATCAGATAGTGTGTGATCTTAGCTATACCTGATAACATAATTCCATCAAACAGAGAAGAGTAATATTCAAGTGACTGAAGCATGAATATAATTCACCTCAAGCAAGAGAGGGAAATTATATTAACAAAATGCTGCAGGATTCTCTAATTAATTTGCTAGATTATGCATGACAAGAAACATCATTGTACCGAGGGGAAAGCATGATTTTCTGACTTAGGAATGGTGTGATGGACGAATTCTCAGTGACTCTATAATTTATCCCTGCAACAGGTCTATTATTTAATCAAGTACTGGCTTAAAGGAGCTTATAAAAAGGAAATTAGGAATATTCCATGTGCTAAAGGTATATATATATATATATATATTTAGGAAATGTCAAAAGCATAATGTTTCATTACTTACAATATTCATCTAAAGGATTTCTTTCTCCATCAAAGCATTCATCTGCACTCAGATTCTGCCCAAACTCCAGAATGAGGAAATTAGCATACACATCCTTCAGCAAGTTCATCTGTAGGGGTTGATAGAGTCTTCAATTCTGTTTGATCTCTTCTAATGATGTAAATCATCATGTTTCTAATGAAGACAGGCAAGAAACATTACAGAGTCATGATACATCTTGAAAAACCTTAAAGGGACAGACCCTAACAAGTAGAACTTAAAACTGAATATTTTACCCATATTATTGAGTATTACAGGAGGAGAACAAGCTGGATATCCTTTGAGAAATTACATCTTTTCAACAAAGTTATTCTGCCTGTAGTATAGCACCATTTGGAGTGCCAAAATACCAACTCTTTGTGACTTCTTTTGTAGTTTTCTGGCAAGAATACTGAAGTAGTTTGCCATTTCTTTCTCCAGCTCAGGATTGTGTGGGACAGGTAGGGTGTAAGATCCCCTTCCCAAGTAACTAATCAGAGACATCATCAGGTACAAAGAGAAAGCATTTATTTAATCCTGGCAGGGAGAGACACACCTGGGAGCCATCCCAACTCTATCATGTGCTCCTGGAACCTGGCCAACTTCCTGCATGTCCAAGGTTTAAAAGCAAAAGACTAGAGCTTTCTTATTGGATAGACTAAAAAAACATAACCATCCTGGCTGCCTCCCACAGGTCACATCGCTTGCTGCAACTTCTGTATCTCAGAATTCGAAGTTCATTCCTTCAGAGATCAAATGATCTCTCCAGGGTCCCAGTTCTGAGAACAGGGACTCAATACTGAAAAATTCTTCATCCAATCATCCCCATTCAGGATCACACAATTAATAAGTGTCTGCAGCCAGATTTTAACTCAAGAAAAGAGGTCTTCCTGATTTCAGTTCTGCCACTTAGCTGACCGAGTGCAGCTATGACAGTCATACATTACAAATTGCCTTAGAAAAGCACAAAACAACATGGTCTATAATGTATTGTATTTTTATTTATTTTACTAAGCATTTCCCAATGGCATTTCAGTCTAGTTCCCTAGTCTCTAAAGCAAAGTTCTAGGTGGGATGCAACCCCATATGAGGTCAAGTAACTGAATGTGAGGATCACAACAAATTTGAAAACAGTAAAAGGTATTAGATAGTCCACTCATATTTAATTCTTTATGTAAAGATAAACAAGCAAATCTATTTCATTCATATGCAAATTTGCTTTCATCTTTAATAAATGGTAAAATTATACAAAAGAATTGTTTTAAAATAAATTTCATCATGATTTATTGTCAGTAAATGTTTGATTTGTATATCTGTTTTATATACCTATAAATCTGGGGTCACATAAAAGTTTCTCTAGTGAAAAAAAGTCATGAGTGGAAAAAATTTAAACAGCTCTGCTCTAGAGCAAGTGATACCCTCTTCCCACGTCAAGATCAATACCTCTGATTAGTGGATAAAGCTGTCCAGTCAGGATGACTCATATTTAAGTCCCATCTCTGAAACATACTGATTGTGTGTCCCTGAAAAATGTCACTTTATTTCCTAATATTAGCCCTGGGAAATTCTATGAGACATAATTTCATCACAAATCTGCCTTCTACACTAGTCTCTCCCTCGCTAACTGTAAGGGAAAAGAAAGATACCATTCCATCATATACTGATCTCTTCTTACTTAACAGGGGGAAAAAGTGGGGGGAAAAGAAGAATGAGAGAGAGGGTAAGAGGAGGAGGAGAGAGGGGGAAAAAGGAGGGAGAGAGAATTTTCCATTAAGTATCAGTCTTTTAAGGTAGCCTCTTCCTCCTTTCAGGGGACCCTACCTGCCAGGCTCACATAAACAAGGCAATCTTTTTATACTTTTTTAATTGAATCATTATCCCATTCACTACAGTAATTTTCCAAGTTTTTTCATCCTTTTTCAGATTTCCCAAACCTCCCCCTTTCCCAGCTCTCAGAAAACTTTATCTCATATTTCACTGAAAAAAAAAAAAAGCTGACAATTAAGAGCTCCCTCTTCTTTTTCTTCCTCTCATGTCACAAATGCCTTCTGCCGATGCTTTGTCTCCACCTCTCATATAAAGAAGTAAACCCTTCTACATACATGAATGATCTCATTCCATCCCATCTTCTCCAGAAGATCACCCCCTACAATCATCTCCACTCTCATTTTGAACTGCTTTGACTTTTCCACCATATCCTCACCATATTCCTCCTCTTTCCTTTTCACTTTCTTTTATGTATTGTCTTTCCCTCATTAGAATGTAAGCTCCCCAAGGAGAGAAATTGCTTTTTTCATATTTGCAACATAAGCACAATACTGCATAATAGCACTTGGGATTCAACACATAGTAGGTGTTTAATAAATATTTATTGAGTATTGACTGACTGAGTTCTGTCTTTGCTAATGAAATTACAGGTCTCATCCATTCTTTCAGTGATGGTATATGGTTTCAAATAATGAAATACCACAGTCTCAAAAGAATTGAGCTTGAATTTCACATAATGGGCAATGAAGAAGTGCACATTGGGAAAAGAAAGTGCATTACCAATGAACAATGAATAAATTATCAGAATAAATAGGAATGAAAAATGTTATCAGAGATTTGACTAGAATATATTGAGCGCTAGATATGTGGCAAGAAGAATATATAATGGAAAGACTGAATGTTCTATTAGTATCTAAACAATTCCATAAGATCCAGAAGAGTTCTTAACCTGAGATTCATGAACTTGATTATATATGGGGGAGGGGCTTAATACATGCATAGATATTCACATATATATATATATATATATATATATATATATATATATATATATATATATATATATGCATGCAGTCATCCCTTCAACATCACAACATTCCCCATCATGGTTTCCATATGTCATGGATCAGCACAAAAAATTAAATGGGAATTTGGAAGGAGTTTGTGGAAACTGCAGAGATATAAAGAAAAAAAAATTCCGATTTCTTCTACACTCCAAAGAAAGGACCAAAATGCTTTACATGAATTTTCCAGACTGCCAGGGTGCTACACTTCCAAACCTCATGATGCGGAAGGGATAACTGTATATAACTACTTCAATGGAATTGCTTTAGTTCCTTTATGATCTTATGAATCTTATCTTATGCATTTAAAATATTATTTTGAGAAGGGGTCCACAGGTTTCTCCTAATTGACAAAAGTCTAGAAGACAAAAAGTATTGACTCCCTGATCTAAAGAAAGACTGCCACTATATTGAATAGGTCTTCCACCACTAATACCCTCCATCCATTGATGATTATCAAGAAGACATGGATAAGAGACACACACTATAGGAAATCTGGATCTATTTTCTCTTTCTATTTTTCAATGTGGGTTATATAGAATAATCAGTTATGCAAATCATATTCTAAACCCCTACAAGGATACTCTAATCATAGCAAAAAGTCCAATAACAAAGCATTTAATTAAGATATTAAAACAATCACCCACATCTATTCTGAAGAAGTTATGATGAAAAATCCTATACATGCCCAGAGAAGGAACTGATCTAATCTGAATTATAGATTGAATCATTCTCTATCACTCTATCTCTCTATTTTAAGTTAATTTTTCTTGAGAGTTTTATTTTCATTAGGGTGGGAGATCTATGTTTTCTTTCACCACTTGACTTTCATGGCAATATCCTGCATAACTTCACGTGCGTTTTCTTAATTGTAAGTGGGGATAAGGGAGAAAACTTGAAACTTAAAAATCTTAAAAACCAAATGTAAAAAAAATTGTTTTGAATTTAACTGGGGGAAAATATTAAATAAAATAAAGATATTAAAACAATGAAAACAACAAGTGAGAGATAAGCAGCAGTGCCATTTTGGTCTGATATACATGACTGGGCACAATCATCAATATATCTTAAGCTGTAGATGAAGGAGACAAACCCTGAGGGAATATTTTATGTGGATATAGAGAAACTATCCCACTTGTTCATTGGTGAACTGAACGGGGGAGGGGGGGGAAGATTCATTTTTCAATATCTTCTTAGCATGCTCTCCATGGTTGGCACAGATATTTATAGCAGCAACTTAAGGCTTGATTTGTCACCATTTTGACATTCCCCTTCGCATAGAGTTAATCTCCTGGGTTTCTGTCCTCCAGTCTCTAGATTCTAAATGCATTGAGTATAGGTTGCAGGACCAATATATCCTACTTAGCAGACCAAATCCCACAACCACTTAGGAGCAATCTAGGACTATCCTTTCTATGTCACTTCCCATCTGTTTAATTTCATACACTTTACAGATTCATGTCTCTTGACATCATTCTTGATTCCAGGCACAAAATTCATGAGATTCAAACATCCTAGAGCTCCTTCCAGTGAATAATCCTCTCCATTATAGATATTCAAAGCCATGCTGGAGTGCTCTATTACAGGTAAACTCTGCTCATATTTTTGATGTATGAGATGGAGTTTCTTCCCTAAAAGACTTTTAGTTTAGGTGATAAATAGAAATATAAAACCTAAATGATATTATAAAGAATTGTGTGACTAAAGGCTAAATAAGAGCTATAGACAATAAATGCCACAGGAGTAAAGAGGGTCAAGGTTTATTATTTGGACAAATAAGGAAACGCTTCATGATGTTTAACTTGAATAGGATCAAATTGCATAAACGTGATAAATTATGATCTGATAATATTATTGTAGCACCTAAGATGTATGGCAAAATATACTCGCTCTTTTGTTCCTTCCTTCTGATAGCCATTTATTTGTTAAGTATAGGGTACATGAAGTGTTCAAGGAGGACTACCTCTGAGTGAATGCTTGCCAAGCTCTTTTCAGGGTCCCTCATTTACCTTTGGTGTCTACCTGGGACTCAACCTGTGTTTCCAAGAAGCTGTAGCATATGCAGAGGCCAAACCCTGGTAAAATCATCTTGGCAGATGAGCTAAACCAAGTTGAGGGAAACCAACAGAGCTCAAACTCATTATTCAGTTAAGGGAATGTCTACCCCAAGCATGTTTACCCCTGAAAGAATGGGTAAATGAGAACTAATTTGTTCCAAAGGCTATGAAGGCAGTTAAAATGGGCACTGTGGAACACTTAGAGCTTAGTCAGACATCAAAGAAACCAAGATCATCTACTGCATCTTGAGCCATCATTGGTTGTTCCAATTTTTGTCTTCTCAGAGGACTTTGAAGACTTTGGATAAGAGGTGGAGACTAAGGACTTTATGCAATTCCGCCTCCCTTAAATCCAATTTACTCAAAAGTCAAGACATCACCTCCATGATGTTATTAGTTCTCTTTGCAAATAAGAACAACCAATACCTATAATTCACCAACTAAAGTCAAAATGGTAGCTTTAAAGGGTCAGTCAGAGTCCACAAATATTTATGAGCACTTTCTATGTTCTATGTTTCAAAGACGGAAGATAACCTCTGCCTTCAAGGAATTCACAATATAATGGGTGGAGGGGCATGAATACCCATGCACTCTGGAGATGAAGTATGGCATCAGGGCTAGCAAATGACCTGAGGAGTCCTGAATTAGAGAAGATTTCATCTTGCACAAAGAAGAGTTTCTGGAGATCATGACATCTAGAAAAGCAGCTGGTGGGAAATGATGAGGTGCCCATATTAAGAGGATCCACCACAAATGGGAAATCTGGGGAAAGTTTCCAGATGTCCATCTTCTCCAAGCAGAGAGAGGAGGTGCTGAAGAGGTGTGTGTTGTGTCTAGAGCCCCCAAGTTGGGGTGATAAAATGTACCATGCTTTCTAGAGCCCCCAGGACAGGGTGATTAAAATATTAAGTCCTGTTTTCTAGAGCCCCCAAGTTGGGGTGACAAAATGTACCGGGGCTCTTGAGGATGGTGGAAATGTGGAGTCCCCTTATTCCAAGGACTTTCCCCTTTTAATACCCTCATATGTAATAAAAACAACATGGATATGAGCCAAGTACATACTGCACACTGTGGGACCACATAAACAACTTGCTATTATATGTAGTTTGCCATCTGGTATCACTCTGCTTCAATCACAACACAGGTTGTCCCCGCCCCCTGACTTCTCAGGAAGGCCGAGAGCCCTTAGGGGAGATGGAGAGTCTAACCAGACATTGTTAGCAGGTTCCCTCTGGGCTGAAGGGTCTTATACCTCACCCAGAGTTCCCCACTGTCTGTGACCCTCTACAGGTGTGCATTTCAAAATTGATTTCATCTTGCAGAATGATGGCTTTCTGGATCATGAACCCCAGGAGAGCAACCAATTGGAAAATAATCAAGAAGACCTGCATTCAAGCCTTGATATCCCTGCTTGGTGACCATTTTAACTTCTCAGGCATCTAGGCAACTACATCCATGAAAGGAGTTTTCACACTGGAACTTCCCAATAACAATGACATCGTAGCTCTAGACTCCTACCCCAACTCCCAAAATGAGCCATTTGCTAAAAGAGAAACAAAATCAATTAAGCCAGCAGCCCATCTCAATGGGAGTTTTTTTTTTTACTTAAAGAAGATAGCTGATCATTAACCATTGTAATAAGCAGTTTAGAGAAAGAGGTTTTTCAGATCATTCAAGAAAATATCTGAACTTTGAACCTGCCTTAAAGACTTCAAAGTTACCACCACACATACTCTCCTTGTTCATTTCGTTGGTGCACCCAAATGTGTTTGTTTTTTTCTATATTGTTTATGAATTCAGAGCACACTAGTGTCTAAACAAAAAAAAAAAAAGAAAGAAAAATCTCAGTACAGGAATTCCTTGTGAAAAAATAGAGGGGCCCTATGTTAATGTTTTAATAGTGATGTTCATATCAGCCCATTGTGAAAGTGATATGACTAGGGCAGCACCAAGGCTTATTAAGCCACCAATGTTGCATTATCTCAGAAATACAGGTAGTTATCAAAATACAAGAGGAGACAGAAGAATATGGTACTGAGCCTCTGGGGCACAGCAACTGCTCCACATCTGGGTTTTAACACCTGAATCCAACGCTTACATACTAACAATAAAAATAAATGTCACCAAACCATTGGACCTGCTGCCATATTTTAATTTCATTTTTGTAGAATGTGTTAGGACCAGTTTTTGTTTTTTAAAATCTCCTGCAAATAAAGGAAGAAAGGAGGAAAGAGAGGAAGGGAGGCAAGGAGGGAGGCAAACAGGAGGGAGGGAAGAGAGGAAGGAAGGAAGGAAGGAAGGAAGGAAGGAAGGAAGGAAGGAAGGAAGGAAGGAAGGAAGGAAGGAAGGAAGGAAGGAAGGAAGGAAGGAAGGAAGGAAGGAAGGAAGGAAGGAAGGAAGGAAGGATAAAACAAGCATTTATTAAGTGTCTCCTATTTGATGGCACTTTACAAATAATAACACTAAGAGATAGATGTTATCATTATCCCCATTTTAAAGTTGAGGAAACTAAGATAGAATTCAAATGACTTGCCTAGATTCACATCTAGTAAGCTTCTGAAGCTAAACTTGAATGCAGATCTTCCTATCTCCAGACCTAACATTCTATCTGCTGCACCAAATCCAAGAGACAGTATAGAATAAAGAACATTGGATGTAGAGACTTAGAAGGCCTATGATTAAGTCCTAGCTCTCTACTACTTTCTTCATGACCTCTCAAACTTCTCTAAACCAAAAATTTTTCATCTGAGATAAAACAACTTCAGCTGTCTCTATGGTCTAGGAAACCCAGAATTCAAAAGAAGGTTTTTTTTAAAAATCACCAAAATCCAATGAAATTATACTGACTCTGAACGGGCATAATGTTTTCTGAGCTGGTCCTTATATTTCTCTCCATAGGCTGAACTTCCAAACCTAAAATCATGTCAGAGGCCTCTGTATACCTGCCAGAAGACATCAACTCCTGCCTATTGGATTCAGTGCTGTAGAAGCAGCAATATCCTAACTTCTCCCACTATGCAAGTCAGGGTAGATATTCTTAAAGGTATTAAGCTCTTCCTCTAATTTTAGTTGGCTCAAGGATTTAAAGACAGAATATTGATGTCATCTCTTCATCACCAAGTTTAAAGCAGTCATGAGAAATGCCAAGAATACTCATATTCAGCAGCTGGATCACAATGAGTATCTCAGGCAAGGGAACTTCTGTCAGTTGGAAAAACTTGGGAGCATTTTATTTTGTTCCAATAGTAAGCTTAAACTACCAAGGAACTAGCCTGAATCGGGCCCAGCCTATAGCAAAATTTTAACCCAAAAGATTGAATTTCAAATGTAGAAAGCTCAATTAGCATCATTGAAAGTTTTTTGCACCAAAGCTTAGACACAAGGCAAGTTTCAAAGACTGCAACACAATTAAAATCCACCTGGAAAGTAATGGTTGCTTATATTAATACTCTACAGGTAAGTATCTTATAAGCATTATCTTATTTAATCTTCATAACAGTCCTATAAACTAAGTAGGGCAGTTATTTCTATTCATTTGATAGATCCCATTTGATAATGAGACAACTGAAATCATTCTGCAGTTGATTAGCATCCCCTCAATTTCTATTTCTTTGCTACTACAAAGACAGGTGCTATAAACATTTTAGGACATATAAGTTCTTTTCCTTTTTCCCTGAAAACCTCGGGAAGTAGATCTAATAGTGGTATTGCTGGTTCAAAGAGCATATACACTTATGATACATATCTTTGTATCTAGGTCATATATCCATTTTGACTTTATCTTGGTGGATCATACAAGATATTGGTCTCTATCTAGTTTCTGCCAGACTGCTCTCCAGTTTTTTCAACAATTTTTACCAAATTCTAATCCCAAAAGTTTAAATCTTTTTCATTTGTCAAACACAAACTTAATTTAATCACTTACATGTGTTATATGTCTTTTTTGTTCTTTTGATCTATCTTTCCATTTCTTAGTTACTACCAGATAATTTTGATAATTATCACCTTATAATCCAGTTTAAGGTCTGGTACTACTAAAACTTCTTTCTCTACAATTTTTTTTAATTAGAAACTTTTTCATCTAAATTTATAAAATACTTAGAAGTACAGACATTGCAAATATTAGTTGCAGATTCTGAAAGGGCTCAATACAATCTTCTCATCTAATAGAAAGTGTGTGATATTAGTGAAAAGCACTTAGGAGTAGTATGACTTCAATTCCCTTACATGCAAAATGGGGATCATTAAAATACAGCTTGTAGAACTGGAAAGGACTATAAGATATCATCTAACCCAATTCTCTCATTTTACAGGTCAAGAAATTGAGTCCCAGAGAAGGAAAGCATCTTACTCAAAATCACAAGGTGCCTATCCCTAAGGATACCTCTGAGAATCAAATGATCATGCAAGTAAAATATTTTCTTAAATATCAGCTATTACTATTATTCTTGAGATACACTGCTTTCCTTCTATGGATCTTTAAGATATGTTTTGAGAATCTTTTACAAGATACAAACTCATCTTGTGGCATATTATTATATCTAAGTGGCTTCCAATTTAAAAAAACAAAAACATTAACTGCCTTGATAGTTTGTTTTGTTATTTCCAATGTGACTAAATCAGATCTATATCAAATTCAACTAAAACTTATGCTAATTAGTCAGATGATGTTGAATCTGCTTTGCATAGTAATAATAAAAGCTACAATTTCTGTATAGAAACTTTAAAATTTGCAAAGTTCTTTACTAATAACTAGTCCTTACATAATGCTTTTAAGATATGCAAAGCATACAAAACATTGGAGGGGATGTGGGAAAACTGGGATACATTTTTTCAACAATGAGATAATTCAGGTCAATTCCAATTGTGATGGAGAGAGTTATCTGCATCCAAAGAGAGGACTTTGAGGAATGAATGTGGATCACAACATAGTATTTTCACCTTTTATTGTTGCTGTTATTGTTCACTTGCTTGTTTTTTTCTTTCTCATTCTTCCCCTTTTGATCTGATTTTTCTTATGCAGCATGATAAATGTGGGAAATGTTTAGAAGAATTGCACATGCTAAACCTATACTGGACTACTTGCTCTCTAAGGGACGGGTGTGAAGGAAAGGAAGGGAGAAAATATGGAACACAAAGTTTTGCAAAAGTGAATGTTAAAAACTATCTCTGCATGTATTTTGAAAATAAAAGGCTATTATTAAAAGTTTTAATGGAATGATAAATAAATTCAAATTTTAAAAAGATATAGAAAGTGCATTACAAATATTTCATTTGATCCTTACAACAATCCTATTGGGATTTTGCCAGTCATCTTTTTTTTTTTCTTTTTTTTTGGAGGCTGGGGTTAAGTGACTTGCCCAAGGTCACGCAGCTAGGAAGTGTAAAGTGTCTGAGACCAGAATTGAACTCGGGTCCTCCTGAATTCAGGGCTGGTGCTCTATCCACTGCACCACCTAGCTGCCCCTTTTGCCAGTCATCTTGACTTTTGTCTTGCCACTAGAATTCATTGACTCTGGAGTAGAGACTGATGACTCTGCACAGCTCTGCATTCCTTAAAACCAATTTGCATGCAAGTCAAGATTTCATTCTTGCCATGTCATTAATTCTCAACAATAACAAAAACCCCAGGAGGTAGATGTTATTATTATTCCCATTTTATGGTTGATGAAACTGAATCAGGCAGGAGTTAAGTGACTTACTTAGGATCACACAACTAATAGGTATTTGGGGTTAAATTTGAATTCAGTTTTTCTTGCTATAGATCCAGCGCTCTCTCTTTTCATATACATTGTATCCTATAAAATCTTCACATCAATCTTGTGAGATATGTACTTTTATTATCCTGATATTTTATGTGAAAAAACTGAGGCTCAAAAAAAGTTAAATTACTTGCCCAGGATTCTCTCTCTCTCTCTCTCTCTCTCTCTCTCTCTCTCTCTCTCTCTCTCTCTCTCTCTCTGTATATATAGATAGATAGATAGATAGATAGATAGATAGATAGATAGATAGATAGATAGATATACATATATATATATATATGAGTTGAGATTTGAACTCAGTTCTTGTTTGCTCCAAGTTTTTTACCCTCTCCCCACTATACACATTGCATCTACATGTTAAATGCAAATCACTTTCAGGTAAATTTCCCACACTGCCTCTAAAATATTTCCTATATTTTTTGAATTCTGTCCCTCATATCTAGAAGAATTCAGTACTAACTTGTTGGTCAGATGATGCTGAATCTGATTCACATACTAATAATAGCTCTAGTTTCTACAAAGAAATTTTAAAATTTGCAAAAGATCCATTATAATACATATAGGGGTACTTTCTCCAATGGTGTAATTCCTCCATGCCTTCCCATGCTGGGAATTCTTATTCATAGCCTTTCATAAATCCTCCATAGTGGACACAGATCATGCTGGAAGTATTTTTCTGCTTCTTTATATTTCCCTTTATATTTAGCTCATGTATCCATTTTAATCTTGTCTTGGTAAATGGTATAAAATATTGGTCTATACTTAGTTTCTGCAAGATTGCTTTCCAGTTTTCCCAACAATTTTTTACTAAATAGTGAATTATTATCCTAAAAGTCAAGCACAAAGTTAGTATAATCATGTTATTTAAGGAGTCTTAATAATTGTTTTTCTCAGACCATCCACTGATTATCCTTCACTCTTTGCTACATGACAGCCTTTTCAACATTTCCTTGATATCTAGCACATAACTTTTTACATACAGTTTATTGTTGAAAATATGCTACAGGCCACTTATACCCACTATGCATTTCTCCATTGACCTTTAAGTCACCTGAAATCTTGATTCTTTTTAAATCAAGATACTAAATCACTTGTACCCATACAGTATCAATGGGATGATTTGCTGTTGGAATTTTTCAATTGTGTCTGATTCTTGGTGACTCTGAAATTTTCTTGGCAAAAATACTGGAATGGTTTGTTATTTCCTTCTCCAGCTCATTTTACTGGGAAGGAAACTGAGGCAAATGGAATTAAGTGACTTATCAAGGGTCATACAGCTAGTAAGAGTCTGAAGCCAGATTTGAACTCACAAAGAGGAGCCTTACTGATTCCATGCCTGGTGCTCTATCTATTGAGCCACCCAGCTGCTGATCAATGGGAAAATATCAGCAACTAAAAGACAGACTTTAGCAACAACCAACAACTTAGTTGTTATGATCACTGAAAACTGAACTATTTCCCCATTGAGATCCAGCATATATTCCCCCTACTCTCTTCAATTTTGAGCTAAGTTTATTGTTCATGTCAATGCATCCTCAGGTCACTTTATTTTGAATGACTCCAGGTTTCATGAATAAGCTTTACTGTAATAATTTTGGGATTAGAAGCAGTGGTTAGTATAAGCAATATTGTCATCTATGAATAGGAACACTATGAATCGGACCTTGCCATCAGTAGGGAATCTGCCTTCTGCTTAGACTCTACTCAATACACCCTCTGTGCCACAAGTGATATATTTTATGAATGAATTTGTCATGTTGCACTTAATGCTAATGGTTACTAAATAATTGAACAAAGTTATCTCCATAGTGACATCTTTAATAGAGTCCTATATGATCTTAACATTAAGCATGAGAGGCATTGACCTTTATGCCAATCATTGGAAAATCTGATTACACATAGATAGCTGATTCTGAAATAATGGCTACATTAGGAACCAGTCATTTCTGTGTATTAAAATACAGACAGTTTCCTTGGAATTTTAACCAGTATTTTCTATATCCTAATCCTTGCCTTGAAGAAAGTATTTGTGATTTGCTGTAAATGCATGAAAAGCCTCCAGAAAACCTAGAAATCTTGGACCTCTTGTTTCTTTATCCAAATTTATGTTTTGAATTTTCCTCCATGTTCATATTTCCATTTAACCCATTAAATAATTTGCAGATCTTTTCAACAATAAGATGATTCAGACCAATTTCAATAGACTGTGATAAAGAAAGCCATCTTCATCCAGAAAAAGGACTGGGGGGATTGAATGTGGATCACAACATAGTATTTTTGTCTTTTTTTTTGTTGTTTGCTTGCTTTTTATATCTCTTTTTTTTTCTTTTTGATCTGATTTTTCTTGAACAACATGATAAATAGAAATATGTTTAGAAGAATTGCACATATTTAATTTATATTATCCAATATTATTATAATAATATTGGATAATTATTAATTAATTGTTAATCCAATAATATTATCCAATATTATTTAATTTATATTATCCAATATTGAGAGACTTACATCAACTGATGCTGAGTGAAATGAGCAGAACCAGAAGATCTCTGTACACTTCAATCACTTCAATGCTGTATGAGGATGTATTCTGATGGAAGTGGAAATCTTCAACATTAAGAAGATCCAACTCACTTCCAGTTGATCAATGATGGACAGAAATAACTACACCCAGAGAAGGAACACTGGGAATTTAATGTAAAATATTAGCACTACTGTCTATCTACCCAGGTTACTTATACCTTCGGAATCTAATACTTAATGTGCAACAAGAAAATGGTATTTACACACATGTATTGTATCTAGGTTATATTGTAACACATGTAAAATGTATGGGATTACCTGTCATCGGGGGGAGGGAGTGGAGGGAGGGAGGGGAAAATTTGGAAAAATGAATACAAGGGATAATGTTATTTAAAAAAATTACTCATGCATATATACTGTCAAAAAAATTATAATTATAAAATTTAAAAAAGATTTGTGTATATATATATATGCATATATATGTGTATGTATGTATATATATGTGTATGTATGTATACATATATATGTAATTGTCTCATTTGATTTTTCACAAGGAAAAAAATATATATTATCCAATATTATTACTTGCTGTCTAGGGGAGGGGGGCAGAAGGAAGAAAAGGAGAAAAATATGGAACGCAAGGTTTTGCAAGGGTGAATATTGAAAACTATCTTTGCATGTATTTTGAAAATAAAAAGCTATTATTAAAAATAATTTGAAAAAGAAATAATTTACAGAATCTTTTCATTGTTTAATAAACTTTTTCTACCTTATCCTCTGCAAGAGATATTGGAATATGTGCCTCAATCATCTATCTACACTGTGGTTCATTTGTTTATGCTGATTATTAATATAACATAATGAGATGACCAAGTATAGCATGAAGTAATGTGTCTTGTGGCCATTAAGTAATACAATGGCATTGAATACACCAAAACCTTCATTCATTCTTGGAGAACTATGAGACATTCCTCCAGTTGGGAGTAGTTTTTTGACACTTGTCTTCTGGCTCATTAAGCCATACAGTATCAAGATGGATGCAATTTTCTTTTTCCTAGTAGTGTATAAGTTTATCAATCATTGAACAGGAATTGTTCATTACAATCCCTAGTAAGAGTTTACCTTTATATATTGCTGTACAATTACAAAGCACTTGACCTATAATAACTCATTTGGTTCTTAGGGAGATAGTCTAAGTTTGGTATTACAAGAATTATTATCTCCATTTTTCAGATAGAGAAATTGAGGCTGGAAGATAAAGTGATTTACAGTTAGTAAGGCCTCACAATTAGAAAATGTAGTCCAGGTCTTTCAATTCCAAGCAGAGGTATCTTTCTAAAATCTCAGGCTTAATATGAAAGAATAATCACAGAAAACTTTTACTCACTTTCATAAACATCCAAAAGATTCCATCCTTCTTCCTCTTAAACTTCTATTTAATAAAGACCTCTGTTTAAGTTAATGTAGATAGGGAATAATTAATAGAGTCCAACACATTCACATATATCATCTCACCAGCCCCAGAAGTTCCCCAAGATTTAACAACTTTAGTAGTACAGTCTTATTTATAATTTACTAGCAATATCTGACCCAGCCAAAAAGCAAAACTGATTTAATCTCAATAGTTTCTCGTAACTTCTAATGAAAAGGAAGGTACACAGCACTATTTGCTCTTTGCTGTCTTTTTTTTTTTTTTTTTTTTTTTGCATGAGCCAGCAACTTATGCCTTAGTATATCTTTTCCCAAATATGTTGCATGAGGGTTTCTTTGCCATCTGAGTAGCTATGGAAAGGTAACAATCTACATAAACTCAATGTAATACTGTGCTTTAGCTCAACAAAAACCTCAGTATTTGAATTAGCTTCTAAATCATGTTAGGTCAGGGGAAAAAACCTGCAGTTTCTCTAAGGCAGAGGTTTTTAACTCTGCTTATCATGGACCCTTTTGGCAATAGGATGAAATCTATAGATCTGTTCTCAGAATAATGTTTTTTAAGTTCATAAAATAAAATACATAGAATAACTAAAAAAACTAATTCTATCGAAATATAATTCTTTTCCTGAAGGAATATTAAGAATTTCATAAATATGCAAGCTTCTGTTTGGAATATGAACTCTGTGGTTGCTTAGGGTTGTATATTAACTTTTCTTGTAATAAATCTGGTTTTTTTACATAAGTTTTATGTAGTTATTACTGCCGGTTGACATTTATCTCAGCTCATGGACCACCCCCACAGTGCCTCTTTTTGGACCCCTTCTTAGAATCATGTTTTTGAATCCATAAATTGTAGAACTTGCTTTCTATCTATTTCTTTGTGTAATAGAAATTGAAGCTCAAGGAGCTTCAATATTAAGCTCCTTGAGACAGACATTATCTTTTGCCATTTTTTGTATACTCAGCACTTAGCACAATGATTGACACATAATAAGTGCTTAATAAATCTTTTATTGATTGAAAATAAAACATATAGGGTTACAAAAGAAATCAATTATATTTGTTATTATATTATCTTATATATTGAAGCAAAAATACAGTTTTCCCCCAATCTAAGTACAAAGACTTATTGAAAGCTAGTGTTAAATTTCTCTGAATAACATTTTAAATGCATAAAATAAAGGATTACTAATTTTTTCCATTCTTCAATTTCACAGATCCTCTGATTTGTGCATGGGCCTCTGAGATCTATGGTTCTTTTCAGTCATTTTGAAGTATTGTCAGACTTTTGTGACCCAATTTGGGTTTTTTTGTTTGGTTTTTGGTTTTTGTTGGAGGGATTTTGGCAAAGACATTGAAGTGCTTAGCCATTTCCTTTTCTAGCTCATTTTATGGCTGAGTAAAGTAACCCAAACAGGGTTAAGCATCTTGACCAGGGTCATACAGCAAGATTTGAACTGAGGAAGATAAATCCTCCTAACTTCAGGCGAAGTACTCTATCCATTGTACTACTATGGACTGCAGATTAAGAATCCTTCCCTCAGTAGGTCTCAAAAGTCTAAGTTATGGCAAATTTATGGTAGAATTATGCTATTTTTCATAGTGGTTTAGACTGCATAGAACATCATCCTTCCCTCAGAATAAGTTGATCATTTGAAATCTCCTCACCATGCTGATTGACTCAGTTTCCACAATTCAAGAGGGAATTATCTCTTCCTTCTGAGTGGAGAATTGTAAGATAATGAACTTCTCCCCAAACTTTCCTTTAATGAGAGCTCAGGCCAAAACTTTCCAAGTAACTCTCCATTTTCCATCAGCAGTTCTTCTTGGTTTTGAATCAATAGAATTTGAAAATTCTCCACATGTGTACTTTTCACCTTCTTTTTGTGTCTTGTGTCCCCCTTTTGATTGTAAGCTTCTAGAGGACAGGAACATTTTTTTCTAATTTATACTCCCAGACATTCATACATGACTGACACATATCAGGTACTTAATAAATACTTATTGAATTGAATAAAATTTCCCTTGGCTTAGTAACTTCTCCTTTTCTTGTGAGGACATGACTTAAGCCCTACCTTATATAAGCCAGGTATGTTTGAAAATGTCATGAACCACAGAAATATCTATGAATCATTTACTAAATATTTTCCCTAAATATTAAGAAAGATGTCAGACTCAGAAGGACTACTAAAAAATAAAATAAAGTACCCCAGAAAATGATACCTACATTTCCCCAAAATATAGAAGACTCTAGGAATTTCCACCCACTTTTACCTTCATCCTTTATCTAGTACTGATATTGAAAAGGATGATAAAGAGAAATGTCATCATTAACTAAACAGAATTGCCACACTTTGAATTAGAAAAGGCAACTGCAGTCCTTGGTCATAAACCCCATATTCATAACTTAAGAAATGACTTCTCTCAGTCCATCTTTTCAGCTGAGTTAAGTCCAGCTGATGAGATTTCAGACTCCTCTGGCATCCTTTCTTCCCTCCATTGCTGCCATTGCCTTAAATTCTTTTACATATGGACTTAGCAATGCATGGGTACAGTCATTAAAATTCTTAACTCTACTTTTCCATCATACAGATATGAACTTCAGGTCAGAAACTAGAGTTTTAAAGCTACAACTCACACTTCTAAAACAATTATTTCAATAGAGATGATTTTTCTCTCCATCACATCTCATTCCCCCTGCCAAAAAAAAAAAAAAAAAAAAAAAAAAAAAAAAAAAAAAAACCTTTGAAGGAGTTTCTTTTGTTAGAATCTGATTACTCCTAAATCTAACTTTAGGTATGAGGGCATACTAAAATCTTAGTGCAATTTATACCCCATGTAGCATTAAGATTTTTGAGACACCCAGTATTTTGGTGCAGATACAACTTTACTTCATAAGAAAATAAAAATATATACCATATGCTTACAATTGACATCAGGAATTGAGTAACTCAAAAAAAAAAAGATTCAAATAAGATGCAGAGGAAGAATAGACACAGAGGCATTAGAGGGGGAGGAGGGTTTATAATTCTGAAAAGCTACTCACATCAGGAATGGATCAAATGGGCAACATTACATATAAACCATGAAGAGTATAGCACCCTCCAAAATCTATAAAAAAAAAAAATAATAAGGGGGAAGCCAATATATTACATATATATATATATATATATATATATATATATATATATATATATATATATATATATATATATATATTTGGTTTCACTGAAAAACATCTCTCATATTATAGAAAAGTGGAAGGGGAAAGGGGAAAGGGAAATAGTAGGGAAAAGGTATAAGAAAGGGGCAGGCTCTCTAAAGGAAGAGGACTGCTTGAGCCAAGTAGTGCTCATAAGTAAAATACTGGGAAGGAGGAAAAGGGGAAAAGGAAAGAGAAAAGTATAATTTGGGGTTAATAGGATGGCAGGAAATACATAATTAGTAGTTTTAACTGTAAATGTGAATGGGGTGAACTCTTCCATAAAATGTAAGCAGACAACAGACTGGATTAAAAGCCAAAATCCTACAATATGTTGTTTATAAGAAACACATTTAAAGCAAAGTGACACATACAGAGTAATGGTAAAAGACTAGAGCAGAATCTATTATGCTTCAGGTGAAATAAAAAAAAAAAAATGCAGGGGTAGCCATCCTGATCTCAGATCAGGCAAAAGCAAAAATTGATCTAATTAAAAGAGATAAGGAAGGAAACTATATCTTGCTAAAGAGTACCATAGATAATGAAGCAATATCAATATTAAACATATATGCACCAAGAGGTGCAGCATCTAAATTCCTAAAAGAGAAGTTAAGGGAATTGCAAGAAGAAATAGCAAAACTATAATAGTGGGAGATCTAAACCTTGCACTCTCAGAACTAGATAAATCAAACCACAAAATAAATAAGAAAGAAGTTAAAGAGGTAAATAGAGTACTAGAAAAACTAGATATGATAGATTTTTGGAGAAAATTGAATGGACACAGAAAGGAGTATACTTTCTTCTCAGCAGTTTATGGAGCCTGTACAAAAATGGAGCATTATATTAGGACAAAAAGACCTCAAAATCAAATGCAGAAAGGCAGAAATAGTAAATGCATTTTATTCACATCATGATGCAATAAAAATTACATTCAATAAAGGGCGAAGAGAAAATAGACCAAAAAGAAGTTGGAAATTAAATAATCTCATCCTAAAGAATGAATGGGTAAAACAGCAAATCATAGACACAATCAATAATTTCATCCGAGAGAATGACAATAATGAGATAACATACCAAAATTTGTGGGATGCAGCCAAAGAGATCATAAGGGAAATTTTTATATCTCTAGATCCTTACTTGCATAAAATAGAGAAAGAGAAGATCAATAAATTGGATTTACAACAAAAAAGCTAGAAAAAGAACAAATTAAAAACCTCCAATCAAATATCAAATTTGAAATTCTAAAAATTAAAAGGAGAGATCAATAAAATTGAAACTAGAAAACTATTGAATTAATAAATAAAATTAAGAGTTGGTTTTATGACAAAACCAACAAAATAGACAAACCTTTAGTTGATTTGATTAGAAAAAGGAAAGAGGAAAATCAAACTGTTAGTCACAAAAATGAAAAGGGAGAACTATCCACCAATGAAGAGGAACTAGAGTTACTTTGCCCAACTTTATGCCAATAAATTTAACAACCTAAGTGAAATGGAGGAATACTACAAAAATATAGATTGCCCAGATTAACAGAAGAGGAAATAAATTATTTAAATGGTCCCATTTTAGAAAAAGAAATAGAACAAGCTTTTAATCTACTAAGAAAAAATCCCCAGAACCAGATAGATTTACATGTAAATTCTACCAAACATTCAAAGAATAACTCCAATACCATATAAACTATTTTTAAAAATAGGGAATGAAGGACTCCTACCAAATTCCTTTTATAACACAGACATGGTGTCATATTGCTACCTAAACCAAGTAGGACGAAAACAGAGAAAGAAAATTATAGACCAAACTCCCTAATGAATATTGATGCAAAAATCTTAAATAAAATATTAGCAAAAAAAATTAGAAATTCATCTCGAGGAAAATACTTTGGAAACTAGTATGGCAGAAATGGTGCATAGACCCACACTTAACACCATATACCAAGATAAGGTCTAAATGGGTTCATGATCTAGACATAAAGAATGATATTATAAGCAAATTAGAAGAACATAGGATAGTTTATCACTCAGATTTGTGGAGGAGTAAAGAATTTGTGACCAAAGAAAAACTAGAGATCATTATTGAGCATAAGTAGATAATTTTGAATATCTTAAGTTAAAAAGTTTTTGTACAAATACAACTAATACAGATAAAATTAGAAGGGAAGCAATAAACTGGGAAAACATTTTTGCATCCAAAGGACCTGATAAAGGCTTCATTTCTAAAAAATATAGAGAATTGACTCAAATTTATAATAGTTCAATATAGCTTGCTCAGATTAACAGAGGAAGAAGTAAGTAGTCTAAATAGTCCCATTTCAGAAAAAGAAATAGAACAAGCTATTAACCAACTCCCTAAGAAAAAATGCCCAGGACCAGATGGATTTACATGTGAATTCTACCAAATATTTAAAGAACAACTAACTCCACAACTAACTCCAATGCTATATTTGCTATATTTGAAAATTTTTGAAAAAAGGATTTGAAATCCCTATTTGAAAAAATAGGGATTGAAGGAGTCCTACCAAATTCTTTTTATGACACAGACATGGTACTGATACCTAAATCAGGTAGATTGAAAACTGAGAAAGAAAACTATAGACCAATCTCCTTAATGAATATTGATGCTAAAATCTTAAATAAGATATTAGCAAAATGACTTCAGAAAATCATCCCCAGGATAATCTACTACGATCAAGTAGGATTTATACCAGGAATGCAGGGCTGGTTTAATATTAGGAAAACTATTAGTATAATTGACCATATTAATAATCAAATTAATAAAAACCATATGATCATCTCAATAGATGCAGAAAAAGCATCCATTCCTACTAAAAACACTTGAGAGTATAGGAATAAGTGGACTATTCCTTAAAATAATAAGGAGCATATATTTAAAACCGTCAGTAAACATCATATGTAATGGCAATAAACAGGAACCTTTCCCTGTAAGATCAGAAGAGAAACAAGGTTGCCCACTATCACCATTACTATTCAATGTAGTATTAGAAACGCTAGCCTCGGCAATAAGAGCCGAGAAACAGATTCAAGGAATTAGAGTAGGAAATGAGAAAATCAAACTATCATTCTTTGCAGATGGCATGATGGTATACTTAGAGAACCCCAAAGACTCTGCTAAAAAGCTATTAGAAATAATTCAGAACTTTAGCAAAGTTGCAGGATACAAAATAAATCCACATAAATCCTAAGCATTTTTATACATTACCAACACAATCCAAGAGCAAGAGATACAAAGAGAAATTCCATTCAAAATAACTGTCAATAGTATAAAATATTTGGGAATATATCTACCAAAGGAAAGTCAAGAATTATATGAGCAAAATTAGGAAACACTCGCCACAAAAATAAAGTCAGATTTAAATAATTGGAAAGATATTGAGTGCTCTTGGATAGACCGAGAGAATATAATTAAGAAGACAATACTCCCTAAACTAATCTATTTATTTAGTGCTATACCAATCAGACTCCCAAGAAACTATTTTAATGACCTAGAAAAAATAACAACTGAATTCATATGGAACAACAAAAGGTCGAGAATTTCAAGGGAACTAATGAAAAAAAAAAAAAATTAAATGAAGGTGGCCTAGCTGTGCCTGATCTAGAACTACATTATAAAGCAATAGTCACCAAAACCATTTGGTATTGGCTAAGAAATAGACTAGTTGATCAGTGGAATAGGTTAGGTTCACAGGGCAAGATAGTGAATAAAAATAGCAATCTAGTGTTTGACAAACCCAAAGATCCCAACTTTTGGGATAAGAATTCATTATTTGACAAAAACTGCTGGGAAAACTGGAAATTAGTATGGCAGAAGCTAGGCTTGGACCCCCATTTAACAACACATACTAAGAAAAGATCAAAATGGGTCCAAGATTTAGGCATAAAGAACGAGATCATAAATAAATTAGAGGAACATAGGATAGTTTATCTCTCAGACTTGTGGAGGAGGAAGGAATTTGTGTCCAAAGGAGAACTAGAGATCATTATTGATCACAAAATAGAAAATTTTGATTACATCAAATTAAAAAGTTTTTGCACAAACAAAACTAATGCAAACAAGATTAGAAGGGAAGTAACAAATTGGGAAAACATTTTTACAGTTAAAGGTTCTGTTAAAGGTCTCATCTCCAAAATATACAGAGAATTGACTTTAATTTATAAGAAATCAAGCCATTCTCCAATTGATAAATGGTCAAAGGATATGAACAGACAATTTTCAGATGATGAAATTAAAACTATTTCCACTCATATGAAAGAGTGTTCCAAATCACTACTGATCAGAGAAATGCAAATTAAGACAACTCTGAGATACCACTACACACCTGTCGATTGGCACAAATAATGATGAATGTTGTAGGGGCTGTGGGAAAACTGGAACACTGATGCATTGTTGATGGAGTTGTGAACGAATCCAATCTTTCTGGAGAGCAATCTGGAATTATGCCCATAAAGTTATCAAAATGCGCGTACCCTTTGATCCAGCCATACTACTACTGGGCTTATATCCCAAAGAAATACTAAAGAAGGGAAAGGGACCTGTATGTGCCAAAATGTTTGTGGCAGCCCTTTTCATAGTGGCTAGAAGCTGGAAAATGAATGGATGTCCATCAATTGGAGAATGGTTGGGTAAATTATGGTATATGAATGTTATGGAATAGTATTGTTCTATAAGAAATGACCAACAGGAGAAATACAGAGAGGCTTGGAGAGACTTACATCAAGTGATGCTGAGTGAAACGAGCAGAACTAGGGGATTATTATACACTTCAACAATGATACTGTATGAGGATGTATTCTGATGGAAGTAGATATCTTCAACATAGAGAAGAGCTAATCCAATTCCAATTGAACAATGATGGACAGAATCAGCTACACCCAGAAAAGGAACACTGGGAAATGAGTGTAAACTGTGAGCAAATTTTTTTGTTTTTTTTTTTCTTCCCAGATTATTTTTACCTTCTGAATACAATTCTTCCTTTGCAACAACAACAACAACAAAATTCGGTTCTGCACATATATATTGTACCTAGGATATACTATAAGATATTTAATATGTATGGGAATGCCATCTAGGGGAGGGGGTGGAGGGAAGGAGGGGAAAAATTTGGAACAAAGTACAAGGGATAATGTAAAAAAAAAAATTACCTATGCATATGTACTGTCAAAAAAATGTTATAATTATAAAATTAATTTTAAAAAAGGAAAAAAAATTATAATAGTTCAAGCCATTTTCCTCCTCTGTTAATCTAGGAAGCCTATATTTTTGGAGGAAGTCATCCATTTCACTTAAGTTATCAAATTTATTGGCATAAAGTTGGGCAAAGTAACTCCTTATTATTTCTCTAATTTCCTCTTCATTGGTGGAAAGATCCCCCTTTTCATTTGTAAGACTAACAATTTGATTTTCCTCTTTCTTTTTTCTGATCAGATTTACCAAAGGTTTATCTATTTTATTGGCTTTTTCATAAAACCAACTCTTGGTTTTATTTATTAATTCAATAGTCTTTTTACTTTCAATATTATTGATTTCTCTTTTTAATTTTTTTATTTCAAGTTTAATTTTTGGTTGGGGGTTTTTAATTTGGTCTTTTTCTAGCCTTTTAAGTTGCAAGCCCAATTCGTTAATCTTCTCTTTCTCTATTTTCTTCAAATAAGCCTCTAAAGATATAAAATTTCCCCTTATTACTGCTTTAGCTGCATCCCACAGATTTTGGTATGATGTCTCATCATTGTCATTATCTTGGGTGAAATTATTCATTGTTTCTATAATTTGCTCTTTCACCCAGTCATTCTTTAAGATGAGATTATTCAGTTTCCAATTACTTTTTGGTCTATTTATCCCTAACTTTTTACTGAATATAGCTTTTATTGCATTGTGATCTGAGAAGAAGGCATTTATTATTTCTGCCTTCCTACATTTAATTTTGAGATCTTTATGTCCTAATATATGGTCTATTTTTGTATAGGATCCATGAACTGCTGAGAAGAAAGTATATTCCTTTCTATTGCCATTCAGTTTTCTCCAAAGCTCTATCATACCTAGTTTTTCTAATGTTCTATTTACTTTTTAAATTTCTTTCTTGTTTGTTTTGTGGTTTGATTTGTCTAAATCTGAGAGTGCAAGGTTGAGATCTCCCACCATTAGGCTTTTTCATAAAACCAACTCTTGGTTTTATTTATTAATTCAATAGTCTTTTTACTTTCAATATTATTGATTTCTCTTTTTAATTTTTGTATTTCAAGTTTAATTTTTGGTTGGGGGTTTTTAATTTGGTCTTTTTCTAGCCTTTTAAGTTGCAAGCCCAATTCGTTAATCTTCTCTTTCTCTATTTTCTTCAAATAAGCCTCTAAAGATATAAAATTTCCCCTTATTACTGCTTTAGCTGCATCCCACAGATTTTGGTATGATGTCTCATCATTGTCATTATCTTGGGTGAAATTATTCATTGTTTCTATAATTTGCTCTTTCACCCAGTCATTCTTTAAGATGAGATTATTCAGTTTCCAATTACTTTTTGGTCTATTTATCCCTAACTTTTTACTGAATGTAGCTTTTATTGCATTGTGATCTGAGAAGAAGGCATTTATTATTTCTGCCTTCCTACATTTAATTTTGAGATCTTTATGTCCTAATATATGGTCTATTTTTGTATAGGATCCATGAACTGCTGAGAAGAAAGTATATTCCTTTCTATTGCCATTCAGTTTTCTCCAAAGCTCTATCATACCTAGTTTTTCTAATGTTCTATTTACTTTTTAAATTTCTTTCTTGTTTGTTTTGTGGTTTGATTTGTCTAAATCTGAGAGTGCAAGGTTGAGATCTCCCACCATTAGGCTTTTTCATAAAACCAACTCTTGGTTTTATTTATTAATTCAATAGTCTTTTTACTTTCAATATTATTGATTTCTCTTTTTAATTTTTTTATTTCAAGTTTAATTTTTGGTTGGGGGTTTTTAATTTGGTCTTTTTCTAGCCTTTTAAGTTGCAAGCCCAATTCGTTAATCTTCTCTTTCTCTATTTTCTTCAAATAAGCCTCTAAAGATATAAAATTTCCCCTTATTACTGCTTTAGCTGCATCCCACAGATTTTGGTATGATGTCTCATCATTGTCATTATCTTGGGTGAAATTATTCATTGTTTCTATAATTTGCTCTTTCACCCAGTCATTCTTTAAGATGAGATTATTCAGTTTCCAATTACTTTTTGGTCTATTTATCCCTAACTTTTTACTGAATGTAGCTTTTATTGCATTGTGATCTGAGAAGAAGGCATTTATTATTTCTGCCTTCCTACATTTAATTTTGAGATCTTTATGTCCTAATATATGGTCTATTTTTGTATAGGATCCATGAACTGCTGAGAAGAAAGTATATTCCTTTCTATTGCCATTCAGTTTTCTCCAAAGCTCTATCATACCTAGTTTTTCTAATGTTCTATTTACTTTTTAAATTTCTTTCTTGTTTGTTTTGTGGTTTGATTTGTCTAAATCTGAGAGTGCAAGGTTGAGATCTCCCACTATTATAGTTTTACTGTCTATTTCTTCTTGCAACTCTCTTAATTTTTCCTTTAGAAAGTTAGATGCTATACCACTTGGTGCATATATGTTTAGTATCAATATGGCTTCATTATTTATGCTACCTTTCAGCAGGATATAGTTTCCTTCCTTATCCCTTTTAATTAGATCAACTTCTGCTTTTGCTTGATCTGAGATAAGGATAGCTACACCTGCTTTTTTGGCTTTAGCTGAAGCATAATAGATTCTGCTCCAACCTTTTACCTTTACTCTATATGTATCTCCCTGCTTTAAGTGTGTTTCCTGTAAACAACATATTGTAGGGTTCTGATTTTTGATCCAGTCTGCTATCCATCTCCGTTTGATGGGAGCATTCATCCCATTCACATTTACAGTTAAAATTACTAATTCTGTATTTCCTGCCATCATATTATCCCCAGATTATGCTTTTTCCCTTGACCCCCCTGAACCCCTTCCCCAATATTTAATTTATAGACCCCCCTTGTGACGCACAGCCCTCCCTTTTTTTTTAGTATCCCTCCCCCCTCCCTCCAAGTTCCTTCACTTATTCTCCTTTTCCTTTTCCCTTTTCCTCTCCCCCCTTTTAATGAGGTGAGAGAGAATTCTCTGAAAAACAAATATGACAATTATTTACTCTTTGAGCCTCTTCTGATGAGAGTAAGATTTACACAATGATTCTCCCCCTCTCTAAATTCCCTCAGATGTGGTGTATTTTCTATGCCTCTTCCTGGGATGTAGTTTCCCTCTTTTTATCACACCCTCCCCTTTTTCTGATACTACCCCCTTCCCTTTACTACACCCCCTCCTTTTTTTTTCTTTTATATCAGTAAAATCAAATTATCCTTGAGTACTTTCTATATACCCACAAAAGAGTTACAGTTCTCAAGGGTTCTGTGTACCTTTTTCTGTTTCTCTTCAGTCTTATGGATGTAGATCAAATTTTTTGTTTAAGTCTGGTTTTTTTCTTAGAAACATATGGAATTCCTCTATTTCATTGAATGACCATCTTCTTCCATGGAAAAAGATGTTAAACTTAGCTGGGTAGTTTATTCTTGGTTGCAATCCTTGATCTTTTGCCTTACGGAATATCAGGTTCCAGGCCCTTCTATCTTTTAATGTGGAGGCAGCCAGATCTTGGGTGACCCTTATGGTGGCACCTTGGTATTTAAATTGTTTTTTTCTAGCTGCTTGCAGGATTTTCTCCTTTGTGTGGTAATTCTGCAGCTTAGCCACAATATTCCGTGGTGTTCTTTTTTTAGGGTCTATTTCAGAAGGAGTTCGATGAATTCTTTCAACATCTACTTTCCCCTCTGTTTCTATTATCTCTGGACAGTTCTCTTTGATAATTTCCTGTAAAATAGAATCTAGGCTCTTTTTTTGGTCATAGTTTTCGGGAAGTCCAATGATCCGCAGATTATCTCTCCTAGATCTATTTTCCAGGTCTATAGATTTTCCCAGTAAGTATTTGACGTTGTTCTCCAACTTCTCATTTTTTTTTGTTTTGTTTGACTGATTCTTGGGTTCTCTGTGAATCATTCATTTCTATTTGTTCCATCCTGACTTTTAAGGAGTTATTTTCTTCTTTCACAGTTTTTAGTTCTTTTTGTAAATGCCCAATTTCGTTTTTAAATGAATTATTTTGCTCTATTGAATTTTTTTCCATTTCCCTAATTTTTTTTTTTTGAGAATTATTTTCTTTTTCCCATTCAGAAATCCTATTTTCTTGGGACTTTTTTATCTTCTCCAATTCAGAAATCCTATTTTCTTGGGACTTTTTTATCTTCTCCAATTCAGAAATCCTACTTTCCTGTGATTTTTTTACCTTTTCTAATTCACTAATTTTGTTTTCTTGCATCTCCTGTGAATTCTTTATTTTTTCCAACTCCAATTTCAGAACATTGTTATTCTCTATCATAGCTTCCCTTTCCTTTCCCCATTTTTCTTCAAACTCTCTTAACTTTTTAATAGTCTCTTCAAGGAGAGAGTTATGTGATGGGGGGGCAGGAATCCTTCCCCTTTAGGTTGTTATCTGCTGACTCTCTGCTGTTAACTTCCTCGGGGTTGGATACCTGCTCTTTCTCTGTGTAGAAGGAATCTATGGTTTTTCTTGGCTTTTTGGTCATACTTAAAAAATCTTTTGGGGTCTGTCCCTGGGGTAGGAAATTATTTATTTATTTCTTTACCAGTTTCCTCCCAGACAGGATGGATGCAGCGGCCCCTGTGCCTGAGCTAAGAGAGAGCTCTGGAAGAGAGTTCCCCACCCCCTCCCTGGAAATGCCTCAGACGTGACCAGCACTGCTGTGCTTTGAGGGCGCTGTGTTTTAGCGGCTTCCCTGAGGTTGAGACTGAACAGTAAAGGCGACTCAAAGCCTAGCGTCCTGGTGGGGCGTGGATGTCTGCAGCAGGTGATGTGAAAAGCCCCTGTACTCAAACTGGAAGTGTCTGCCAGAAACTGCGGTCCCTAGTTCAAAGGTTCTGCTTCTCTGGGACTTCCGTCCACAGCCTCCAGCCGAGCCAGGCACTAGGAGTTACTGCCCCGCCCACTCTTCAATCTCTTAACTACCCCGAGGCGAAAGCCTGGATTGCCTATGTCGGCCACGCCCCCACTGCCGAGATCTGCTGAGTCACCCCCGGGATCCGGGAAGATCCAATCTAGTTTTAAATTTTAAAGTGGCTTAGATTTCTCTTCTGAACTGCTGTATTATAAGCAGAGAAGAGCTAACAGCCTGTGCCAGATTCTTTTATCTCAGTGGATTCTCTGATCCCAGAGCCCTCCCCAGCGCGACCGGTGCAGTGTGCCACTTCCCCACCATCTGCGCTGGCCTCTCTTCTTCCTCCCCTGTGAACTGACCTTTCCTGCTGAAACTCCAGATTCTCTTCAGCTGGTAAGTCGTGCTTCCAGTCCTTGTGGATTCTATCAGTCCAGCGCTATTTCTGAGGCTGATTAAATCTAGTTGGTTGTGAGGGAAGAAAGGAGCTTACACAGTGGCGTGTATCTTCTCCGCCATCTTGGCTCCCCAAGCCATTTTCCAATTGATAAATGGTCAAAGGACCAGACAATTTTCAGATGAAGAAATTGAAATTATTTGTAGCCCATGAAAAGGTGCTCCAAATCACTATTGATTGGAGAAATGCAAATTAAGACAATTCTGAGATATCACTACACTCCTGTCAGATTGGCTAAAATGACAGGAAAAGATAATAACAAATGGGGAGTTGAGGGAAAACTGGGGCACTGATACATTGTTGGTGGAACTGTGAATAGATCCAACCATTCTGGAGAGAGCAAAAAGTTATCAAACTATGCATACCCTTTAATACAGCAGTATTACTACTGGGTTTATATTCCAAAGAGATCTTAAAGGAGGGAAAGGGACCTAAATATGCAAAAATGTTTGTGGCACCCTTCTTTGTAGTGGCAAAAAAGTGGAAACTGAGTGGGTGCCCATCAATTGGGGAATGGCTGAATAAATTGTGGTATATGAATGCTATGCAATACTATTACAGTAAGAAATCACCAGCAGGATGATTTCAGAGAGGCCTGGGGAGACCTACATGAAATGATGCTAAGTGAAATGAACAGAACCAGAAGATCATTATACATGGCAACAAGAAGACTATACGACGATCAGTTCTGATGGGCATGGCTCTCTTCAACAATGAGATGATTCAAACTAGTTCCACTTGTTCAGTGCCGAAGAGAACCATTTACACCCAGAGAGAAGACTGTGGGACCTGAGGGTGGAACACAACATAGCATTCTCATTCTTTCTGTTGTTATTGGCTTGCATTATGTTTTCTTTCTCAGTTTTTCTTTTTCTTCGTTCTTGATTTGATTTTTCTTGTGCAATAAGTTAACTATATAAATATGTATACATATATTGGGTCTAACATGTATTTCAACATATTTGGACTGGCAGGTGCCAGCTAGTGGAAGGGATGGGGAGGGGAAAAACTTCAAACAAAAGATTTCGCAAGGGTCAATGGTGGAAAAATCACCCATGTATATGCTTTGTAAATAAAAAGTTTTAATAAAAAAGAAAAAGAAATAAGAGGGGGGAGGCAGAATGGAATGGAAAGGAGGGAAAGAAGAAAAGGGAAGGATCCATGGGTGGGGGGAGGTTAAATAATAGCAAGGCAAGTTAAGGATCAGAATTAAAATAGAAAAGTTAGCAGGAATAGAAGAGATATATACAAATATAATAACAAGAATCAGGAGTCTCATTTATTTAAAAAAAAAAGTATGGCTCATAATCATTGATCTTAGACACAGTCAAGCTTGAAGATTCAATTAAGAGAGAAATTAATATTATATGTCAGCCATGCTAATATTGTTTTAGATGCATGTTTACATATGGCTAAATGCATGTATAATATATGTGTGTAAGTATATGTAGATATATATGTTGCATGTATGTATATAGATATATGGATATGTGGATGGGTGAAAATGTAAATTATATGTATGTATGTATCTATTACATTTAGCTGTGCTTAATTATAGCTTACTTGGGGAAGGTGGGAGGGAATGAAAGGGAGAAAAAAAACAAACTAGAAAAAGTAGACAGCAGAGAACAAAAGAACTACCTACAAGGAAATAAAGAAAAAATGGACAATGCCCTTAGATCAGTACCAGGTGTTCACTGAGGGATTTAGCTCCTCCTATTTACCAGGGCTATCCATCACATGTTCACTATCCCTGTTCCATTTAATTGCTGCACTTCTGTTCTCATCACAGAACTCTGGCTCTGTACTTTGCAGAGTAACGACCCCCAAGACTTAAAGCAATGACTGTTTCCCCAGAACCCAAAAAAAACCTATAGCCAACCGTGAGAACTGTCTCAAGATCTAAGAATAATTGTGTCATAATCCAGCCCCCTTATGTATATAAACGTTGTCTTACCCCAGCATGTTAAGCCCTCCTTCTCAAGAGTAGGGCTTCTTTACTTGTAAATCACTTCCCTCACTCCGAAATAAATTTTACCATTACTTTGTATCCTGTCATATCTACATCTAGCCTGCTCTATTAGGCTCCAACTATTCCCAGGTTAGAGATCAATAGATACAATTATCACCTCTGAACGGATAAAGCCTGAATCTCTGAATCCAGCTCTTCTGGGGCTGGGGTTGAGTCGGCTGAGGTCCAGGGATTGAATATAGCTAACATCTGCCCCATTTCAGCTATAAGAGATTCCTGGTTTAGCCCTTAACAAGTTAAGTTCCTTATTTATCTATTAGCACGCTCACTTAATCTTTAACAAAGTTTCCTCCTTACTCACGGTTCTGGGTCAGAGAGACTGAGATCTAGATCGGAAGCTTTTCCACTGGAATCAGGACTGTGTCTGTCCCTGTTTGGGCGCCAAATTGCAAATAAAATTTGCAGCCTCCAATATTTATCAGCTCTTTAAGGAACTTCAAGAGCAAGTGAGAAAACATCCAGGCAAGATTTATATCTTGCATGTCCACTCACATAGTGGACTTCCAGGTCCCATTTTTGATGGAAATTCAAAGGCAGATAGCCTTCTAACCATGTTAGCCAGTAGTCCTTTATTTCAGGAAGCACAAGAATCTCATTCTAAATATCATCAGGCTGCTCAAGCTTTACGTTTACAATTTGGAATCACAAGAGAGGAAGCTAGGAGCATAGTAAAAAGCTGTACAGCTTGTCTTCCTTTCCACGCTCTCTACCCCTCAGCCCATTTACCATAACCCGGCAGGGGCATAAACGTCCTCTGTAGTGAGCTGTTGTCTCTAGAAGCTGCTGGATCGCTCTCTGGGAAGAGATCTGCTGTGTCTTCTACTCAAATCTCTCCGACAGATTCTTCTTCCTGTAATGAACCGTTGTCTCCAGGCAGTTGCTGTTAACTCTTGTCCAAAGAAGTGACTTCCCTTCCTGCAGAGAGCCCCGTCAAGCCTGATGCAATTCAGAGTCTTCTTCTTGTCTCTGGGAGTCCTCTCTTTTATTCTCCCAGAGAATGGGCGTGGGATAATGCAAGGGCTTCTGGGAAGAACCACCCCAGCCAATGAGCTTGCCCCCTCTATCAAGTCAACCTGAGTTCTCACCTTGTAATTGTCCAGAAAACCTCAGTTCTCACTTAGTAATCCTAACAAGCTCTAATCTCTCCCCTGAAATCCCTATCTACATCTCCAACTACCCACTCAACATGTCCATTTGGATAGCCCCCTACCACCTCAAACTCAACATATCCTTCCCTCCTCTTCTCTCAGCTTTTCCAACTTCACTATCATCCTCTGAGTTACTCAAGTGTGATAGGGGAGAGTTCTGACTCTCTGTGGAGACCCTTAGTCTCTATAGTTCAGCAGCAACATTTATAATTACTCATACTTTTTTTTCAAATCCAGTTTTTGATACTGTTGACTAACTCTCTGTTCCTGAAGACTTTCTCTGCCTTCCCTTTGCTTTTGGAACACTACTCTCCACCTCCTACAGGATAGGTATCCCTCAAGCTGGAGCCATCTCAGATAGGCTCCAGAGAGACTTGGTAATTTTTCAGCGTGAATTTTTACACCTCAGAAATCAGCAAATGATACACATCAGAGCTTGATTTATAGTTTTGTTAATTTTTGAGTCTCTAGACTGGAGAAAGTAATGAAAAAAATGTTATTAATGCAGTTTGACCTTAAAAATGCATCCTGAATTTTTCCCCCTGGAGAGTCAATTGTTAGCATTTACCAGCATGCTCCTATCATTCAAGATCTTAGGCCCCTTTTTAAAAAGTTCTCCCTATATTTTTTCATTTAGTTACCACAGTAGTTTCTAAGGATCATACTCCTAAACTTACAATGGCATTTAAGTAGCATAGTGAGTAGAATACTGGACTTGGAATCAAGAAAACTTTAGTTCTAAATTCTAGTTCAGACACTTACTAGCTATGTGATCCTAAACAAGTCAATTAACCTGTCTGCCTCAGATTTCTCAATTTTGAAATGAGAATTATGATGGCCCCTACCTAATAGGGTTATTATAATGATTAAATGAAATAGCTTTTGTAAAGTGATTTGAAAACCTTAATGGACTATGTAAATGGTAGTTATTATTTATCTATTATGTACATTGTTGTATTATTTAGTCATTTTCAGTCATTACAATCTCTTAGTGACCTTGTATGGATTTTTCTTGTTGTTTTTTTGTTTTGTTTTGTTTTTTGTTTGTTTTTTTATTTTATTTTATTTTTATAATTATAACTTTTTTTTGACAGAACATATGCATGGGTAATTTTTTACAACATTATCCCTTGCACTTACTTCTGTTCAGATTTTTTCCCTTCCTCCCCCAACCCCCTCCCCCAGATGGCAGGCAGTCTTATACATGTTAAATATATTATAATATATTCTAGATACAATATATGTGTATAGAACCTAATTTCTTGTTACACAGGAAGAATTGGATTCAGAAGGTAAAAATAACAGTTTACACTCATTTCCCAGTATTCCTTTTCTGCATGTAACTGATTCTGTCCATCATTGATCAATTGGAATTGGATTAGCTCTTCTCTATGTTGAAGATATCCAATTCCATCAGAATACATCCTCGTACAGTATCATTGTTGAAGTGTATAATGATCTTCTGGTTCTGCTCGTTTCACTTAGCATCACTTGATGTAAGTCTCTCCAAGCCTCTCTGTATTCCTCCTGTTGGTCATTTCTTACAGAACAATACTATTCCATAACATTCATATACCATAATTTACCCAACCATTCTGCAATTGATGGACATCCATTCATCTTCCAGCTTCTAGCCACTATGAAAAGGGCTGCCACAAACATTTTGGCACATACAGGTCCCTTTCTCTTCTTTAGTATTTCCTTGGGATATAAGCCCAGTAGTAGGGCGGAGCCAAGATGGCGGAGAAGAAACACACGACTCAGTGAACGTCCTCACTCCCTCACAACCAATTAGATAAATTAAGTCTCAAAATTAGCTCAGGACTGATAGATACCACAAGGACTGGAAGCACGACTTACCAGCTGAAGAGAATCTGGAGTTTCAACAGGAAAGGTTAGTTCTCAGGGGAGGAAGAAGAGAGACCAGCACAGACGGTGGGGTAGGGGCACACTGCGCCCATTGCACTGGGAAGGGCTCTGGGATCAGAGAAGCCACTGAGGTAAAGGAATCTGGCACAGGCTGTTAACTCTTCTCTGCTAATTATTTAGCAGTTCAGAAGAGAAAGCCAAAATATTTTAAAACTCAGATTAGATTTTCCCCTGACCCTGGGGGTGACTCAGTAGACTCGGCACCAGGGGGTGTGGCCTCAGCTACCACCTGAGAATAGTTAAGAGATTGACAAGTGGGTGGATACGGCCCAAGGCAACACACACGGCCTAGCTTAGCTGGAGGGAGTGGAACTCAGCTCCAGGAAGTCCCAGAGAAGCGGAACCTTTGAACTAGGGACCGCGGTTTCTGGCAGACACTTCCAGTTTGAGCGCAGGGGCTTCTCACGTCACCTGCTGCAGACATCCACTCCCCACCTGGACACATAAGCTGGGCTTCCTGCTGTCTTTACTATTCTACGCCCTCGAAGCACAGTAGTGCTAATCACCTCTGAGGCACTTCCAAGGAGGGGGTGGGGAACTCTCTCCCAGAGCTCTCTCTTAGCTCAGGCGCAGGGGCCGCTGCATCCATCCAGTCTGGAAGGAAGCTGGTAAAGAAGTAAATAATTTCCTACCCCAGGGACAGACCCCAAAACATTTTTTTAAATATGAGCAAAAAAGCTAGAAAAACAATAGATTCCTTCTACACAGAGAAAGAGCGGGTATCCAACCCCGAGGAAGTTGACAGCAGAGAATCAGCAGACAACAACCCAAAGGGGAACGATCCCTGCCCCCCATCACATAACTCTCTCCTAGAAGAAACTCTTAAAAAATTGAGGGAGATAGAAGAAAAATGGGGAAAGGAAAGGGAAGCTATGATAGAAAATAACAACGTCCTGAAATTGGAGTTGGAAAAAATAAAGAATTCACAGGAGATGCAGGGAAACAAAATTTATGAATTAGAAAAGGTTAAAAAAACACAGGAAAGTAGGATTTCTGAATTGGAAAAGATAAAAAAGTCTCAAGAAAATAGAATTTCTGAATTGGAAAAAGAAAATAATTCTCAAAAAAAAAAAATTAGGGAAATGGAAAAAAATTCAATAGAGCAAAATAATTCATTTAAAAATGAAATTGGGCATTTACAAAAAGAACTAAAAACTGTGAAAGAAGAAAATAACTCCTTAAAAGTCAGGATGGAACAAATAGAAATGAATGATTCACAGAGAACCCAAGAATCAGTCAAACAAAACAAAAAAAATGAGAAGCTGGAGAACAACGTCAAATACTTACTGGGAAAATCTATAGACCTGGAAAATAGATCTAGGAGAGATAATCTGCGGATTATTGGACTTCCAGAAAACTATGACCAAAAAAAGAGCCTAGATTCTATTTTACAGGAAATTATCAAGGAGAACTGTCCAGAGATAATAGAAACAGAAGGGAAAGTAGATGTGGAAAGAATTCATCGAACTCCTTCTGAAATAGACCCTAAAAAAAGAACACCACGGAATATTGTGGCTAAGCTGCAGAATTACCACACAAAGGAGAAAATCCTGCAAGCAGCTAGAAAAAAACAATTTAAATACCAAGGTGCCACCATAAGGGTCACCCAAGATCTGGCTGCCTCCACATTAAAAGATAGAAGGGCCTGGAACCTGATATTCCGTAAGGCAAAAGATATAAGCCCAGTAGTAGTATGGCTGGGTCAAAGGGTACGCGCATTTTGATAACTTTATGGGCATAATTCCAGATTGCTCTCCAGAAAGGTTGGATTCATTCACAACTCCATCAACAATGCATCAGTATTCCAGTTTTCCCACAGCCCCTCCAACATTCATCATTATTTGTGCCAATCTGACAGGTGTGTAGTGGTATCTCAGAGTTGTCTTAATTTGCATTTCTCTGATCAGTAGTGATTTGGAACACTCTTTCATATGAGTGGAAATAGTTTTAATTTCATCATCTGAAAATTGTCTGTTCATATCCTTTGACCATTTATCAATTGGAGAATGGCTTGATTTCTTATAAATTAAAGTCAATTCTCTGTATATTTTGGAGATGAGACCTTTATCAGAACCTTTAACTGTAAAAATGTTTTCCCAATTTGTTACTTCCCTTCTAATCTTGTTTGCATTAATTTTGTTTGTGCAGAAACTTTTTAATTTGGTGTAATCAAAATTTTCTATTTTGTGATCAATAATGGTCTCTAGTTCTCCCTTGGACACAAACTCCTTCCTCCTCCACAAGTCTGAGAGGTAAACCATCCCATGTTCCTCCAATTTATTTATGATTTTGTTCTTTATGCCTAAATCTTGGACCCATTTTGATCTAATCTTAGTATGTGGTGTTAAATGTGGGTCCATGCCTAGTTTCTGCCATACTAATTTCCAGTTTTCCCAGCAGTTTTTGTCAAATAATGAATTCTTATCCCAAAAGTTGGGATCTTTGGGTTTGTCAAACACTAGATTGCTATTTTTATTCACTATCTTGCCCTGTGAACCTAACCTATGCCACTGATCAACTAGTCTATTTCTTAGCCAATACCAAATGGTTTTGGTGACTGTTGCTTTATAATACAGTTCTAGATCAGGTAGAGCTAGACCACCTTCACTTAATTTTTTTTTCATTACTTCCCTTGAAATTCTCGACCTTTTGTTGTTCCATATGAATTCTGTTGTTATTTTTTCTAGGTTATTAAAATAGTTTCTTGGAAGTCTGATTGGTATAGCACTAAATAAATAGATTAGTTTTCTTAGCAAAGATTCTGAAGCAGATTGTCATTTCGTTCTCCAGATCATTTTACAGATGAGGAAACTGAGACAAAAACAGTGAAATGGCCTGTCCACAGTCTCACAGCTGTTGTTGCTCATCCTTCAGTTTTGAAGAGGACCAATGACATCATGAGGATGATGTTTTCATTTGAACATCAACTGGATAAATGTGAGGCAGCTTCACTCTCTCCTCTAGAGTTATCAAAGTTCAGTAACAAGACAAAGGTCAAGCCAACTGGCCCAGGATGTAGTGGGTGACCTTGCCATTCTAAATTAAGTTCTTTCCCAGGTGGTCTCAGTTTGTCTGAAGTCACACGAATTCAATGACTAAAAGTTAGGTAAAAGTTAAGATAAAAAGGTAACTCAATTTATCATCAAAGATATTAATCTGAAAGTGGAAGACCCTTAGTATTTCAGGCTAGAACAGAAAATAATTGTTACTTACAATTGCTTGAAAGATAGGAGCATGCTGGTAAATGCTAAATGAATGATTCTCCAGAAAAAAAAAATATGCAGGAAGCACTTTTTAAGGCTAACCTGCCATTCATAGCGTTTTCTTCATAACTTTCTTCAGTCTAGAGACTCAGAAACTTAACAATATGTTCATTCTAAAGCATCAAAATCTAAACAATAAACCACAGAAGCTTGAGTTGGGGCTATTATTGGTCATCCAATAAAAGTCAGGATGATTTGGTTTTAAAGTAAAGTAGCTCCATTAAAACACAATGGGATTTTTAAGTCTGTCTTTTCAAAACTATATTTCAAGAAATCAAAAATGAAAACTATGTAGAACAAAAAGTAAATTATCCCAGCTTTTTGGAAAGAAAAGAAGGAAGAGGAAGAGGAAAAGAGAGAAGAAAGAAAAGGAGGAAGAGGAAAAGGAAAAGAGAGAAGAAAGACAACAAGAAGAAATAGCAACCAGCATTCCCTAATTTCTGCTCAAATTGGCGGGTTGAATCCCCAGAAGATAGCTAATACTATTATCAGGTAAACATTATCCTAGATTTGAAGTCAGTGCTTCCTGAGTCCACTCCCAGCACTCTATCCACTGTATTATCTAGCTACCACATTATCTACAAGTCCAGCCCAACTTTTCTCCAATTCCATTGGCATCTCAAACTCAATATGCCCTTCTCAAAATAAATAAAAATAAAAAACAAAAAAACCTCTCCTCATTTTTCCTTTTAAAGTTTTCCATTTTCTAAGCTTCTCTATTTCTTCCTTATTTGGCCACTCAGATTTAAAACTTCAGAATCATCCTCAACTCTTCCCTCTCCTTTACCCACCATATCTAATCAAGTGCCAGATCTTGTGGATTCTGCCTCCCCATGTCTCAATCTGCTTCCCCTTCTCTTCTCACATAGCTACCATCCCAGATTAGATCATCCTCTCACCTTCTTGGGCTGAACTGATAGACTCCTGATGAATCTTCTTGTTTCCAGTCTCTACTTTCTTTGATCTATGTAGATGCTAAAAATAATCTTCCTAATGTATCCATCAGAAAATATAATTCCCCTGCTCCAAAATCCTCTGTGACTATTGCCTCAAGAATAAAATACAAACTCCTCAGCCTATTGTTTATTTCCCATCACTTCTCCAAACTTATTTCACATAATCTATGTCCCAGCCAAACAAGATATTCCTCAAACTTAATATCCCATTATCTCCATGAACTCATGCAATCCACACCCACTACCCCAAATTCAGTTATCCATCATCTCTACCATTCTGAATCATCCTCCTCTTTCAAGACTCAATTTAGATATCATCTCTCTTTAGTCTTACTTGATTGTTCAAACTGATAGATAGTCTTTTCTTTCTCATCATATAGTCCTTCAATGATATGTTTGATTTCTTCTTTACCCGCCATACCCCTTACTTTGAGGAATGTAGTGAGTTAATCCTATGCAGATCATGTCCCTTCATAGTAGTAGCAGCAGTAATAGTAGTAGCAGTAGCAGAAACAGTAATAGCAGTAGTAGCAGCAGCAACAATAGTAGCAGAAGCAGTAATAGTACTAGCAGTAGTATCAGCAGCAGCAGTAGCAGTAGTAGCAGCAACAGTAGTAACAATCATACTAGTAGTAGCAACAGCAGTAATAGTAGTAGTTGCAGTAGCAGTAGCAGCAACAGCAGTAGTAGTAGTAGCAATAGTAACAATCATAGTAGTAGTAGTAGCCGCAGCAGTAATAGTAGTAGTTGTAGTAGCAATAGTAGTAGCAGTAGCACCACCACCAGCAGAAGCAGTAGTAGTACTACTACTAGTAGTAGTAGCAAGAGTGATAGTAGTAGCAGTAGTAACAGCAGTAGTAATAGCAGTAGTAACAATCATAGTAGTAGTAGTTGTAGCAGCAGTAATAAATACTTGTTGTAACAGTAATAGTAGCAGTAACAGCACTAGCAGTAGTAGTAATAGTACTAATAGTAATAGTAGCAGTAGTAATAGTAACAATTATAGCAGCAGCAGCAGCAGTAGCAATAGTACTAATAGTAACAGTAGCAGTAGTAATAGTAGCAATTATAGCAGCAGCAGCAATAGTAGTAGTAGTAGTAGCAGGAATAATAGTAGTAGCAGTTGTAACAATTGTAGTAGTAGTAGTAGCAGCAATAATGATGCTTTAGAATGAACATATTGTTAAGTTTCTGAGTCTCTAGACTGAAGAAAGTTATGAAAAAAATGCTATGAATGGCAGGTTAGCCTTAAAAAGTGCTTCCTGCATATTTTTTTTTCTGGTGAATCATTCATTTAACATTTACCAGCATGCTCCTATCTTTCAAGCAATTGTAAATAACAATTATTTTCTGTTCTAACCTGAAGGTTTTCCAAACTGAAGGATGAGCAACAACAGCTGTGAGACTGTGGACAAGCCATTTAACAGTTTTAAAGAGGACCAATGACATCATGAGGATGATGTTTTCACTTGAACGTCAACTGGATAAATGTGAGGCAGCTTCACTCTCTCCTCTAGAGTTATCAAAGTTCAGTAACAAGACAAAGGTCAAGCTGACTGGCCCAGGATGTAGTGGGTGACCTTGCCGTTCTAAATTAAGTTCTTTCCCAGGTGGTCTCAGTTTGTCTGAAGTCACATGAATTCAATGACTAAAAGTTAGGTGAGAGTTAAAAGGTTATTCAATTTATCATCAAAGATATTAATCTGAAAGTGGAAGACTCTTAGTATTAGACTAGAATTGTAAAGCACTTAGAATAGTGCTTGGCACATAGTAAATACTATATAAATGTAAGTTATTAGGAGTATTGTTACTACTACTACAACTACTACTACTACTACTACTACTACTACTACTACTGCTGCTGCTGCTGCTACTGCTATTACTGCTATTACTACTGCTGCTACTATTATTTCTACTACTACTGCTGGTAATACTGCTACTACTTCTATTGCTGCTATTACTATTATTGTTGCTACTGCTACTACTACTACTGCTACTTCTACTAATGTTACTACTGCTAATAATACTCCTACCCTTACTCCTACTGCTGCTGCTTCTGCTGCTGCTGCTGCTACTACTGCTACACCAACCACTACTATTACTGCTGCTACTACTACTACTACTATGATTGTTACTACTGCAACTACTACTATTGCTGCTGCTACTACTGATACTACTATTACTCTTGTTACTATTATTGCTGCTGCAGCTGCTACTGCTACTACTACTGCTTCTGGTGCTGCTACTGCTACTACAATTACTACTAAGTGCTTTACAATTATTATCTCATTTGATCCTCATAATAATCCTGTATTACTACACTCATTTTACAAATGAGCAAAGTGAGGCAAACAGAAGTTAAGTGACTTGACGAAGGTTCATATAGTTAATAAATGTCTGAGGTCAAATTTCAATTCAGCTCTTCCTAACTTCAGGTCCAATATCTATCCACTGTGCCAACTAGCTACTAGGAGAACATAAACTCCTTGAGAACAAGAACTATTTCATTTTCTTTCCTTTCCATACCCAATACCTAGTATGGTATCTGGCACATAATGCTTAATCACAGTTGAACTGAATGTAAAAATGCTAGTTACTAACCTCTCTCTTCCAAAGCTCATTTTACCTTTAGCATCCTTCTTAATCCCACTTCCTTGGAGTTTGACTGTTACCAAGCTCCAACTCACATCTCTTAAACCCTTTGAAGTAATGCAATCAGCTTTTTTGATACAAAAGTGGGGATGGGAGAAATAAGGAATCTGTCACTGTGATAAGAAGAATAAGGTTCAGAGTTATGAAAGCAAAGGAAAAAAGACTTTGAGTCCTGAAAGTTGCCTCTAAATCAGCTGTTCCCAACCTTTTTTAGTCTTCATAGCCCTTGGCTTTGGTAAATGTCCTCATAATCCTCTGCATTCAGTATGAAAGAAAATAAATTCTAAAGGTTATCAGGCATAAGAAATGAGATTAATTTACAATTTACAAAATATTTCTTATCCCCCTTGAAAAGCTTCTTATACTCCCAGGGTAGACTTCAGGTTGAGGACCCCTGCCCTAAGAACTTCTGCTTATGCAGTGTTGTAGACAACAGCTAATCTCATCACATCCTGCAATATCAACCTGAAGTTATCCAGATTATTTGGTAAAGAAGACAAATGGAAAGTCACTGGTATATTTTTGGAGAAGGTGGTCATGATTTCTTTGGATTTCAGAGGATGAGGATATAATGAGGAAGTAACAGGATTTGGTTTGAGCTGCTTGGACCTAGTACACAGAACTTTGGGTTACAGTTCTTTTATCTTTCACTGGGGATCCATGCCAGGGAGTCATAATATCTGTCTGTTTTGGTTTCTTTGCTGCTTCTTTTTTGTAATTGGGATCTATATTGCATGTGAACCTCATCTTCTACTTTTGTGATTGGAAAAGAGTACATCAGATCCATGATGACAAAGTTATTAGGTGAATCCAACATCCCTTTCTGAATCACTTCCCCAACCAAAGGGTTGAATTAGTGGTACTGGTGCAGGATCCTGTATGTCACTTATTGACAGAATTTAGGAATCTGCCACTAAATTGGTTTATTAGCCAACCAAAAATAATCATCATAGAAAGTTGTCAGAGAAATTATTTTTTTAAAAAGCATATTTAAATGACTGTGCACTTTCCAATCAATCAATTGGTAAACAAATAAATAAATTAGTCAACAACTGTATGTCAGGCACTCTCATAAAGAGTTAAATAGTCCTTGGAGTTGAGGAACACACATTCTAGCCAAGGGAGACAAGAACATATGGCATCTTCAAACTGGATTCAAGATAATTTTATGAAGGGAAAGTATTAGCATATAAAATATTTAGGAATTACTTTCATGGGGACAGCTAGGTGGCACAATAGATAGAGCACCAGCCTTGAATTCAGGAGGACCTGAGTTCAAATCTGGTCTCAGACACTTAACACTTCCTAGCTGTGTGACCCTGGGCGAGTCACTTAACCCCAGCCTCAGGGGAAGAAAAAAAAAAAAGGAATTACTTTCATTGAGAAAGTGGCACATGAACTGAGCCTTTAAGATTCTCAGAAGTCATAACATCAGAGCTCTGAAAAAACAAAGGGAGCTTAGAAGTCTTCCTGTTCAATTCTCCCAGTGACTTCCCTAAAATCATAGAAATGGAATTTGAACCCTGACACTCTGTTTCTACAGCAGAAATTCTTGATTTTTGTTTGTGTCATGGAGCCCTTAGATAATCTGGTAAATTCTATAGTCCCATTCTCAGAATAATATTTTAGATGCACAAAAAATAGAAAAACAATAATCATTCACAGTTTATATAGTTTTTACTATGTGCAGGCACTGTGCTAAGTACTTTTTAGAATTAGGATTATAAAGGAAACTAGTTAAACTGAAATGCGGTTATTGAAATAATTTTTAAAATATATTTTTAAATAGCAAATTTTACATAATAAATTTGCAGTTGCATATGCAATTATCTTTTTTTATTCTACTGCTACAGAAATGTTTGCTTTATTTCATAAATTAAAAATAAAATAAACAAGATAATGGATCCAGGACTAGAATCTCAGTTCTAGAATATAGGATGCTCTTTTTATTGAACCAAAAGGGTAGAAATGTAAGCAAGGAATGAACCAACCCCTGAAGTTTGCCCATTTCTGGGCAAACACTAATGAATCTATCAAAAAGTAGGAAATAGATGCCAATCCAATCCAATTTTAAAAAATGTTCTTAAATTACCTAAGACATCATGATAAGCAATGGGAATATGAAGGCAAAATGAAAACCAGTGTTTGCTGTCAATGAACTCCCATTCTGCCTGTGCTTACGTTGATCAAGTCAGTCCCCAGAGATATTATCTGAACACATCGCCTCATCTGATCAACAAGCACAATGGACTCAGATGGCTTCAGTTAAGAAAGGAATAAAATAAAATAGGGAATGCCATCCATAAAGGTAGTTAATTATGTTTGTCCTATCACTCTGATCGTTTATAATAGCAGCCTCCAAATTCCTCAGTAAAAATAGAATCAAGGCACCACTAACCAACAGATTCCACTGTGGTTTGCAAAATGAAAAAAGTAAACAAGAAACACAATTTTATATGATTTAATAAAAGATTTGTTCCTAACATTTCTCTCAGAAAGATCCACATATTTTTTCTTTGCTGACAGTTATTATCTCCACCTTTATTGAACAAAGGGACCCAAAACACAACTGCTCAGTATCAGTAAAGAAAATCATTCTTTTATTAATAAGACTGTTATTAGTTGAAAAAAAATCCATATTTGGGGGTTTGCACTGAAGGAACAGGCCATTTCTAAGAAATATGGTTGACTAGTGCCAACATTATTTCAGGCAATTTCATGATCAAATGTTCTATTATGTTGTTTAAAAATTTTATAGGGATTGTAAATCAGAGCTATTTTCTATTTGCTCTAAATATTTAGGTACTACAGGGAAAGCAGATCAAATTAAAGGGTATTGTGCACATATTTTACTGGAATCTCACTGGGGCATAAATCATCCTGCTTGTAACACGGAGTTCTTCAGTAAACATGTTTGTGAGAACAATATTACAGGGCTTTCTCCAGCATTTTGGAAAACAAGAATCTTTCAAGGGATGGTTTGGATTACAATAACATCTCTGAGTCTTTCCTGATCTTCATCCTGGAAATCAGGGTGTCAGCTTTTGAAGACATTAGCTAATAGTGTCCTACTAGAAATCATGCTGGAATAAGCTTCTCAAAAGCACCTATCTCATTGCTACCAATGCTTAGTGAACATCAAAAAAAAAAAAAAAAAAAAAAAAAACAAAGGTTGAAAGTAAACTTTCTCTTTCCTTTTTTAGAATAAAAAGGGCTATAATGACTCTGACTTCAAAGTAATAACCAGTGAAAAAATGTAAGTTTCAGTAGGTTTCCATTTTCTCATCTGTATAATAAAGTTAACAATACAATTCAATAGCAATCTAATAATAGAGTTAACAATGAGAACGTGGTTGCCATGATGTTCAAATGAGAACCAACGAGAAATGCATATCAACTTGGACTTGAATTCAGGAACACACGGATTCAAATTCTGTCTCTGACACTTACTATTAGTGAGTCACTTATATTAGTAAATCCATTTGGAAAAGATACTTTTTTGCCAATTCCTTCTCTAGCTCATTTTTACAGATGAGGAAATTGAGGAGAGTTAAGTGATTTGTCTAGGATCACACAGCTAATGTCTAAGGGCAGATTTGAACTCAGTCTTCCTGATTCCAGGTTCAGCATTCTATCCATTGTGCCATCTAGCTGCCCTTAATGGGTGCTTAGTAAATGTTTATTAATTGAGTTGTGTTTAATAAATTTTTATTGATGACAATGAAAATACTTAGCACAAAACCTGACAAATAGTAGGCACATTATTCTTCCTATCAAGAAAACCTTCAAGTCTCTTCACCTGCCCATTCTACATGTCACAGCTGAAATCTCTTTTCCATAAAGCCTTCCCAGTACATTTCTGTCTTTTATAACACATCTCTTTTCTGAATAAACATACCATATCTGTGCTATTGACTTGGCAATTAATATCACTTAGATTCTAGTATTTTACTTCTTACATAGTTATTCAGTTCTTCACATAGTCAGATATTTTTCCAATGATACTGTAAAATCTCCCTAAAGGCATGGTCTATGACTCCTATTCCTTTGGATCTCCTACAAATTTTTTATATATACTTGTTAGTTGATTGATGAATTAATTGACTCAACCAAAGTCCTACATCTAGTTAGTATTATTTATATGACTTTCCCAATTCTAAATGATCAGAACCCATTTCTCCTCTAAGTTTCCTGTTCTTGTGGATGTCATCACCTTCTTCCCAACCACCCAAGTTCACATTCATTCTTCTTTCTTAGTTCTTCCCTCTCCACCATTCCCTGTATCCAAGAAATTGCCAAGTCTTATTATTTCTACTTCTCCATGTCTTGCATCCATATCCTTTTCTCCACTTACCCAGCCTCTACCCTGATTTAAGACATCATCACCTCTCAACTAAACTATTCCAGTAATCTCCTAATTGATCCTTCTACCCTCAGTCTCTTCCTTCTCCAGTCCAGCCTTCCCACAGCTGATGAATTAATATTTCAAAAGCACAGATCTAATTTTCATCTCCCACACTCAAAATTCTCCAGTGACTACTTATTGCCACTAAAATAAAAATAAACTATCCTTAGCCTGATAGTTAAAACCTTGCACAATTTGAGTCCCTCATACTTTGCCAGTATTAATTTATAATATTCCCCTTCACATACGTTTTTATTACATCTAAACTGGCCTAGTAGCTGTTTCCTACTCATAATACTCTATTTCCCACTTCCTTACCTTCTACAAGTGGCCCCCCAAGTCCAGAATGCACTCATTTCTGCCTTTTAAAATCCCTACCTCCCTTTCAAGCACAATTCAGATATACTCCTACATGAGAACTTTTCTGATCCCTCTCAATCATTAATATTCTACCCTTGAAAATACCTTATACATACTTCCTGTTCACGTACATAATATCTAGATATGGCAGCCCTTTGTAAATTATAAGTACCCAGTGTTTATCCTATCATATTTCTTCTAGTCAAGGAAATCTTGAAATAAGTAAAATGTTCAGATGATGAAAAGAACCAATTTAGAGTCTGATCATAAATTTAAAAGGAAAAAACACCTCTGTATATTTCTCTCACTCGTGGGGATTTTACAGTTCTTAGGAGCTGGCAGTTCTCTGTGGCCCTAGCAAACTAGTTGTCAGATTCACCAGAGAAACATAAAAGAAACCTAGAAAGAGATTTGAGATAGCACCCAATCATGATCCCTAGAGGTGGCTGAGATGTCCAGTGGCAAACCATATGCTTGACTGGCACTTAGGAACTAAGCAGTTTCTATACAAATTGAATACAAAAAATTTTCAACTGTCTTGCTCACCAAGAGGATGAGCATAATGACATGGTTGGCTCATTTCCTTGTGAAACTTTGAAAATAGCATGCTAGAGAATACATTTTGGTAAACACCATGCCAGAAGACTTGGGGAAAGTTGAGATTTTAGATCTTACTTACTGTTGGGGAATTTTAAAGCTGGCATTGTTCATTTTAGTTTTAGTGTAATGACCAAGGGGAGTTGAGATTCCAGATTCTGACCAAGAGTGTTCCTACTTCATCAATCAATAAATCAACATTTATTAAGTAACTACTATGTGCCAGGCACTAGGCTAAGTATTAAATATAGAAAAAAAAAAAAAGAGGTAAAAGATAATTCCTGCCCTCAAGGAGCTTTCAATCTAATAGGAAGCAATATATAACAAATATATATAAAGCAAGCTATATACAGGATAAATAAGAAATAACTGGAAAAACTGGAATTAAGAGGGAGTGAAGAAGGTTTGCATCAAAAAGTGAGGTTTTAGTTGGGACTTAAAAAGGAAGTCAGGAAAGTCATTAGTCAGAGTAAGAAAGGAGAGCATTCCAAGAATACCAGAGAAAAAGGCTAGAGAACTAAGACAGAATGTTTTGCTAGTAGAACAGTCAAGAGGCCAGTGTCACTGGATTGAAAAGGACATGTCGGGAAGTAAGGTATAAAAAGACTGAAAAGGTAATAGGGGACTACGTTATGAAGGGCTTTGAATGCCATTCAGAATATTTTGTATTTGATTCTGGAAGCAATAGGGAATTGTGAGACTTCATTGAGTGGGGAAGGTGAAAAGATTAGACCTCTGCTTTAAGAAAAACCACTTTATGTTGTTTTTTTTTAAATTGTACTTGTTTGCTCTCGTGTTTTTTTCCCCTTTTGATCTGATTTTTCTTGTACAACATGACAAATATGGAAATGTATTTAAAAGAACTGCACATATTTAACCTATATTAGATTGACTATCTTGGAGAGGGAGGAGATAAGGGAGAAGCAGAGAAAATTTTAGAACACAAAATCTTACAAAAATGAATGTTTGAAACAAAGACAAGAATGTGAGCTTCAGAGAAAAATGGCTGACCTCTGGGTACTTATTTCTCTGATTTACCTTTTGTCCAGGTTTAAATTAATTCAAGATTAAATCTTAGGGAAAGTATCTTGGGGAGTTATCTTCATTTGAAGACTTTGATCTTTGGGTAAGACATTGAATTGGAAAAGGATAGACTTAATCTTAACCTGGCTTTTTCAGTTGTTCTGGTGGCTATAACTAAACATCTATCAGTCTCTCATTTTCAGGGAATGCTATAGCCACCATACCCTAATCAACAACTAAATTTGCTTAGTAACTATTTACATTTAAAGGGAGGTGAATAAACATCTATTAAGCAACTATATGTTGACAGTTCATATAGCATCTATATGTCAGGCACTCTGCTAAGTGATTTACAAGTATTATTTCATTTGATCTTTGCAATTCTGGGAGACAGGTATTCTCATATTATAGTTGAGGAAATTATGAAAGACAGAGCAGTCAAATTATAAGTCAAATTCCTCAGGACACACAACTAAGTGCCTAAAGCAGGATTCAAATCCATGGAACTAGTCATAGACTGGTAGAGCCACACAAGATCTTGGAGATCACTGTTAGAACTTCCTTATTAAAAAAAAAAAAAAAAAAAAAAAAAAAAAAAAAAAAACCTGCAGCCCAAATTGGGTAAAGACTATATAGCTGAGCCTTTACATAATGCTCCTTTTTATTTATTTTCATTTTACATCTTGCTCAATGTAATATAATTGCCCATTAATTAGAATTGCATAATGTTTTGAAGATAATTTGTTTCTCTTTTTTTAATCCTACTTAAAATAAAAGGATTCTGCATCCTGAGGTAGAAGAGACCTCAAGATAAGGCACCTACTAAAAGTTCAGATACTCAGTGATTCCCCAATTCATATTCATTGATTGTCATCTGGACTAGCGCCCCTCCTTAGAGGAGCCAAACTCCTTCCACAGGTAAGTTGAGTTTCATTACTTTTTTTTTAAGCAGTCTACATGATTAGAATTTAAATCAGTAGCTCAGAGCAATTCTAGTTAACTAGGTTCTTGTTTGGGAGGTTGCAGCTGAGAAGCTTTTTTTTTTTTTTTTTTTTTTTTTTTTTTTTTTTTTTGAGGAAGCTATTTTAAAAAGGGAAGTGGGGGGGGGGGAAGCATTCCCTGCCAATTATGGATAGTGACATTTAGAACAGGCATCAGGCTAATAACAGAGAATAGAAATAAAGGAAGAAAATTTGAAAAAGATAAAATTCTTAATGCAAAATCCTGAGATAAAGAAAGGAGTTGAAATGAGTAGAAAACCAAATCAATGGAGGGAGAAATCACAGCAAGACGGGAAAGATCTGTAAACTAATTTTTAAAAAATGATGCTGATCAAAATAAGGAAGAGAGGGAAGTAACAGATAGACTGCAACTAATGGCTTAAAGTAATGAATTTGGCATCAGAAGGACATAGTGGCTGTGAGAGTGTCCAGCCTGAGATCTTCCACTCACTACATATAAGAAAAATCAAAATGATATGTGTCACACTATCTTAGGGGCTGAATTCATTTCTAAAACCTCTGAAACCTGATTTCAAGACTCAAGTTCTACTGTTTCCCTTTCCTATGATTCACATCTTACATCTTATTTCCTTTTTGTTTTCTACCAATATATAAGAGATCAGAATCATCTCTTTTCAAAGTATGGAGGAAAAACCAGGAGGATAAAGAAAATATAGATTTTCCAGAATTTAGCATAAAGATGGCAACACAAACTCTAGAGCTTATCTATCATAATGTATATTTTAAGTGCCTTATCTCATTTAATCCTCACAACTCTGTGAGATATTGTGTGATTATTAACTCCAGTTTACAGTTGAAGAAATAAATATTTAAAGGGGTTTATGTGACTTGCTCAGGGTCACACAGCTGGGATCTGAAGTCAAATTTGAACTCAGGTTTTCCTGACTCCAAGTCCAGGATTCTATCTAGTGCACCATCTAACTGTCATTGCAAATATTGTTTTAAATTGCCCAGAATTGAATGAGAGGAGGTTAGCAGGTTAGATTGCTTTTGGAAAGTTGCCCAGCATTTTTAATAATCACAAACTTTTTCCTGGCTCAAATGCCTATATTTGAACACTAGTATTCTTCCAATAATGTTGTTTAGTTAATTACAAGTCATAGAATACTAGAGTCTCTAAAGAAATTAGGATCACTCAAAGGATCATGGAGAGGTGCATAATGGGAACAATAAGGCTGGTGTACATTACAAATGAGTTATACAGGAAAAGTCATATAAAGGATGACATCAGAGAAATGTGTGATCAGAAAAAAAAAATTATGTGAATGAGAAATAATTGAACTATAGTTCACAAGTTCCATTGGTATGCACACAACCTTAAGAAAATAAAGAGTCCCTCTGTATGTTGGGGTCCCCTTTGGTAAATTTATGGGAGGACAAGACTAAGTTTCACAGGATGGTAGGAATAGACAGGCTGTGATTTATATCACCAGAGGGAATTTCTGCACTGGTGAGATCACAGATCTTTTGATTATTCAATTATTTGTAAGGAAGTTGATATGAGAAAAAGCAAATGAGAATCCTATAATGGAGGCATAAAGAGAAAGACTCAAAAATGTTACGATCTTTATGCTTTGAATTTGACAATAAGACAGTATCATGGATGGAGTGATGAGAGTGGAGTCAAGAAAACCTGAATTTGAATCCTGCTTTAGGCACTTAGTTGTGTGTCCTGAGAAATTTGACTCATAATTTGATTGTTCTGTCTTTCATAATTTCCTCAACTATAAAATGGGAATAATAATAGTACCTGTCTCCCAGGATTGCAAAGATCAAATGAAATAATACTTGTAAATCACTTAGCAGAGTGCCTGACATATAGATGCTATATGAACTGTCAACATATAGTTGCTTGATAGATGTTTATTCACTTCCCTTTAAATGTAAAGTTTAGTTGTTCATATTGGTATTTAGTGCAAAGTTGTTCATAAATATTTAGTTTATAAAAAGAAAAAATAAAACAAATAAAATTCAAAAGAAATATAGCCCTAAAGCCTGGAAAAATTTACAGGAACTGATGCTAAGTGAAGTGAGCAGAACCAGGAGAACATTGTACATGGTTATAGCAAAATTATGTGATGATCAGTTATAATAAACTTAGCTCTTCTCAGCAATACAATGATCCAAAACAGTTCCAAAAACCTTGCGATGGAAAATGCCTTCTGCATCCAGAGAAAGAACTATGGAGACTGAATGCGGATTGAAGCATACTATTTTCATCTTTTTCAAAAAATTTGCTTTTTCTTTTTCATGGCTTTCCCCTTTTATTTTGATTTTTATTTCACAACATGAATAATATGGTAATATATTTTAAATGATTGTACATGTATAACTTATATTAGATTGTTTGCTGTCTTGGGACCCAAAGCATGCAAGAACCCAAAAGTGTCAAGAATGAAGCCCCCACACCAAATGACATAATTTGTTATTTGAATTCTAAACTGCACTTTCTGTGTGTCATTGGAAGTCAAAATAGATGCGCTAGGCTTGTACAATTTGTACAAGGCCCTTGTAGATAAGGAGACTTCATGGTCTAGCAGTCCCCAAAAGAAAAGAACATGGCTTTTTCATCACATTGTTCTTCCCCTATGGGTAGAGTTTTGTCGTTTTCCCATTTTTACTGCACCTTCCTTATATGCCACATCCCTTCCTTATATCATCTCCTTTCTTTGTCCTACTGTTATAAAAATGCAAACTTTTGTATGGATTGTGCATTTTTTGATCTAGCTTTGGGTTCTCCATGCATATGAATCAAGGTTTTTATTAAGTTTTGTGAAATTATGATTTCCCATTGACAAACTGAACCCCTTAATTTCACTATACAACAATTATTTCTGGAAATATCAGAGAGCAAAAGATATCAATTAGGAAAGAGGTAAAAATAATAAAGTACAAAATATATAAAAACCACTTCAGGACTTGCATATAGTATATGCTGTGTCCACTGATATGGAAAGAGTCATTGAAAGAAAGGGAAACTATTAAGAAATATGTACACATACTTTGTGTCCTTACAAGGACAGTGGCAAAAATGATGTAATTGTTGAAGATCTATGAAAAAAAATATCAATATCTAGGTAGTTCATTCAGTAGAATGTACAATACCACATTGCCTAATTAAAGGCAACCAAAAAAAGAAACATGAAAATTGGAAAAGCAAAAATATATTAAAAATCTATCAACACACAAAAAAAGTCAATTTATTGGCTGAGGAGCAAAAACAATGTGCCAAAAAGTTTCTGGAGAATACAAAAAAGCAATTCAAATTCAAATTCAAAAATATCAATTCAGTAGTTATTGAGCAAAGTCTTTGACTCAATTCTACAATTAAAATTTGATAGAATGTACAAATACATGGCATAAATCTAAGCAGAGCAGAGAATGCTAGGATGTTTAAATTCCACATGGAAAACTCTTTTCTGTTTAAAAATATGTAACCAAAACAGTAATATCAAGAACAATTAATTTAAAATATAGAATCTTCCAGGGAGACAATTTAAGCCCATCATGATTTTGCCTGTCCCTAAGTCCATCATCATCATTCTTGAATAGTACCAAGAATTACTTAAAATCATGGAAATAGTTATACCAAAACATCATAACAATCACTGAGATTAGCCAGTTGCTTCAATTTGTGGACTATTTCTCCAATGATATTAAATGTAATTGGGACTTAATCAGAGTATATTATTGTTTAGATACACTAAAGAAGAAGAAAGACCAAAGCCTTGGAGCTTGAATCTAGAGATCAAATTCAATCAGTGGATAAAAATGATATTTGCAAGTATCTTGGTCTTCTCTAGGCAGATACATCTATACAAACTATAAAGGAGGAAGCTGAAGCTAAATATCTTAAGAGACTGACTGGCAACCAGAAGTCAAAGTTTAATATTTAGAGGTATTCACATGTTTTCAGTGCTAAACTTTTTTTTATAATTTTATTTTTATTTTATTTTATAATTATAACTTTTTTTTTGACAGTACATATGCATGGGTAATTTTTTACAACATTATCCCTTGCACTTACTTCTGTTCAGATTTTTTCCCTTCCTCCCCCAACCCCCTCCCCCAGATGGCAGGCAGTCTTATACATGTTAAATATATTACAGTATATTCTAGATACAATATATGTGTGTAGAACCGAATTTTTTGTTGCACAGGAAGAATTGGATTCAGAAGGTAAAAATAACAGTTTACATTCATTTCCCAGTGTTCCTTTTCTGGATGTAGCTGATTCTGTCCATCATTAATCAATTGGAATTGGATTAGCTCTTCTCTATGTTGAAGATATCCAATTCCATCAGAATACATCCTCATACAGTATCATTGTTGAAGTGTATAATGATCTTCTGGTTCTGCTCGTTTCACTTAGCATCAGTTGATGTAAGTCTCTCCAAGCCTCTATGTATTTCTCCTGTTGGTCATTTCTAATAGAACAATAATATTCCATAACATTCATATACCATAATTTACCCAACCATTCTCCAATTGATGGACATCCATTCATCTTCCAGCTTCTAGCCACTATGAAAAGGGCTGCCACAAACATTTTGGCACATACAGGTCCCTTTCCCTTCTTTAGTAGTTCCTTGGGGTATAAGCCCAGTAGTAGCGCTGCTGGGTCAAAGGGTATGCACAGTTTGATAACTTTTTGGGCATAATTCCAGATTGCTCTCCAGAATGGTTGGATTCTTTCACAACTCCACCAACAATGCATCAGTGTCCCAGTTTTCCCACAGCCCCTCCAACATTCATCGTTATTTGTTCCTGTCATCTTAGCCAATCTGACAGGTGTGTAATGATACCTCAGAGTTGTCTTAATTTGCATTTCTCTGATCAATAGTGATTTGGAACACTCTTTCATATGAGTGGAAATAGTTTTAATTTCATCATCTGAAAATTGTCTGTTCATATCCTTTGACCATTTATCAATTGGAGAATGGCTTGATTTCTTATAAATTAAAGTCAATTCTCTGTATATTTTGGAGATGAGGCCTTTATCAGAACCTTTAACTGTAAAAATGTTTTCCCAATTTGTTACTTCCCTTCTAATCTTGTTTGCATTAGTTTTGTTTGTGCAGAAACTTTTTAATTTGGTGTAATCAAAATGTTCTATTTTGTGATCAATAATGGTCTCTAGTTCTCCCTTGGACACAAACTCCTTCCTCCTCCACAAGTCTGAGAGGTAAACCATCCCATGTTCCTCCAATTTATTTATGATTTCGTTCTTTATGCCTAAATCTTGGACCCATTTTGATCTAATCTTAGTATGTGGTGTTAAATGTGGGTCCATGCCTAGTTTCTGCCATACTAATTTCCAGTTTTCCCAGCAGTTTTTGTCAAATAATGAATTCTTATCCAAAAAGTTGGGATCTTTGGGTTTGTCAAACACTAGATTGCTATTTTTATTCACTATCTTGCCCTGTGAACCTAACCTATGCCACTGATCAACTAGTCTATTTCTTAGCCAATACCAAATGTTTTTGGTGACTGTTGCTTTATAATATAGCTTTAAATCAGGTACACTTAGACTACCTTCCTCTGACTTTTTTTTTCATTAGTTCCCTTGCAATTCTCGACCTTTTATTCTTCCATATGAATTTTGATGTTATTTTTTCTAGGTCATTAAAATAATTTCTTGGGAGTCTGATTGGTATAGCACTAAATAAATAGATTAGTTTGGGGAGTATTGTCATCTTTATTATATTCGCTCGGCCTATCCAAGAGCACTGAATGTCTTTCCAATTATTTAAATCTGACTTTATTTTTGTGGCAAGTGTTTTGTAATTTTGCTCATATAATTCCTGACTTTTCTTTGGTAGATGGATTCCCAAATACTTTATACTCTCAACATTTGTTTGGAATGGAATTTCTCTTTGTATCTCTTGCTGTTGCATTTTGTTAGTGATATATAAAAATGCTGAGGATTTATGTGGATGTATTTTGTATCCTGCAACTTTGCTAAAATTCTGAATTATTTCTAATAGCTTTTTAGCAGTCTTTGGGGTTCTCTAAGTATACCATCATGTCATCTGCGAAAAGTGATCATTTGATTTCTTCATTTCCTACTCTAATTCCTTGAATCTCTTTCTCGGCTCTTATTGCCGAGGCTAGCGTTTCTAGTACTATATTGAATAGTAATGGTGATAGTGGGCAACCTTGTTTCACTCCTGATCTTACAGGGAAAGGTTCTAGTTTATCACCATTACATATGATGTTTACTGAAGGTTTCAAATATATGCTCCTTATTATTTTAAGGAATAGTCCATTTATTCCTATACTCTCAAGCGTTTTTAGTAGGAATGGATGTTGGATTTTATCAAATGCTATTTCTGCATCTATTGAGAAGATCATATGGTTTTTATTAATATGGTCAATTATACTAATAGTTTTCCTAATATTAAACCAGCCCTGCATTCCTGGTATAAATCCCACTTGGTCATAGTGTATTATCCTAGGGATGATTTTCTGAAGTCTTTTTGCTAATATCTTATTTAAGATTTTAGCATCAATATTCATTAAGGAAATTGGTCTATATTTTTCTTTCTCAGTTTTCGATCTACCTGGTTTAGGTATCAGCACCATGTCTGTGTCATAGAAGGAATTTGGTAGGACTCCTTCAATCCCTATTTTTTCAAATAGTTTACATAGCATTGGAGTTAGTTGTTCTTTAAATGTTTGGTAGAATTCACCTGTAAATCCATCTGGTCTTGGGGACTTTTTCTTAGGAAGTTGGTTAATAGCTTGGTCTATTTCTTTTTCTGAAATGGGACTATTTAGACTACTTACTTCTTCCTCTGTTAATCTGGGCAAGCTATATTTTTGAAGGTATTCTTCCATTTCATTTAAGTTATCGAATTTATCTGCATAAAGTTGAGCAAAGTAGCTCCTAACTATTGTTCTAATTTCCTCTTCATTAGTGGTGAGTTCACCCTTTTCATTTTCAAGACTAACAATTTGCTTTTTCTCTTTCCTTTTTTTAATCAGGTTTACTAAGGGTTTGTCTATTTTGTTGGTTTTTTCATAAAACCAACTCTTAGTTTTATTAATTCAATAGTTTTTTTATTTTCAATTTTATTAATCCCACCTTTTATTTTTTGAATTTCAAGTTTTGTGTTTGTCTGGGGGTTTTTAATTTGTTCCTTTTCTAGCAATTTTAGTTTTAAGCCCAATTCGTTGGCCCTCTCTTTTTCTATTTTATGCAAGTAGGCCTGTAGAGATATAAAACTTCCCCTTATTACTGCTTTGGCTGTATCCCACACATTTTGGTATGATGTCTCATTATTGTCATTTTCTTGGATGAAGTTATTAATTATGTCTATGGTTTGCTGTTTTACCCAATCATTCTTTAGTATAAGATTATTTAGTTTCCAATTATTTTTTGGTCTATTTTCCCCTGGCTTTTTATTAAATGTAATTTTGATTGCATTATGGTCTGAAAAGCATGCATTTACTATTTCTGCCTTACTGCATTTGATTTTGAGGTTTTTATGCCCTAGTATATGATCAATTTTTGTATAGGTTCCATGAACTGCTGAGAAGAAAGTATATTCCTTTCTGTCTCCATTTAGCTTTCGCCAAAGATCTATCATATCAAACTTTTCTAGTATTCTATTTACCTCTTTGACTTTTTTCTTATTTATTTTGTGGTTTGATTTATCTAATTCTGAGAGTGCAAGGTTGAGATCTCCTGCTATTATAGTTTTGCTATCTATTTCCTCTTACAGCTCTCTTAATTTCTCTTTTAAGAATTTAGATGCTGCACCACTTGGTGCATATATGTTTAATATTGATACTGCTTCATTATTGATGCTTCCCTTTAGCAGGATATAATGCCCTTCCTTATCTCTTTTAATTAGATCAATTTTTGTTTTTGCTTGATCTAAGATGAGGATGGCTACTCCTGCTTTTTTGGTTTTGCCTGAAGCATAATAGATTCTGCTCCACCCTTTTAGTTTGAATGTCTCACCCTGTTTCAGGTGTGTTTCCTGTAAACAACATATAGTAGGATTCTGACTTTTAATCCAGTCTGCTAACTGCTTCCTCTTTATGAGGGAGTTTACCCCATTCACATTTATGGTTAGAAGGACTAATTCTATATTGCTTGCCATCCTATTAACCCCTGCTTATGCTTTTCCCCTTTCCTTCCCTTTTACCCCCCTACCCAGTATTAAACTGGTGAATACCACTTGCTTTTCACAGCCCTCCCTTTTTAGGATCCCTCCCCCACCTTAAAGATCCTCCCTTATTTTACCCCTTTTCCTCGAAATTTCTGTATTCCCTTCCCCTTAGCTTACTCCTTTCCTTTCACTTTTCAATGAAGTGGAAGAAGTTTAACCATAAATCAAATATGTCTATTGATACACGCTGTGTTCATCTCCCTCCTTTCTTTCTCTCAGATATAATAGGTTACCTTATCCTCTTCATGAGATGTAGTACCACCACTTTACACTTTTTTATGATATAATTTCCTTTCCACTTCTAGTTTCTAAGACAAATTGTACATATGTTCTTTACATATTTTTTTGACAAAAGTATAGTTCTCAAGATTTCTTTTTACCTTTTTAGAAATCTCTTGAGTTCTGTATTTGAAGATCAAACCTTTTATGTAGGTCTGGTTTTTTCATCAAAAATAGATGGAATTCATTTATTTCGTTAAATGTCCATCTTCTTCCCTGGAAAACGATGCTCATTCTTGCTGGGTAAGTTATTCTTGGCTGCATAGGCCTTTCGGAATATCATGTTCCAGGCCCTGCATTCTTTTAATGTGGATGCTGCTAGATCCTGTGTTATCCTTATTGTGGATCCTCCATATCTGAATTGCTTTTTTCTAGCAGCTTCCAATATCTTTTCCTTTGTCTGATGGTTCTTGAACTTGGCCACTATATTTCTTGGCATTTTGATTTTAGGGTCCCTTTCAGTAGGTGATCGATGAATTTTTTTCAATGTCTATTTTACCCTCTGTTTCCAGAATGTCTGGGCAGTTCTCTTTGATAATTTCCTCGAAAATGGTGTCCAAGCTCTTTTTTTCCTCCCATTTTTCAGGGAGTCCGATTATTCTCAAATTGTCTCTCCTGGATCTGTTTTCCAGGTCTGTTGTCTTTCTGGTAAGGTACTTGACATTCTTTTCAATTGTTTCATTTCTCTGGTTTTGCTTGACTACCTCTTGGTTTCTCCTTGAGTCATTCATTTCTACTTGTTCCAGTCTAATTTTCAATGATGTATTTTCTTCACTCACTTTTTTTATATCTCTTTGTAATTGTCCAATTGAGTTTTTATCTTCTATGGAATTTTTTTTCATTTTACCCATTTTATTTTTTAGAGAGCTGTTTTCTTTTTCCAGCTCACTAATCCTATTTTCCTTGGAATTGTTTACCTTTTCCAGCTCACTAATCTTGTTTCTCAATGATTTGATTTCTTTATCCACTCTGTCTTTGAATGCATGGGATGACTTCTCCAGGCTCTCTTGCCAAGCTTCCCTTTCCTTTTCCCATTTCTCTTCCAGCTCTCTTGTGAGAGCCTTTTTGATTTCCTCTATGAGGTTCTTTTGTATTGAGGAGCAGCTTATATCCCTCCCAGGGGATACATCTGGGGACAGTCTGTTCCTAGTCTCCTCAGCATTTGAAGTCTGCTTCCTCTCCACACAGAAGCTGTCAATGGTTAGAGCCCTTTTGAATTTTTTGTTCATTTTGTCAGAGTAGGAATCGAAGAAAACAAACTGACAAGAGAAAAAATTGGTCTGTTTTGCGGGGGATGGGGCTGGATGGTATTAATGGGCTTCCTCTACAGACTGGGGGTAGGGCAGCAGAGAGCCACTAACAGAACAGCAATGACTGTACTGAGTCTGCGCTCTGAGGCTCCGAGAACGCACTGAGTCAGTCCAGGTGGGGGTTAGGGGTGGCCGGGCTCTGAGAGACGTTGGCTTTCTGGGGTTTTAATCTTCACCTCCGATGTTTACACCCTCTCTGCTGCTCCTGGCTTGCTGCAAAGACGGAGCATCCACACTGGGGCAAAAGCCCTTTCGCAGAAATGGCAGAGATCACACCCCTCCCCCTCTGGTCTGAGCTGTGTGAGCTGCCTGTCTCGCTCTGGCTGCCTGCCCTCAGTCTGTGCCCAGTCTGATTGACCCTCCCCCGAGCAAACACAGACCTTTTCTGGCGACTTTCAAGGATGTCTTCTCTTGGTGATTATTTGTGGATTTCTTTCTGGGTCAAGCATTAAGTCTGAGGCTTGTCATCAAGTAAGTTCTGAGAGAAAACGAGGAGCTCAAGCAGCTGTCTGCCTCCATGCCGCCATCTTGGCTGGAAGTCTCAGTGCTAAACTTAAGGTATATTTTGGGCACAAAAAAAATGGATTATGATTGATTTAGAAGGAATTCAAACACTCATACAATAAGACTGAAACATGAGTCTTATCACCTACAATCTACTATTAAAGGTCAGCATTTCCTCATCAAAAAGGAGAGAGAATTTATAGATGTTCTTAGAACATACAGCTTAAAAATACAGAAATGCTTTTAAAATAGTCAACAGCATTTGTTAAACACTTAACTATTCCATCTGAACCACCTCAAAAAAAGATGAGAAAAATGAAAAAACAACAATACTGTTATCAACCAAATAATAACAACAACAAATTCAATGTGAAAAAAAAATGCATTTGGCAAAGTCCAGGTGCCTTTTCTTCCTCTTTTCCAATGCCATTTTCACTTGCATTTAGTGTCCATTGAAGAGAGAAGTGTCAGGATATAAATGTGATGTTTCTTTTATCAATGCCAATAATAAATTCTCTTAGAAGTGCTGGGAATTATATCACATCTCACATCTGCTTTTTTTTCTTTTCTCCAGTTTAATCTAAAAATATTCTTGGAAACAGCTGACTTAATTGAGTCTAACATTAAGCTTTCAGGAGACTTATTCTTCTTTCCATGACATTTCATGATTTTGTGAGTCAATATTGCTCATTATCTTCCATTGTCTTCATTCATAATATTTTACACATAATCTTATACTCCTTTTGCCCTTGGGTGATTTCCTGAACTTGTTTGACCTACTCATTGTGGTCACTATTTTTACATTTGTGAAAATTGTCAATAAATTTTATTGTTGTTCACTTATTTATATAGTGTGATTCTTTGTGACCCCATCTGGGATTGGCAAAGATACTGGAGGAGTTTGCCATTTCCTCCTCCACTCCATTTTACAGATGAGAAAACTGAAGCAAACAGGATTAAGTGACTTGTTCCCGAGGTCACAATAGCCTATATATCTTGATATATCTGCCTAGAAAAGGCCAAAGTATTTGCAAATATCATCTTCATTCACTGGATGAATTTGGCCTCTTGATTCAAACTCTAAAAGTCTTCAGTCTTTCTTCTTCTTTAGTGTGTCTAAAGAATAATATACTTTTCAACTCCAAATTACATTTGATATCATTAGAGAAAAATTTCACAAGGTCAACTAGTGTCTCAGACCTGATTGAACTCAGGTCTTCCTGACTCCAAGCCTGGCATTATCTAGTTGTCCTCTCAAAAAGATTCAGCCATCATCAAAATCAATGTCTTTTTATTTTTATCTATTATCCATTTTAAAGGTCAAAAGTTAGTTTAAAAAAAATAAGGCAGCTTTGATAGAGATAGAGAAAAAAGATTCATTTTTGTTTATTGATTTTTTTTTTTTACAAAGAGCTTGACATAGAACAAAACAAAATGTATTCTCCAATGTGTTGAAGAATTAACCACAAATTCTTACCTTCCACATGGTCCAAGTATAATCCTTTATTTATTTCATATTGTTATATGAATAACACTCAATTAAACTGCATAAACAAATTTTAAATAACAAGGATCTCTTTTCCCCCAAGTTGAAAAAGCTTTCTTTTTTTCCTTCTTTCTTTCTTTTAGGAAACTATGTTTTAAAGATTTGGGTAGAATATAGAAAGACATGAGGGGAGAAGTTAAGAGTCTAGACAGCTAGATAGATCAGTAGATAGAGCATTGGGTTTGGAAACAAGAACTGAGTTCAAATCCAGCCTCAAACACTTACTACTATGTGGTCCTGGGCAAAACAATTAACCTCAATGGAGAAGGAAATGGAAAATCATTCTAGTATTTTTGCCAAGAAAACCTCATATGAGATCACAAAAAGTAGGATATATGAACAAATGCGTCTACTATTTGCATAATAAATTGATATATTCAGTACAGATCACTGAAGTTTAGCAAGGTCAACACTGATCTTCTTATGAAAGAAAAATATAATTATATTATTGGGATTATGCAGCTAAGCAAACATAGATGGTTTGTTATTCCATCTAGAGATAGAAAGATTCTCCAAGTCCCTTGGACTGAAAAACTAGGCTATTCATAGGCCTTTTTGTATGGAAGTTAACTTTCTAGAAATATAACAAAATATCAAGCCAAGATTCCTGCTCCTTCAATCCACTTTTTTTTCCCTAGAGCACAAGGGCAAGCAAAGTGACAAGAGTTCCATGATCATGACCTGATTACTGCCTTAATCAGAGAGGCCATATTTGCAGTAGTTAAGGATTATGAAGAGATTTTCATTCCACCATGGCTGAAACAAGGAGACTGGTATTTGATGATAAGAGAAAAGCATCATTGGCTTTGGTAGACTAGTAGCACTCACAGTAAGTTTAGATTTGAGGTAGTTCATAATACAAATACTTAAGATACTAAGACCAAAAAAACTAGCTAATTACTTGAAAGAATATTGTTGTTTAGTCATTTTTTAGTCATAACCATTCATTTTACAGATGAGGAAACCAAAGGAAGTATGCAAAATATTTTCCCAGAGTCACACAGCTACTAAGTGTCTAAAACCAGATTTTAACTCAAGGAGATAAGTCTTCTTAACTCCAAGGCTGGCACTCTATCCACTGCATCACCTAGCTAGCCACTGATTTTTGGTCCTTGATCATTTTGTTGTGCAATAAGCACAAGAGCTGGAAGTCCTAGGAGACAGCCTGAAGCAACTGAACCAAAAATACAAAAAGGCCACCTAATCTTTGTTAAAGTAGCATCTGTTTCCAGAATGGAGGGTGTCGTATCTCAAGTTTCAGGGCTTTTATACAATTGTTTTCAGAGATATTTCTAGGAGCCTAGAAGTTTTCAATTTTTCCAAGGTGTTATGAAATGTGTGTACTACTCTCCTGGCCTGGGCTCTGGTCTGTGAGCCACCAAAAGCACTTTTTTCTCTCCTGGACCCATGACCAGGGTCCCTGCTCCCCTGTGGCCCCAAACTCTAGGGGGCCAGTGATCCTCCTTGACCTGGGACTACAATACAAAAGTGGGACCCAGATCTAAATTTAGGCAATGCAACAGAGTGCTGCTCTCAGTACCAGCAGAGAGACCTCTGTAATGTTCTACTGATCAGTTGTATGATCCCCTTAGTGTCTATGGGCTGACAACTCTGGAAGTTGCTGCTTCCCCCAAGACCTGATGCTGCTTTGCTGGAGTGCCTCCAGTGCCAAACCATTCTCACCCTGGTGTGACAGACCCTCCCTGCTGAGCTTCTACATTGTCTTGAGTTGGAAAATTGGGGGGGGGGGGTTGTGAGTTTTTGTGGGTTCTGCTGCTACAGAAATTTTTGAGGTGTTTTTAAAAGTTCTTTGCCTTTTCTCCACCATGTTCTGACTTAATCTTTAGATTGCAACATGTACACAAAGTAAGGTAATTCTGAAGGTCTACATCAATTTGTTTTGAAGTGGTGCTTGAATGTTTTTATCTTTTTTTTTTTATTCATTTTTCCAAATTATCCCCTCCCTCCCTCCACTCCCTCCACTCCCTCCCCCCGATGGCAGGTAATCCCATACATTTTACATGTGTTACAATATAACCTAAATACAATATATGTGTGTAAATACCTTTTTCTTGTTGCACATTAATTATTAGCTTCCGAAGGTATAAGTAACCTGGGTAGATAGACAGTAGTGCTAACAATTTACATTCGATTCCCAGTGTTCCTTCTCTGGGTGTAGTTATTTCTGTCCATCATTGAACAACTGGAAGTGAGTTGGATCTTCTTTATGTTGAAGATTTCCACTTCCATACAGTATTGTTGTTGAAGTGTATAGTGATCTTCTGGTTCTGTTCATTTCACTCAGCATCAGTTGATTTAAGTCTCTCCAAGCCTCTCTGTATTCCTCCTGCTGGTCATTTCTTACAGAGCAATAATATTCCATAACCTTCATATACCACAATTTACTCAACCATTCTCCAATTGATGGACATCCTGAATACAGTCTTAAAGAAAGGAAAGGAACCTCAGTATAAAGGTGAGGAGGAAGTACATTCTAGGCCAGTGTAAATACATAGAGATGGGAAGAGTGCTTTGTGAGAGTACAGAGACTAAGCTACTTCGACTCTATCATAAAGTACATGAAAGGAAGTCATATGCAATGAGGCTGTAATTCTGAGTAAGGATAGGTTGAGAAGGTGACTAAAAACTAAACAAAGAAATTTATATTTTACCCAAAAGGCAATAAATAGAGACTCCCTGGAATTTATTTAGTAAAAGAACAAAATGGTCAGACCTATAATTAAGGAAAATCATTTTAACAGCTATGTGGAAGATGGAATGGAGAGAAGCATTAAGCCAGGAGAATGATTAGGAAGCCATTGCAATAATCCAGAAAAGAAGTAATAATGGTCAAAAGTAACTGGTAACTGAGTAACTACTGACAAAGGGACAAATACAAGAGCTTTTATAGAGATTGAAGTAGAAAAGATCTTTTAACAAAGATCACCACTGAAGAACAGCAGGAAGCTTGTAATCAAGCTCCCAGAAGGCTACCCCCACACCCACTAAATATATCTCAGAGAGGGAGCAACCTAGAGCTGATATGTTTGTATGACAATATAGAGTATAAAATGCGACAGCAAGAGTTGCTAGAATTGCAGGTTAAACTACAGGTTAAGATAGAGAAAGAAGAAAAAGCTAGGTTACAACAGATAGAACAGGAAGAGTTCAAACCAGTGGCTGAAGCTAAGGAGGGAAATAAATGAACCACATGGACTTCAGTTGGAGAAATTCTTCTTAGTGTTTTGTTGGTTTACCTTGTGCATTGTTGTCTTAAGGAATCTATTGATTACTCTTCCAATGAGAAGAGGTTTAGTTCTTTTTATTTTAACTGAATAGGTTTCTTGAGTGAGAAAGAATAAAGAAGGAAAAGTCAAGTTTATAAGTCTATGGGACCAAAAGAATGATGGTCCCTTTCACTGAAATAGGGAAGTTTGGGATTGGGACCTGAAGGGAAAGGTAGTTATGTTTGAGATAACTGCAGAACATGCAATTTTAAATGTCTCAGAGACACTTAGTAATGCTGGACTACCTTTCAAGAGGAAGTTTGGGGCTGGGTGTACAAATCTGTGAGCCATCGGCATGGAGATAGTAATTAAGCTGATTCCACCATTACCATAGGATAGCTGGGAAGGAAGGTAAATCATTTCACTTCCCTGTGCCTCATTATCTTCATCAAAAGATGAGGTTGAATTCAGGTGATCTCTCCATTCCTTCCCTGTCTTATAATTCTTATTTGTCTCTATTGGCAAGGAGAGATATTTCATGCTGCCGAAAGGATATAGCTCTCCATTAGGGATGCCCCTGACAATCATCACCCAGATAGGTGATATCATTATCACCTTCAATTATTTTCCCCCTCATCAACATACGATGACTCTACCTGAGAGTTTCTAGGAGATAGCTATAATTAAAGTTTCTTTCCCTGGAAACCACAGAGAATGTAGCATGTTTCCTGACCAGCAAGAGGTAAGGTCCCTGACACCAGCGAATCTAGAGAAGAAAGGTACTGCTAACAATCTCAGGGGATTGAGAAAAGAGAAATAACTCTTGAGCTATTATTAATGCTTGATAAGTCATCGCAAGTACTTTAATTATCAACAACCAGGAGGTCCTTGTTTTCATTCTGAATGTGTCAACTTTGTCCTGAAAATTATGGCTAAATTAAACTTAGAGTTTCATGTGGACATGTGGGAAATGTTCCTTTTTTTAGGATGATTTATCTTTTTGACTTGTAAGTTCACATTTTTCTGTTAGTTTCCCCTAGATGATGGGCTTCTTCATGTTTCTTTTTTTTTTCTTTTACTTCTTTTCTTTTCTTTTTAGTTTTCAATAGTATTTTATTTTTCAAATACTCATAAAGATAGTTTTCAATATTCGTTTTTGCAAGACTTTATGTTCCAAATTTTTCACCCTTTGCAAATTGTCCCTGTCCTCCCCAAGACAGCAATTTATTCGTTTTTTGAGTAATATATGTTTCAAAAACATGCCATTAAAACATACTTAGGAATTTATAGTATCAGGAAATAACAATGTTTACCCTCAAGCAAACAAAATCTCTTGAGTGGTGAGCTGTGTTTTTTGCTTTGAGATGTCATGTAAATAACCAACACCTTGATCCTCGACTTTATAAAATCCATGAAAAAAAATCACTTAACTTCTGAGTCTCTTTTTCTTCATCTGCAAAAAGAGGGGCTTAGACAAGATGTTAGGTCTGTGATCATTTGGAGCATGTTCAACTCTGACACTATTACTTAAGCATTTAAAAAAGATTTCCTTATATCAAACAATGTATTCTTTTCATATCTACTGAGAGATGAATCAGAATATACTGCAATGATGCCTTGATTTTTTAAATTATGATCATTTGGATAAGAGTTGAGCTGAACCTTTAACTAGAAAGAGCTTGCTAAGCACATGCCTTATACCTAGGAAGCTACAACAGGCAGGAGTTGGTGGGGGAGCACTACATGTTGCAACCTGACAACTCAGAACCAGGAAGGAGAGAGAGCAAATGCCAAAGAAATAGAAATGGCCAGTTATGGTAACTTGGCCAAGAAGTCAGAGACCTATTTAAAATCTAGCCACCAGTCTCTGCTTTGAACTAGAAAAACAGACTTAAGAACTATACCACAAAACAATGGAAATTAGAATTTTAAAAAAGAATGCTTGTCCTTTGATTTTAAAGTTCTCCATAATCTGACTCCAACCTCCTGTTTTCATCATTTTTTTCTACTATTCTTCACAAGAATGATACACTCTAATCAGTTTCCTAATTTCACCTAGAATTCTCCCATCTCCATTTACTCATGATCTATCCCCCATTCCTGAAATGCGCTCCCTCTTCATTTTAGTCTCTTGAAATTGTTCTTTTCATATAAGTTCAACTCAGGAGCAACATTCTTCATAAAATCTTTTCTGATCCCTCTTGCTGAAAATGATCTCTCCTTCATGAAATCTTCCTATGTAATAATAATGATAGTCCACATACAATATTTACTATCGTCCAGGTATCATGTAAATCACTTTATTATCTCATCTGATCCTCTCAATAACCCTCAGGAGTCGATGCTCTTTTTCTCCTTATTTTACAGTTGAGTAAACTGAGGCAAAAAACAGAAAGAAACTTGTCTAGAGAGACACAACTAATTAGCCTCTGGGGCCACATTTGAACTCAATACTTTTGATTTCAGACATAATTTCTATCCACTATACCATATAATTATCTAATAGAAGGTATTATTCAAGAAACTATGATGAAATTAGTTCCTTCCAATCCAATTGATAAAGTTACAAGACATAATGTGTAGGTAGGTAACAAAGACAATAAAGAGCAAAAGCAATCGTATTTGCCCCTTATAAAAGGTATGAAACCATGAATGACTCATTCACAAATTATAAAGAGTACAAAACTGAGTAAGCCATTCACAGCTTAAACTTATTAGGAAAATATAAAGTGTTTGAACTTTAAAGAAGGCAGATTTCACTGCTAAACTGAACTAATGTACACTGTGCTAGACTAAAACCTTACTATAAATAATATCTCAGCTAAACTAACTTATCCCCTAGGTAATTTCTCTGCTTCTGTTTCCCAGATGTTCCTCGGCTCATCTTGACCAATTTCTCAGTAGCATCTTATGGTATCTATAGCTTCAAATTTAGCTCATGCAGTTCTGAAAACTCTCCTTTCCCTCTTAATACTTTGGGTTCAAATTCTGAGTCATCTCTGTGAACAGTCCCATGTTAGTTTATAGACAGTAACCAAATTTTCATTTTCTGTTTATGATCAGATAAATTACATTTATTCCACAATCAGAATGGTTCTAGTATCTATATTTTCCTAGTTATTAGCCTAAAATTCTCCCATTCTTCAATTCTTCATATCAAAGTCACTGAAGCATATTGTGTACTTCATTTGCTCCAGCACACTAACACTTGTCACATTCAAAATGAGCAGCCACTGTCTCAGAACTCTGAGTTTTAATAACTGCTTCGGTAACTATTTCTTTTACAGTTCTGTGCAAACTTGGGTTCTCAAACCAGTGAACTGTTAAGACAGAATTCAGTTGGAAACTACTTTTTCTCAAAAACAGACATCTCCCAGACAAGTGAATTGCAACTACCTTATACAATTAACATAAGCAAAAGATTACAGACTCAAATACAGACTAAATAATGACAATCTGAATGGATGGATCAAAATTCAAATCAAAGAAAGAATAAATAAGTTAAAGAAAATGACAATGAACCAGAATTTGGGGGATACAGTTTAAAAATTTATTAATATTAGTATTAATTAGTATTAATGAAATAGAAAAACAAAGAGTTCATTAAACATAATTTTAACTAAAAAATTAACAAACTGAAAATAAGCAAAAAAAGGATAAGATCTGACAAAATTACAGTATAATCCTATGAGGAGGGAAATTAATCTTTAATGGAATAGAGGATTTTTAAGCACTTCTGATGAACTGTATAAACATTAGAAATAGAAAAAAATGGAGCAGCTAGATTGTACAGTGAATAGACCACCAAACTTAGTCAGGACCTGAATTCAAATGTGGCATTAGACACTTAATACTTAGCAACTATGTGGTCTTGAGCAAGTCATTTAGCCCCAGCTGCCTAGAGAAGGAGGGAAGGAAGGGAAGGAGGGAGTGAAGGAAGGAAGGAAGGAAAGAAGGAAGAAAGGGAGGAAAGAAGGAAAGAAGGAAGAGAGGAAGGGAGGGAGGGAGAGAGAGAGAGGGAAGAAGGGAGGGAGAGAGGAAGGAAGGAAGGAAAGAAGCATCTATATGAGCATCTATATGAAATTCTTAACTATATATTGAATAGATATTTGAATATATGTTGCTCATTTTGAACCAATGTTCAAAATATTGATTTATATATATATATATATATATATATTTAAATATATAGATAGATAGCTATTTAAATATATACAAATATATTTAACATTTGAAGTTCTCATTTCTCATAGGCTGCAATATGGATTTCACTATCATGTCCCTGGCAAGGTACTTTCCTCTTCCCCATCCCTTTCAGCTTCTTTTTATGTGTTGTTCCCCCATTAGAATGTAAGATCCTTGTGAGAAGGAACTGTCTTTCTCTTCACATGTATTTGTATTTCTAGCATTTAGCACAGCATCTGGCATATAATAAGTTTTTAACAAATGCTTATAAAATTATTGACTATATTCCACATTACAAACTGATCACCTAAGGTCTTCTGATAATCGCTCTTATTTCTTTACCTCAGTCTTATTCCACTATTGTATGACATGAGTGGCATGTACCAGTTGGTATTCCTAGGAATCCTTATTTGTGGTCATGATTTCTCCCCAGAGAAAGGCCTATAGGTTTCCATTTTGAATCCTCTATACTAGGACTTGGGCTCTACCAAGACCCAAGAGAACCATGTTCAGTATTTAGCACCATGCAATGGGAAGTATGGAAACATATCAGAGCTGACCTTGACCCTTCAATTGATTTTTTTTCTTTTACATCAGTTCTGATAATATGTTTCCAGATACTCCTTTATTGATTAATAAAGACTTAATTCTACTCAGTAATTTTTTTCAGCCTCTGTCAGAGGCTTAATGATCCATTTGCTTTTTCTTTTTTTAATTAATTTATTTATTTAACATACATTGCTTTAGGAATGTTGAGAGAAAAAATCAGAGCAAAAGGGAAAAACAATGGGAAAGATCAAAAAACAGAAAGAAGAAGAAGAAGAAGAAGAAGAAGAAGAAGAAGAAGAAGAAGAAGAAGAAGAAGAAGAAGAAGAAGAAGAAGAAGAAGAAGAAGAAGAAGAAGGAGAAGGAAGAAGAAGAAGAAGAAGAAGAAGAAGAAGAAGAAGAAGAAGAAGAAGAAGAAAGAAGAAGGAAGAAGAAGAAGAAGAAGAAGAAGAAGAAGAAGAAAGAAGAAGAAGAAGAAGAAGAAGAAGAAGAAGAAGAAGAAGAAGAAGAAGAAGAAGAAGAAGAAGAAGAAGAAGAAGAAGAAGAAGAAAGAAGAAGAAGAAAGAAGAAGAAGAAGTCAACATAGCATGTGTTGATTTACATTCAGTCTCCTTAGTTCTTTTTCTGGATGCATATGGCATTTTCTGTCCAAAGTCTATGGGGATTGCTTTGGATCCTGAACCACTGAGAAGAATCAAGTTTTTTATAGGTATTATTGCACATTCTTGCAATTCCCCAATTGATAAATGATCAAAGGATATGAACAGACAATTATCAGATGATGAAATTAAAGCCATCTATAATCATGTGAAAAAAATGCTCTAAATCACTATTGATTAGAGAAGTGCAAATTAAAACAACTCTGAGACTAATGCCTCATACCTCTCAGATTGGCTAAGATGACAGGAAAAGATAATGATAAATATTGGCAGGGATGTGGGAAAACTAGAACACTATGTATTGTTGGTGATGGTGTGGATTGATCCAACCATTCTGGAGAGCAATCTGGAACTATGACCAAAGGGCTATAATACAGTGCTATTAAACTTTCAAACTATAAAACTGTTTGACCCAACAGTGCCATTACTCGTTTTATATCCAAGGAAATTATAAAAAAAAGAAAAAAGACCCACATGTGCAAAAATGTTTGTAGCAGCTCTTCTTGTGGTAGCCAAGAATTGGAAAAGGAATGCATGCTCAATTGGGAACGACTGAACAAAAGATAATGGAATGTTATTGAGCTATAAAAATGATGAACAAGTTGATTTTAGAAAGGCTTGGAAAGATTTAAATGAACTGATGCTGAGTGAAACAAGCACTATCAGGAATACATAGTACACAATACAGCAACAATGTATGATGGTCAGCTATGAAAGACTTGGTTCTTCTCAGTAGTTCAATGATTCAAAGCAATCCCTAATAACCCATTTGAAATTCTTTTTCAAATTTTTATCATACCAAGAATTTTAAAAGGATCCACAATTTCAAATCACTTATTGAAGACCAAGAGGATTTTCACTTGTAAACATCTTCCCAAAGTGTCTATCACATCCAGAATGATCATAATATCCTTGTCTCTTAAGTCATGTGGGATTCCTTAACTGAGTTCAACATGTGTCAATATTCTAGAGATGTCACATCCATTGTGCTCATATCAGCATCTAAATAGATATAATAGATAATAGATAAACAATAGTCATTCAACCATAAAAAGTTTTCTTAAACAACCTAGTCAGACTTGTTAAAGAAACATATTTGAAAATTATTCATTTATATCCTGAAAACAAAAGAAAATAAATACTGACTTTTTTCAATAAGATCCTCAAATATCAGGGTATCCAATAAAGAAGTTTTAAATGAATACCAACAATAGAGCACTCCTATTTAGTTAACTTGACTTGGACTCACAAGTTGGGTTCCCAAGGTGATTACTATTCCAGTTTCAAGGCACTTTGTGAACCTTCATTCCTAAAACTTAGCTCTCCCAATGTATACTTTCAATATAGTAATAAGCCAGAGGATTATTAGTTCAAAACAAAGATATTTACTGAAATAGCATTATACAAAACAATATCTCCTTTTCAAACTGGAGGTGAACTTTCCAACACAGAATTAAGATTCATAGAGAACACAAGACCTCTACATAAAAAAGACACACAGCCAGAGCACATGAAAAAAGAAGCCACTCAAAGTCTTGTTCCCATTGAATTTTATCTGGCAGTCTGTTCTGGGTGCTGTGAGATTTCAATGCTAATAGATGCTGCTCCTTTGGACAGTGAAGGGGGCTATTCTATCAAACAGCTGCCAGACACAGAAGCCTTGATCACCAGCCTGTCAAGGACAGGGTTATCTCAGTAAACTATGGTCTTCAAGCTTAGCCTTTTGCCCCTTACTTCTTTCTAGGTATATGGCTAGGGAACTTCTATGGCAGACTTCATCCTAGCTTACTATGACTAACTACTACACTTTTTAAATGTATCTCTAGAGGCCAGGCTATAATCCAGCAATGGTCATTTTCCTCAATAATCACAAAACAATTCTGGTTTTAGATTCTCCCCAGTTTTTGTTTCTGAGTATCTCCCACTCATTCATATAAATAAATGGACAGGGAAAAGGTACAGAAGCAATATAAGCCCAGCAGGCAAAGTTATTGTCTCTGCCAAAGGTTCAATGTTTAAAGTTTAAAATGGGGAAAATCTGAAAGGGGCTTTGCACAAACCCTTAGGTTGTGTCAGGGTTGTATAAACTGCATCTTCTAACAATACCATCCCCCCCACTCCTACCCCACTAACCTGTACTAATAATGTGCCTCCTTGGACATTTGTCAAATTTTCTAAGAATTCTCCCTTTCTCTGCTACAGCAGGTATAAGGTATGTCTTGTATTCAATGCTGCCATTTAACTTTAATTAGAGGCAGAGAGCAGTTATCACATCTTCCCACTAATCCAAAGCACTTCCTCTGGTTTAAAATAACTATGAAGTTTGATCAGTCTAAGTAATCAGGTAACAGAAATCCTGTTTTCATGAAAAGCTTAAAAGCCACAGGAAATTTTCCAGCAAGTAGGTCCTATGCATGGAATTATTCCAATCAGTTAAGGCAGGCACTCTGGGTGGTTTTCGGAGCACTGAGTTTTGAAGTCACATTCAGAGATCAGTTTGGATTCCCAATATATAATACTGGAAAATGGGAGGAGAGATAGGAAATGGGTGACAGTTTGTATTGATTTCTTGTATCATATATTTTTAGGTACAGATGTCTCATAAAATCCCTTCTAAATTATATGCTTCATAAGGACAAATTATGTCCCACTCTAAGCACCTATAGTGCCCAGCCTTTAACAATTTGTTGTTGCTTGTCCTTCATTCTTGAAAATGACCCATCAGGGAAGGGATGTCCCAATCTGCAGGTGAATTGGATTTAAATGAGGGAGAGCTGAGCAAGGTCACCTGCCTCACTTTTCCCTCCAGGGCCATCTGGATCCAGTGACAAGATAGATCAAGACAACTGGAGATGACCCTGGATGAAAGGAGAGACCTTGTCCTTTGTAAGCTAAGTTTTCAAGGTTTCTCTGTTTGACTGAGGCTGCAGCCATTCAGTGTAACCCTCTTTCTTTGTCTATCCCTCCCCTTCTTATCACCCAATCCAACTATGCAGAGTATTGGAACTGAAGATCAAAAAAGAAAGCATGTTATACCCAGATGGCTACAGATAGAGCACTGGGCCAGAAATCAGGAAGCCCTGAGTTCAACTCCAACTTCACACGTTTGGACAAGTCACTTAAGGTGTTTACCTTAATCCATTGGAGAAGGAAATAAAAAATCACTCCAGTATATTTGCCAAGAAAATCTCATGACAAAAACACATCACACATGTGTGTGTGAGTACAGAGAAAATAGAAAAGCAAAAATGACTTTCCCTAAGACACTTAAAAGGAAACAACAGAAACTTTAATTGTAGAAATAAGGATTTAGGCATAACAATCTATGGTCTATCACTGAAGTTATGGTTTGCATTTAGTCTTGAAGACTTCTCAATAATTAGCTTCTTGTGTGACCCATCTAGGTCTTCCTTTAGAAATACTCTCATTTGGCTCATTTCCAAAAAGTCTCTCAATTATAAAACAAGCACTCAGGCTAGCAAAACAAGGAATACAGGGCAGGTTTTATTTAGCCCAACAGGAAATGTAAAGCATTCATACCTGGATCTATAAATAGTCAAGATAATTCCCATTCCCATTCCAACGGGTTCTTAGTTTCTCCACAGATCTATAACACACATGAGACTTATAATACCCTGAGTTGCTTACTTCCACAAAGGGAATGATTCAGAATTATAAGCAAACCAAGCAATTCCTCTCCTCCTATGGACTTTCTATTTATACTACTGCCTAGGTTTAAACCCCACACCTTCCTAAATAGGGAAAGACTTTAACCTAACTAAAGAGCTGATCTTTTCTTCTTGGACAGACGCAGTCTACACCTCAAATACCAATAAATAGCAAGGACCAAGTTTGTTCTTTCATGTAATCTAATTGCTCCCTCAGTTATATATTTGGAACAAGAATATCTCAGTTTGATTAAGCAACTCCTGCACTTGTTCCAGGATCTCTACAATCACTGTCACCATGATCATATTCCCAGCTTGGTCCAAAAATCCCTTACTTTGATCCAATGGACCTTCTCTACTTCATTGATACCTTTCCACAAAACATCCATTCCCTAGGTTTCCTGCTATCTACTTATCTTCCCTCAGGAAAGCATTATAACTCATAGAGTAAAATAATCCATGTCAATAAGGTTCTAAATTAGTTACCTTCTCTCTAACTTTTTTGTTAGGCTTACTAAGATGGCAAACTCTCTTTAGGTGACTGGGAAGAATTGCTAATTCATCCTTCTTGATAATACTCTCCCAACCCCACCCCCAGTTCCCAGTTCTAGTAGAATTCCATTTCCTTTTTCTTTTTCATAAATCAGTATGCTTCACCACATGCAACTAGCACTTCCCCCAATGATTTTTTATGAGGATAGGAGAAAAAAATCCAAATTCCTTTCATTTTTTCCCAAATTCTCTTTTTTCTCTTTTCCCTGTCCCCAGTGCAATGCCATATCCCCACTCCAGGTCCATCCTGTACTGATTATTTTGACACTCAAGGAAGCCCTACCAACACCAGAAAAAAAGAAGCTAGTGGCTGCTACCATCTTCTCAGGTACAACAACAGATAACACCATTTTCTGACAGGTAAGGGGTAGACAAAAGGACATATGACTAAATTAACATTTGCAGACATACTGGGATATATGTGCTGGGAGAGTTTGAATCCCTAGCATAGGCAGTTTCGGTTCCAGGTCAATACCATAAAGCAGATATCACAATAAAGTAAGTCACAGAAAATTTTTGGTTTTGCAATGCTTATAAAAATTGTTTATACATTACTGTAGTCTATTAAGTGTACAACAGTATTATTTCTTTAAAAATATACATTCCTAAATTTAAAAATACTTTATTGCTTAAAAAAAATGTTAACCATCATCTGAGTCTTCGTGTAATCTTTTTCACTGGAGGAGGGTCTTGTCTTGATGTTGATGGCTGTTGACTGATCCTGGTGGTGGTTGCTGAAGGCTGCAGTGGCTGTGGCAACTTTTAAAAATAAGATAATGAAGTTTGTCACATTGATTGAATCTTCCTTTCACTTGAATGCTTAAAGGCCATTTGCAGGGTTATTAATTGGCCTAATTTCAATATTGTGTCTCAGGGAATAGGGAGGCTCAAGGAGATGGAGAGAAATGGGAGAACAGCTGGTCAGTGGAGCAGTCAGAACATATATTTATCGATTAAGTTCACTGTCTCATATGGTTATGGTTCATGGTGTACCAAAACAATTATAATAATAGCATCAAAGATCACTAATCACAGATCAACATAACAGATGTAACAATAATGAAAAAAGTTTGAAACTGCAAGAATTATCAAAATGTAATCAAAAAACAACATGTTTTTGAAAAATGTCTAGATTAGACTTTCTTAACATAGTATTTCTATTAATCTTAAATGTGTAAAATAAACAACAACAACAAAATCCAATATCTACAAAGCACAATAAAGCAAAACATAATAAAACAAAGCATGCCTGAAGTTACTGTCCTTTTCAGATGTGGATTTTCTAATCCTTAATTTTTTCATGCTTTTTCTAACTTTGGTGGAATTTTTAAAACACTCTCAATAAGGGATCTGTAATACATATGAAACATTTTAGAATTGACAGTATTGAGCCCCAACAAAGAGACAGCAGATTTGAAGCATGACAGGTGTCTTGTCTGAAGGGATAGATAACATCTATTGTAGATAAATGCATTGTCTGATGTGGGTTAATAGGTTTCATTGAATTAACTGATGACAGGATAATTGCATAGACAGCCATCAACAGCAGGAGGCTAGAGCTTTTAATTGAGATAATTCAAACACAAGGCTAAATCTTAAGCTTTGACTTTAGGACTATTGGAAACTTCTCATACTAAAACTAGTCATAGACAAAGACCTTTTTTTGGTTTTTGCTTGGCTTGCCTTTTAAGTCAACAACTTCCAAATTTCCAGATGACTAACACCTGGATCCTCCATGTAGCAAATTAAAAGTCACATAAGAAACAGGATGGAGGAGGGATTGGAGAGGTTGCAGATACAGCAGTCTGGTTGGTATCTTGCCAGGGCTTCTCAAAGGGGTTTTGACATTGCCCAACATCCCAAAGGCCAGAATAATTGATAAGAAAATGGGAAAGGCAATTAGAAACAAACCAGTAAGAATGATAATAATAGGCGAGGAAGAAAGGAGGAAAATATCCTCAGAGTTCCCTATAGTTGTCACTCCTTGAGTTGTAATAACTCCCTTTAATTCAATAAATATTTGAGGCATTAGGGATGATATGCAAGATGTGTGATTGCCCTACAATCTGATTGCAGTCTAGTCTGTAGAAAATAAGACATATTCATGAAGTAACGGGAAGACAGCTTCTTAAACTGTGGTTCATGACCTTATGTGGGGTCTCATAATTGACTGCAGGGGTCACAAAATTATAATTTATTATCAATAAAATTTTGATTTGTGTGCCTATTTTACATACCTATATACCCAGGGTCATCTAAAAGTTTTCTTGGGTCAAGGGGGTTGCAAGTGGAAAAAGTTTAAGATTATGATTATGTCAAGTGTCATAGTCACATACACTTGGTACCCCAATTCATCCAAATTAATATTTTTAGAAGCTGCTGAAATAGAAGTCTGAAACTGGCTAAACACTAGGGCTGATATAAGGCTGAGAACATAAGTTTAATTCCATTGCTTTAGAGCTAATAAGCTGGTTCTGTTCCAGACCTATGGCTATGAACAGCAAACCTTACCTCAGCAAGACTAAATCCAGCCAACCATCTTGCAGAGGTATATCATCACTTTTTTTTTTCATAGTTTTATCAGATAGAAGCAATAGCTATAGGAGTCAATAGTTTTTGTTTCCAAGGTTAGTTTTTTAAAAGTTTCTCTGGATTTATTATTCTTAAATTGAATATACTAGGTATATCTATAATCCTGAAATGAAATGGTATGGAAGAATTTAATTGAATAGACATTTATTAAGTACTTCCTGTATGTAAGGTGTTGTGCTAGATGCCAGAGATAGAAAAACAAAAACCAGTTTTACCCTCATTAAGATTATATTCTACTTTCTAAAATGTCTGAAAAATAAAGAACTTGAGTCAAAACTATGATTGAATAATCCTATTATTGGCCTTAATGATAAGTCCCTTTTGTGCCAGAGGAAATCAGTGAGTTAAACATTTAAATATCTATATGCCAGCAACTATGCTAAATGTTGGGAATATAAAGAAAGGTCAAAATCACTCAAAAATTTCACAGTCTGTCAGGAGTAACAACATGCAAAGAACTATATATAGACAAAGATAAATAGAGGACAAATGGAAGATAATCAACAGAGAAAAGGGGTTAACATTAAAGTGAATAAGGAAAAGATTCCTGCAGAAGATTAGATTTTAGCTGAGCCTTGAAGGAAGACAGGAATTATGAGAAGGCAAAGCATTAAAGTGAAAATGCCTAATTAGGAGATAGAGTATTTAGAAATAAACTGTATATTTTGTTAGATCAATGGCCTACTAGCCAAACATTCTATCACTGATGACAGCATTATGGTTTTTGGGTTGAGTTGAGTTGGGTTATTTTGAGATTTTTTTTTTTTTTTTTGGTATTTTTTATGTTTTTGTTTTGTTTTGCAATGAGGCAGGGCTATATTTACTCTATAATGTCAACCTGAGGAAAAAAATCTAATGAAGTATCCCAAAACTCCTAACTTGCTATCAATGATCCATTGGGAATTTACTTATTGTATTGGACTTGTTTATTTGGGGGTGTGGGGGGTTATAGTTTGACTTATATGTAATTAGTTTCCTTTGTAATCCCATGTATTTTGTTTTTAAACATTTAAGAACATTATACTGGAGAATCCATAGGCTTCACCAAACTGCCAATGAAGTCCCTGATACAAAAAAAAAAAAAAAAAAAAAAAAAAAAAGATTATTTTAGGTGTCTATATTCCACACACACACCTAATTTGGTCCACGAGATATGATTTTGCTATTGTTTGTGTGTTATTTTTCCTCCTTTTAGGTGGAGTGCTAGAGACAACTAAGAACTTGTGAGTTTTGAAAAGTTAAGATAGCTTTATAGCTCTTTTTGTGGTGGTAAAGAATCAAATGGGCAATGGCAGAACAAATTGTGGTATATGATTGTACTTTAAGAAATGCTGAGCAAAATACTTCCAGAAAAATCTGTTAAGACTTACATGAACTGATGCAATGTAAAATGAGCAGAACCAGGAGAGCATTGGACACAGCAACAGCGATATTGTACAATAATCAACTGTGAATGCTGTGAATAATCACAGCAATATGAAGATCTAATTCCAAAGGACTTATGCTGAAAAATTCTATCCACATTCAGAGAAAAATTTGATGTAATGAAGATTTAAGCATACTGCTATTTTTGCTTTCTTTATTTTTCTGGGAGGTTTTTTTGTCTAATTTCTTTAACAACATGACTAATATGGAAATGTGTTTTACGTGACTGCATAAGTATAACTTTATCAAATTATATATCTTTTCCATAATGGGAAAGGGAAAAGAAGATAGAAAAGAATTTAAAACTCAAAATTGTAAAAAAAAAAATGAAAGTTAAAAATTTTTGTAGGTAACTGGCAAAAAATATTTTTTTTTTTAATTTAAATTTAAAGACAGGTAGCTTTAAATGCAGCATAGTTCCAGCTCAGTGGTCAATCAACAGTTGGCCTCTTTACTACAGATGACAAGTTATAAAATGTCTTACTATGCTCTAAACTAGGGAACATGACCTTTCCATTACATATTAACATGCTTTTTGAGAAGTATTTCTCCAACCACTTAAATATAAGGATTGCATCATTCAAAAACACTGTTCATGTTCATCAACCCCACCCCATTACACTAGGAAAAGGAGGGAAGAAATGAAATCCAAATGAGGATTTTCATGGCTATGTAGCAGAGGTATGTAAAATTGAAATGACAGCATGGGGACCTCCAGTCCCACCTGATGAGGGAATTTCTGGATGGCTACACACATTTCAGAAAACTATGCCATGTTTCTCTGGTCATCAAATCCTCTTTAAGTAATGTAATAAGTGTTCACAGCCCACAGAACATAAACTCGTAAAGATTTTATATGTGGTTTTAGGAAGTTCCTTAACTAGTGAAAATAAGATATAGAAAAAAAATCAGCTACAAAAGAAAGGAAGGTGATCATTAAATTATAATATTTTACCTACCAGAAAATTTAGAAAAGGAGCATTAATTCACAAGGAACTCATTGCTCCATTTTATTAAAAAAAAAAAAAAAAAAAAAAAAAGAGAACAAGCATTTTCTTTTTAAAGAATCTATTATGTGCCAGGTACTATGCCTTATAAATATTATCTCACTTGATCTTCACAACAACTTTGGGAGATAGGTACTATTATTATTTTTATTTTATAGTTGAGAAAATTAAGGAACATAGTGACTTGCCCAGGGTTACACAGCTAATCTGAATCTGAGACCAAATTCAAACTCAGCTTTTCCTCTCTTCAGGTCCAGTGCTCCATTCCTTGTACTACTTGTACTACATGGTCTTTTCCCATGCCTGTAATCAAGGAAGTATTATGGATGAAGAAAGAATGAAGGGTCTGGAAGGGAGAGGATTCACAATTTTATTCATTAGAAAGAATTTGAAAAGACCTACTACTTTAAGGATTTGTGTGCAGCAAAAGGACCTCTCCAAGTATATAAAAGAGAACTCAAGACATAAGCTGGAGGTAATAAAAGTTCATATTTAAATAGTATTTTACATATTTTATCTTATTTTATCCTTACAACAATCTAGTAAGGTGGGTGCTATGATTATTTCCATTTGTAAATAAGGAAACTGAGCCTGAGAGAGGTTAATGAATAGTAACAGCAACAATAACAACAATAATAATACCTAGTACTTGAGATTTGCAAAGATCATCTCATTTTAGCTTCACACCAATCCAGTGAGTAGCTGCTATTATTATTCCTATTTTACAGTTGAGGAAACTGAGGCAGAAAGAGATTAAGTGACTTGCCCAAGGTCACACAACTGGTAAGAATTTGGGGTTTGATTTGAACTCCGTTTGCTGCCTTTGGGTCCAACATTCTATCCACTGCACCATTTAACTGCTTTATCTAATAGGAAATATCTAAAAGGGAAAATTTGAACTCAAGTCTTTCTGACTTTAAATATAACATTCTCTCCACTACATATATTACTTAGCTGCCTCAAACACTAGACTGATGGTCAAACACAAATATTCCCTCCAGCAACATTTCTGGGGAAAGTTATATTTGTAACAAAATTCTGCAATTTTCCATTATATAATAAAAGACCTCTTCAATCACATAAATGCCTGGAAGAGGAGATGGGACATTCAAGTAGTGAAAATGAAGGAAACATTCTGCCCAAGCACTACATTTTTATGCATAAAATATCAAAAGGAGAAGAGGAAAGTCTCTAGAAGACTGGATAAATTCACTGCTGCATTTGGATAAAGATGTGAACTAGATGAGAGGAGATTGAACAGGTTGATATTTGTACCAGCTGAGGGAGGACAAACCCATGGAGATAAGTTTATAGGTCTGCCTATATTCAAAAGAGAAAGGGAAAGGGACCCACATGTGCAAAAATGTTTGTGGCAGCCCTTTTGGTAGAGGCAAGAAACTGGAAACTGAGTGGATGCCCATCAGTTGGAGAATGGCTGAATAAATTGTGGTATATGAATGTTATGGAATATTGTTGTTCTATAAGAAACAATCAGCAGGATGATTTCAGAGAGACTTGGAGAGACTTAGAAGAACTGATGCTAAGTGAAGTGAGCAGAATAAGATAACATTGTACACAGCCTACGATTCTATGATAATCACCCGTGATGGGCTTGGCTTTTTCAACAATGAGGTGATTCAGGGCAATTCCAGTAGACTTGCCATGGAAAGTGTCATCCACATCCAGAAAAAGAATTAACAATGAAAACTGACTGTGGATCAAAGCATAGTATTTTTACCTTTTTTAATGTTGTTGTTTACTTGTTTTTTTCTTTCTTGTGTCTTTTGCCCTTTTGATCTGATTTTTCTTGTGCAGCATGATGAATATGGAAATATGTTTTTAAAAATTGCTAAAAGAATATGTTTAACCTATATTGGATTGCTTGCTTATTGTCTTGGGGAGGAAGGGAGAGAGGGAGAAAAAAAATAGAACACAAAAGAACACAAGTGACTGTTGAAAACTATCTTTGCATGCATGTATTTGGAAAAATAAAATACTATTTGAAAAAAGAATATAAACCTGCATGGGAGAGGACAGTGTAGTTCAGTGGGAAGAGCACTGTACATAGAGTTAAAGGACCAAGTTCAAATACAGTATCTACCACTTATTGCCTAATGTAACCTAGAAAATAGAACTTAACTGCTCTGAGTATCAGATTCCTCATTTGGGAGGTTTCTCAGATCTTTTTCAGTTCTAAAACGATGAACCTTTGACCTGAGTTTTCATTCCCTCTCTTTGATCTACTATCTATGTGACCCTAGGCAATTCAACAAGGCATTTATTTAGCAATACATTATTTAGCAATGCACACTGGGTGAGTCATTTTATAAAATGAATAAAGATGGGAGATTGAACTAGATGATTCCTCAGGTTCCCTCCAGTTTGAAATGTGTTCTATCTGGAAAAAAGCCATTGGCCTCAAAATGTTTATATTTTATGTTTTGTATTATTTCACATATAGAATTAATTGATGTCATTTTGCTTGCCTTCTCAGTAGTGGAGAAGGAGTGAAAAAGAGGAAGAGAATTTGGAAGTTAAAATTTAAAAAGAAAAGAATCTTTAAAAGGAATAAATATTTTAAACAAAAAACTTGTATAACTAATATGGAAACATTTTATATATCTCCACATGTAAAACCTATATCAGATTATTTACTATTTCAAGGAAGGGAGAGGATCAGGAAGAAAGGATAAAATTGGAAACTCAAAACTTTTTTTTAAAAGTTTTAAATTGTTTTAACATGTAATTAGGGAAAATAAATTATTATTTTTAATTTTTTTTTAATTTTATATTCATTCTACTTTGCATATAGCATATACACAAGCATCTAGGTAACTCAGTGGATAGAGTGCTGGACCTGGAGCCAGGAAGAGTTCAAATCTGGCTTCAGACATTCTCTAGTTATATGATGCTAGAAAAATCACTTAACCCTGTTTACCTCAGTTTCCTCATCTATAAAATGAACTGGAGAAGAAAATGGAAATCTACTCAAGCATCAAAATCTCATATAAAGATCACTTAACTTTATTTGCCTCAGTTTCCTCATTTATAAAATGAGCTGGAGAAGGGAATGGAAATCCACTCCAGAATCTTTGTCAAGAAAATCTCATATGTGGCGTCACAAAGAAGAAGAATATAGGACTGAGTGAGTGAACAAGAATTGGAGGAGAAAGAGAGTTCTAATAAGGAGGTGGGTAGGTAAGGGAAAGTATCAGGAATACAGGTTTAAGGGTTAACAGAACACAAATTTAACAGGAGAACAAGAGAGGCAAGAAATTGGATGGTTGAAGATAGAACATGTTTGATCCAATCAACTACAATATCAAGGCTATAAAGGAAAAGTGATTTAACTTTTCCAAGAGTCATTTTCCTCATCTAATCTATAAGATCCTTTCTAATTCTAAGCCTTATGAAGCATTACTATTATATTATAATTGTAACTTCTCAAAGTTCCAACCTAGAAGAGTAGAACTCACTAAATTCATACCTGGGACCTATCTTTGAATCTTGGCTCTAAGTTACTCACTGTCTATATTGCTACTCACCAATTCTGGATCTTGGGCAAATTACTTGGGCCTCAGTTTTCTCATTTATGAAATGAAGGTATTGCACTAGATGGTCTCAAAAGTCTCTTCTAGTTCCAATTCCTAAGAATCTATTTTATCCTCACAATAAACCCCTGTAAAATTAATATGACATATTATTAACCCCATTTGACAGATGAGAATACTAAGGCTCAGAGAATAACTTTGCAAAGGTCTTAGAACTAATTCAAAATAGAATTAGAAGCCAGGTCTTCTGATTCCTTAGCACCTGTCCCTGCCAAAAGACTCTCAGTCTCATCATATAAGTGCCTCTTAGAAATTCTCTCCCAGTCAGAAGCTTTTTAACTACAAATCAATTGCCTGAAAGGGACATACAATTACCATTTAGCAACTTGGCAATAATAGTTATTAAAGTTTTAGCATACCATCTAATACCACCATCCATCTACCATGACCACTAACAAATTAAAGGTTGCTTTTGACTTTCTCTGACAGTTGGACAAAGCATCAGGAGAATACAGATTTAG